>NC_092801.1:12146771-12462418 GCF_918797505.1 Bemisia tabaci | reverse complement strand
CTCCCCCTGTCGATTCGTTTCCCCTCTCGCTGCTGCAGCTTACGAGAGCTTTGCCCGTCGCGTCCATCGTCGCGCCGCACCAACGAGACCGGGGCATTTCGTAATCGCGCCACGTCCGACGCGACGCGACCGCCGACAAGTGCCGTCCGAGACAATATGTCGGGGCTCGCTTCGTTGCATCGCACACCGAGGGAGTGAAGCCTCGCTTGTGTCTAGTCGCTGCCGCTGTGGAAAAACGCGCACGGTGATCTACGTAAATAGACCGTATTTAAGGAACTACATGCATGCACTGGAAGAAAAAAAACAGATGGAGATTTTCAGGCATCGCAAACGAGTTACATGCACTTGAAAAAAAAAAAAAAACACTTTGGATGTAGAGTCCAGACTCTTGAAAATATTGACAAGAAAAAATACTCTTGATTCCATCAGATGCATGCTTAAATCAAAAGGAAATCCGCTCAAATTGAGAGGTTCTTGATTTAAGCTTAAATCCGATTGAATCAAGAGTGTTTTTTCTTGTCGATGTTTTCAAGAATCTGGACTCTAGATCCAGTGTGTTTTTTTTTCCCAGTGTGTAATTGCCGACTTACACCGCACTGGAAAAGAAAACACATTGGATCTAGAGTCCAGACTCTTGAAAACATTGACAAGAAAAAGGACTCTTGATTCAATCAGATTTAAGCTTAAATCAAAAGGAAATCCGCTCTTAAGAGGCTCGGTTCTTGATTTAAGCTTAGATCTGATTGAATCAAGAGTATTTTTTCTTGTCGATGTTTTTAGGAGTCTGGGCTCTAGATCCAATGTGTTTTTTTTTTCCCAGCGTTTCGTGCGACCCTCGCACACCGTAAGATCTGCAAAAATTCCCACCCCACGTTTACCTCCACTTCATAGGCTCTCCAATAAGTAAAGTTTCTCTTCTTTTTCCGTCCGAGTTCTCTTCTGTCACTTCGCAGAACGCAGAAGTTGGCTAGTGGATCTGCACTTCCACACTTCCGCAGCTCCTGCGCGGTATTCAAAAACATCCGATCGTCGGGATAAATATCAGAGGGAGCGGGGCGGAGTGGAGGGGGGGGGGGCAAAAGTTTAAATTGGTCCCTTATCGTGCGCAGCCCCCCCCCCCCCCCCCCACCACCACCCGAGGGTCGACGGCCGGCCGTCCGGATTCGCGAGCCGTGTCGGAACGTTTTGAGATTCTCTACTCGCCGTTCGCCTTTTATTTCGTTCAGTGGCGTGGCGTAAATTGCGATGTATCGATTGTTCTGCCATTTAAACCTGTGGTAAAGAATCGATTATTAAGGTGTTCGATGCGAACACCCGGTTTATCGATCCTTTTCCATAGGTTTAAATGGCATAACAATCGATATATCGCAAAGCACGCCACGCCACTGATTTCGTTGCCAATTTTTTTTCTTTCAGAAAAGTGTCGGAATCGTCTTAATCGGGATCGTCGGGATTAAAACCCAGTGGCATGGCGTGCTATGCGATAAATTGATTGATCTGTCATTTAAATCTACTGAGATGGCAGTGGCGTGGCGTGCTTTGCGATATATCGATTGTTATGCCATTTAAACCTATGGAAAAAGATCGATAAACAGGGTGTTCGCAGCGAACACCTTAATTATCGATTCCTTTTCATAGGTTTAAATGGCAGAACAATCGATACATCGCAATTCACGCCACGCCACTGCTAAGAAGGGTCGACAAGCACGGTTCCTGTCTGCTCAACGCGGTCCATTTACGGACGGCCCAGGCAAACAGGCGGGCCAAAAATCAGTACATTTACAGTACTTTTTCAATGCACTCCCAAAAAATTTAGTACCTCCCCAATAGAAAAATTCATACTTTTTCAGTACCTCCATTTGACGAAATTCGAAAAATTTCGCAAATTTGAATTTCTGCTCTAATTAAGACAAAAATGACGAAAAAATGAAAATATTCCGGACCTTTTGCGGAATTTCCGCACTTTTCCAGAATTGGTGCACTTTTCCAGTACTTCCGGACCGCCCTTAAAAAATCAGTGTTATTTCCGGTCTTCCGGAAAAAATTTAGTACCTCTCCAATAGAAAAATTCAGTACTTTTTCAGTACCTCCATTTGACGAAATTAAAAAAATTTCACAAATTTGAATTTCTCGCTCAAATTGAGACAAATCTAACAAAAAAATGAAAATATTCCGGACCTTTTGCGGACTTTCCGCACTTTTCCAGTACTTTCGGACCGCCCTTAAAAAATCATTTCTTTTTCCGGACTTTCCGGACTTATAGACACCCTGACGGCTCCTTTGAGCTGTTAAACGAAAATAGGGAAACTTACTTTGTGTCATTGACTTATAACACAATCTAGACCGCGCACTAGGCCCGACTTTAGGCGGGGGAGGTAAGACAGCTAGGGGGGTAAATCAGGGCGAAGACGCGCCTTCAGCTTAGTTGATACAGCCGGATATACGAACGAAGTGTACCCGTATCAGGCAAAGGCACTGGCAAGACTAGCATTTCCATCGTCTCGGTACATGTAGCCGGTACACTTGCTAGGTTGTGCTTGGTTGCCTGTCGTCTCGTCTGAAGGGACTCTAGTCTCGCCGAAATTTCCTAATGCGCGGTCTAGATTGTATCATACGTCAATGCTTTATGTACGACCCTCATACATTGTAACAGCTCCGCCACCGTGGAACATTAGTCACTTTAAAGGTTTCCAATTGCGGTGAGAGAGCACACGGACCAAACCATACGACCGGAAACCCCGCGTCATTTCAAAACAGGCGCCGCGACACCACCCGCGGAGGGCGCTCAAAGTTTTCCCAACCCGTCAATCCCGCCGCGCGCACCATTTAGCCGCAAACGGCGCACAATGACATCCGAATTTCGAGAAGGGGATAAACCCTTTCGGATGAGCTCCAATTAGCATGCATTACAATGTACTCGAAGGCTCATTCGGAAACGGACTTGGTCCTTTGTCGAGGACAAGGGATTCATTTATGCAATTACACCGAGCGACGGGGGAGGTTCGCGGGGTGAAAGCTCGTGAGAAAGGGTCGGGAAAAAAGCGAGGGAGTCGAAATAATGAAGTATTCCGGCCCTGCGCGTCCCGCCCGGAGGGCGAGCGACATCCCGACGACAAACAACGGAAACTGTGTGTAATTAGTGGGCCTGCGGGGTTTCTCGATCCTCGCGGGAGGCGCGCGTCCGTGGCGCTATCGGAACGGACGGGAACGTGTCGAAATGACCAAGGACAAGCATTTGGTGACGAAAGGTTGACGTATCCGCTCAAAATTTCCGATTTTGACATTTCCCTATTCAATCTTGGATAGACATTTCCGCACAAAATTGTTCCGCAAATTTAATTTATTCGCGCAATTTGGGAATACCGCGCAGATTATTGATTCGCATCAGGCTCACTGGAAAAAAAAAATACATTGGATCTAGAGTCCAGACTCTTGAAAACATTGACAAGAAAAAATACTCTTGATTCAATCGGCTTTTTTGCTTGAATCAAAACGAAATCTGCTTAAATTAAGAGGCTTGATTCTTGATTTAAGCAAAAATCCGATTGAATCAAGAGTATTTTTTCTTGTCGATGTTTTTAAGAGTCTGTACTCTAGATCCAATGTGTTTTTTTTCCAGTGTAAGGACAAGCATTAGGTGACGAAAGGTTGACGTTTCCGCTCAAAATTTCCGATTTTGACATTTCTATATTAAATCTTGGATAGACATTTCCGCACAAAATTTATCCGCAAATTTAATTTATTCGCGCAAATTGGGAACACCGCGCAGATTATTGATTCGCATTTGGCTAAAATAGCTTTTAGACAATGAACAACAATGTCCATCACGATTTATGTGGGAAAATGACAAAAACAGAGGTTTTGGGTGAAAAAGGCATACCTCCTAGGTGAAAACCCCGAGGAAAACCCACATTAATCCGTCCTATGCTTTTCCATGGCGCTTAGGTCCGTTTGACAGAACGCGCTATCCGGAATTCTAAATTCCTCAAGAGGAACTCCAATTGGCGCTTAGTTCCGTTTGATAGAAATACGTCCAATTCACCTAAAGTTCTTGAAATTTTCAAGGGAAAATATCCATAATTTTCCTCAAAAATGAACGTTTTACTAAATGAAACTTGGCAATTCCCGAATGTTCATACGGCGTTCTTCCTTAGCACGACAGTATTCACCGAGGCATCAATTTGTTCTCGTATCTAACAAAGGTAAAGTATCGAAAGGATACGATCGAGGTTCGATGTTAAATCAGTCTGCGCCCGGATCCGGTGTTGGCCCTGGGGCCGGTCGACCGGCTGCGCATTGTTGCCAGATAACGTTGAAAATCGGCATTTTGCCCCGTTCAAACCCATGTAAAACATCCAAAGTTGACAACGTTGCGGCTGCGTGGCGGGAGCTTTCGGGGGAGGGGCGCCGGCGGCCGGGGTGTTGCGGTTTCCGAGGGGCGGGGCCCGAAATAATTATGCGAATTTTTGAGGCGTATGATGCACGCCATGCGTGCACAGCGGGCGATTGTTCGCTTAAAGTATCTTTTGAGGTTTCCGATCCGTGCACGGGGCAACTGAATGGATCGGGGTTTACATGCGCCGTTTTCCGACTCGGTGGAGTGGTGTGTGAAAAAAAAATACTCGGATTTTTGCTAATCGAAGAGGTTATTCGAGAAGGAGCATTGTCATTGCATCCCTAGGGTGGGTCCGCTATGTCACCCTGGGGGCAAACGATGAATAGATGAAAAACAAAACTTACCATTCCCACAATTCACAGACTTAAGCCCCATAGATATATGCATTTGTAAGTTTGGAGAAAGAACCGAGAACATACCTGAAACAAACAAAAAAAATAGATTAAAATTTAAATTCAAAATATTAATTTCCTTTCATACAAAATACCTCCGATTTTTTTATAGAGGAAAAAGTTAGTGCACAAGAAAATCCTACCTTCGTAACAAGTACCGAAATAAGTTTAGTGCTTGATTTGGTTCCAGTGCACCATGGTTTTTTTGCAAGCGCGAGAAGTGTGCGAATGAACGTAGATGAGAACAGTCGTTTTCGGACGGAGTTGCCATAGAATGTAAAAAATGTAACCCTGACTTTGGTGGAATTCCCTGACTATTGAAGATATGCCAGATGGTTAAAAATACATTTTTAGACAAAATGTGTCATTCGAAACGTTAAAATCTAAGAAAACAAATAAAGACGACTGAACAATTTTTCCCCGGCATTTCCAAGTTTTCCCTGACTTTTTGAAAGTCCCTAACATTTCCCGGTGTTCCCTGATTGTGGGAACCTTGAGAATACACAGAAAAAAATAGAATTGCTGATTCAGCAATTCAATTGCTAAAAACAGTGAGTGCAATGTTTCAACGCAGATTTAACAACAAAAAAAATGCTACTTTAACCACCCCCGTGGTTAAATTAGTTTACAATATGGTTAAAGGAACATTTTTTTGTTGTAAAATCTGCGTTGAAACATTGCACTCACTGTTTTTAGCAATTGAATTGTTGAATCAGCAATTTTTTTTTTTCCGTGTACCGCTTATAATTGGTAATTATTCATAACAGAAATAACTCAAGACTATAGACTGGATGCTTGAAAATTTCAACAATTTTCTGGAAGAAGCCCCCCCCCCCCCCCCCTCCGGGTTCTGCGTAGTGATCCATTCTTACTTCGCGTAGTGGTTTATCAAGAGTTTAAATTCGATCGAATGAATACCTGTGAGCATCTGGCGTCCTTCGACGGACCCTAACAACCGAGGGTGGCCGCGGGGCGCGGGGGCCTCGCGCATCTCCGGTAACTCCACCCCCGCGACACGGTCCAGAGCCCTGCAATCGGGGTCGTCTCGGCGCCGCTTCACTGCCACCCCCTCCGCCCCTCGCCCCGCGGCCCTCGGGAGTGAGCGACCATTAAGTGCGACGGGAGCGTCCGAAGTCCCTGCCATCGCGATTAGAATGGTGGAGTTTTTAAATTAGCGATCAATCGAATGTCTTTGAATGGATCGTATTCGATAGTGGCTCGATGTGTCGTTTGGTTTAAAAGAATAGAACATAAACTCAAACCAAAATTTTAGGATATGAGTTACACTGGAAAAAAGAAACACATTGGATCTAGAGTCCAAACCCTTAAAAACATCAACAAGAAAAAATACTCTTGATTCAATCGGATTTTTACTTAAATCAAGAACCAAGCCTCTTAATTTGGGCGGATTTACTTTTGATTTAAGCAAAAATCTGATTGAATCAAGAGTATTTTTTCTTGTTGATGTTTTCAAGAGTCTGGACTCTAGATCCAATGTGGTTTTTTTCCAGTGCAGAAAAGCTAAAAATGAGAAATTTCGTGGCAATTTCACTACTCTTGGCCGATTAGTACTCATCCGAATCAAAAATCTATCACAAAAAACCCGTTCCGTCAGATTACTTGATTGACTTTTGAGGCTATGTTTATGTTTTGAACCGATCGGTATAGATACAATCTCACCCGTTTGATGTATCGAATAGGATCTATTCAATTAATTAATCGCACTGAAAAGAACACATTGGATCTTGAGTCTAGACTCTTAAAAACATCGACAAGAAAAAGTACTCTTGATTCAATCAGAATCTAGCTTAAATCAAGAACCAAGCCTCTTAATTTATAATTTATAAGTGGATTTCGTTTTGATTCAAGCAAAAATCCGATTGAATCAAGAGTATTTTTTCTTGTCCATGTTTTCAAGAGTCTAGACTCTAGATCCAATGTGTTTTTTTTCCCAGTGCGAGTGCGTCTTTTAATTCGATATCGAAATTTCGATTAATCGATCGATCAACTAATCGAAAAACTCTGGAGGATGCGCGAGAAATTATCTGGACCGATGAGCATCGGGCAGCCGAAGCAGGCCAGAGTGCAGCGCCCAAGGAAAATGCATCGTGCAGCAAGCATCATGCAATTACTCCAACTTTCTGGCCCTCCCTCCCTCACCCTCCTCCCTAGACAACACCAACCACCACGCTATCATATAATAGTATCACCTCCGCCGCCCGTACAATCGACGCCAACGATGATGCGCTTGAATTCTCGGTTGAGCTAGGGAAAAACTAAAGCACACGGAGAAAAAAACTTCGTGCGTGGGACCCGAAGTTTAGGTCATATGGATCTCTGAAGTTTTCGGATTGAGCATCTGAACACTTTAGATCCAGCTGCTGAGGTTTGGATCACACATCTGAAACTTCAGTTCTTACATCTGAAGTACTTCAGTTTGCACATCCGAACAACTTCGGTTCTCACATCCGAAAAACTTCAGATGTGTGATCCGAACCTCTACAGCTAGACCTAAAGTGTTCAGATGCTCAATCCGAAAACTTCAGAGATCCATATGACCTAAACTTCGGTTCCCACGCACGAGGTTTTTTTCTCCGTGTAGGTACTAGGAAGGTAGGACCGGCCTTACTCTATCTTTACGGGTACTCTACCTTCAACACTGCCGTGCAAACGCCGAATGAGCCTCAAGTTCCGAAGTTCCTTCGATAATTTCCTGGTAAATTAAATATTTTTCAGGTAATTTTGTTCGCAATTTTGCCGAAAGTTCCTGAGTATCTCGAGGAAAAATATTCACAACCTTCCTGAACAATAAACACTTTATCGGAGGAAATTCGGCAACTCTCGAATGTTCATACGGCGTACAGTGGATCAAGTCAATTAGAGAGGTTGGACATGAAATTTTTGACTAAAACTGCAAATTTTTATGTTTATATCGCCACATTTCAAACTTTAACAGGTGATTTTTGAAGAAAATTTCACGAGGAAACCAATGGAACCGCTTTTGGAACCTCAAAGTTTTGTGCGAACAGAGTTATTAGCGTTTAAAGTGCCCAATTTTTGTTCGACCTCTCCAATTGACTCGATCCACTGTTTTTCCTTAGCGCGGCAGAGAACGAGTCCTATTTACTCGTCAACTCGTTACGTCGTCCAACTGTCATAACTAAGACCGGGAACCGGGTTGTAAGTCTAAAAAGGCTCCGGGGAGCCACCTTTTTGGCGACACAAAGGGCACGTGTTCCGAGGGGAATTGGACACAGGACACAGGGTGCGCTGCGCGCTCGACCTAACCCCTTCATCTGCTCGCACCCCTCGGCAAAACCGGTGGGTCGAATGGTGTATCACTATCGAAACGCCCTATATCGATATATGGCATTGTTGAGATAGGGATGTATCGATCGACCTTGGTCGATAATCGAACCTCGGCACCGTCTCCGTGTGGGAAGACCCCGGCCTCCAAGAGGTCGGACCCTCCCTTCAAAAACACAAAATGCATAGAAAAAATGGGCTTAAATCAAATTGGTAACGGCGCAAAAAATCAGGGATATTCTTGACAATAATCTTTTTTTTTTTCAAAGAGAAAATAAATAACGAATTATTAGGGGTTAATCTAGGATTTCTGTTGAATTCATTACGTATGTATGAATGAATGGACCACTAGACAAGGTGCGAATCCAAACATTATGAGATGTGCTTTTCTCATCACTCGTGGAACACGATTTGTACAACGATTCGTAACGCAGAAATTGTAGTTCCTCTCACTGGAAAAAAGTCGCTTGAATCTTGAGTCCTGACTCTTAAAAACATTGTCGAGAAAAACAAATCTGGATTCAATCGGACTTTTGCTTAAATCGAGAACGAAGCCTCTTCATTTGAGCGGATTTCCTTTTGATTCGAGCAAAAATCCGATTGAATCAAGAGTATTTTTTTCTTGCCATTGTTTTCAAGAGTCTGGACTCTAGATCCAACCGACTTTTCTCCAGTGCTGTTCCTACTTTGAAAGTGTAGTCCATTTGGATTGCATTTTGCAAAAAGGAACCACTAGCATTGCAATGATGCTAAGATTGTGCAACTTCATCCTTTGCAATAAAATTGCGGAAATTGAGAAAAACTATGAAATTTAGATGGTAATTTTTGTCTTAAATTTACAGTTTTAGCGAGTAGATAGAAACTATTAATGGATAATCGGGTTTTTCCTCCAAGACAAAAGAAGTTGCACAATCTCAGCAACATTGCAATGCTAGTGGTTCCTTTTTGCAAAATGCAATCCATTTGATAGTCCATCCGACCGTTGTCTGCTAGCCGCGCTAAGCAGTGCGCTCCGATTGGTTGGGACGAAACATACGGGCGAGGGGACCGGGAAATACGGGGGAGGGACCCGGGAATTGCAGCGGTGCAGCAACGCAATTCCCACCGCTAATTAGCGCGTCCGAGTTATGAACTCCGACTCGGCGAAGCGTGGATGATCGATTATCAATTTTCCCCATTTAAACCCACTGTAAAGAATCGATTATCAAGGTGCCCCTTGCGAACACCCTGTTCATCGATCCTTTTCCGTAGGTTTAAATGGCAGATCAATCGATAAATCGCAAAGCACGCCACGCCACTGAACTCCGGTCACTCCTCGAGTCCTCATTAATAATTATCATTAACGACATGCCAACGATTCCGACTCGGCCGAGACTCATCGCGACTTATAATAGCGACTTGTTGCGCGGCCATTTGTTTCTTGACCCCCCCCCCCCCTCCCCCTCCCCCTCCCCTTAGCCGCGCAGTACTCCCCTTCTGAGACACCACATGCTCAGCGCCTTGCGAGTATGCAACCGGATTCTGAATGAGGCACTCGTAGAATGACTAAAAATCTAGTAACTAAGTAATCCCTTCCCTGGCCTCGAGTTTAGGCATCGACCTATGCTGCCGTGCAAGGGCAAAACGCCGTATGAACCTTCAGGCGTTGCCGAATTTCCTTTGATAAAACACGAATTTCCTGGTACACTCATGAACATTTTCCTTCCAATTTTTCAGATAATTTTGTTCGCAATTTCACCTAAAGTCCATGAAATTTTCAAGGAAAAATATCCATATCTTTCCTCAAAAGGAAGCATTTTATAGAAGGAAATTTGGCAACTCTCGAATGTTCATACGGCGTTTTCCCTTAGCACGGCAGTATGTTTGTGAGATACGATGTTAATACTGAAAAAAAACTCCGCCCGTGGAAGCCGTGTGCTTGTGAGAGTGCTCACAGAGCCGATTCCGCAGTATTTTTTACGATTCTTTTTCTGATTTGGGAAATGGTATAAAAATATAATTTAAAATGGAAAAAGCACCGCGTAGTGACGTCATCAGGCGGTATTTCCCATTTGAACACATATATTTCAGCAGGTTAGATCTTTTTGTCATATCTCCTTCGATAAAAATTTAGTCAATTTATGAACCAAGGGTAATCCTCGTGTTCAGTTCCTTTCAGTAGTTTCTACTTAAACGGGAAATTCATACAATTTCAGCCATCTGCATTTCAGACACCTGCAAATCCTCCATCTGTTCGTATATCCATATGCATGTAAATGAACACATGTATAAGGTAGGAATAACGTGTGAACCAATGATAGATGGCCTCTCAAGTAATGGGTGACTATACAGATTGTAGATCCTAAAAACCAGTGGCGTGGCGTACTTAGCTATATACCAATTGATCTGCCATTTAAACCTATGGAAAAGAATCGATAAACAGGGTGTTCGTAACGAACACCTTAATAATCGATTCTTTAGTATAGCTTCAAACGGGGAAATGTCGATAACCGATTGTTCACGCCACGCCACTGCTAAAAACATGTCTTTTTGACTACTCCTTTCAGTACAGATTCCATAAAATCTATCTGCAATTAGTACTTAACTAGCTTTTAATATCACCTACACCATTCTACGTTCATTCTCTTCTTCCCACTCACACACGCATTCTTGACCTACAAGCTTTATCTTGCTGGAGTTCAAAGGTCTCCCACCTTCATAATCTTTTCTCTAATACAAATAGTGTAGTACTATCTATTTGTACAGGTTCTTCGTTAACATATCTAGCACACCTAGCCCTAGCTCATATCTATCTAGCCCACTTTCGTAACTCATCCTTGTTTCAACGATCAATAAATTGTCCCACCGTGGGTGCTTCGAGCTATTCTTCCCTTATCGTAGGAGAATTCAATCATAATTTGTCTACTTCTACTTTAAATATTTGTTTTATGTGATTATTTTTATATCAATTACGTTTTTAAAATCTTTTTTTCTTTTTTTATTATTTTTTATTATTCTTTTATCATGTTTTTAAATATTTTTATTATTATTTTTATAATTTTTTATTACTTTTTATAATTTTTTGTTATTTTTTAAATTAATTTATTACTTTTTTAATATAAATAATTTTTTTCCTTTTTTTTTTTTAAATTTAATCGTATTTCTTTATTTTTTCTAATCTTAATTTTTCCATAGGAAACGAATTGCTTGTGCTTCATACTATTTATGAGATTTGAGAGCGGATTCAAGAGGAAAAAATTCTGGCAACACACCAGAAAAAATCCGGAGGGAAATAATCACGTTTCAACAATTTCGCGAAAACCGGCAAATAAACGTGAGTGATCCAAATATATTCGTAATTATGTAACACAGTTTTCCATGTTACCTCTCTTGCGTGTTTCATACATCCACCTGTTCACGGCGATAAAATTTTACTTCTGCTCCTCGTCGTGTTAGTTTGGCGTTAATTGAATTTCCGCAGATTTTCCGGCAGTAGTCGAAAATGGATCAAAATTATTCTTTTTTTTTCTTTTTTTTTTGTGATGAGGGGAAAATAAAAAATTATTCTATTGGGTCTGATATTTTTCATGAAACTCGTCGTCGTCGCTTCCAGGACGAAGGAACGTAACTTCATTCCGAAGTTGCAAAATTGACTCAAAAACATCAATTTTTTACCGTAAGAATTTACCTGTGCAATTTTTTTCTAAAATTTGTCCGATTTTTGTGTGAGATCAGAGGGAAAATAATTGGAATTTCTATTAGAAAAATCCGAGATTCTCCTGGTAAACATGCGATTTGCGAGGGGAAGTTAGGCAACATTGGAATGTTGTTACGTTCTTTCGCGAGGGAACGACGAGCTCTGTCGAATTAGTTATGAGAATTTTTCTGACGCGTGGCAACACACGCGTGACACACCAATCTGAGTAAAAGTTGTTTTATTTTTTCATTTTATTTTGACTTTTATTTTTGTAGAATCAGGACACATCACGTCTGTTTACGGCGTATACTATAGCGATACACCTGCCTCGATGTCACACAGTCTCCCGCCGATTGCGTGTGTGTCTCACCTGCCGCACGCTGAAACGCCGTAAGAATATCTAGACGTCACAGAATGTCTTCCGATAAATTACGAATTTCCTGGAAAAAATTTGCAAGATTCTTCCGATTTTTCACTGGTCTATGTTCGCACTTAAATCTAACGTATCCAGAACATCGAATGAAAAACAGTGTACAGGAATTTTAGTCAATTTTCTTGAAAAATAAAAAAAAAATCCCCAACACTACGGAAATTACCACCGGTCGGAGCACGATGACGACGTCCGAAAACGAAGTGGCAGGTGTCAGAAGGCGCGGTTTCACCCGACTCGGCCGGGATCAGGGGGTCGCACAATGGATCGAGTCAATAGGAGAGGTCGGACAAAATTTGGAAACTTTAAACGCTTATAACTCCGTTTACACAAAATTCTGAGGCTCTAGAATTGAAGCCAAAGGTTTCCTCATGAAATATTCTTCTAGAGGTACTCCTCGAAATTTGAAATGTGACGAAATAAACATAAAAATTTGCAGTTTTGGTCACAAATTTCATGTTCGACTTCTCCAAATGACTGGATCCACTGTGCGACGGCAGGGTGGGGATGGGGGTGAGGAGGGGTGAGAGATGGGGGAGCATTGATCACCTCGATCACAATGGGAGAGGTCGGACAAAATTTGGAAACTTTAAACGTTTATAACTCCGTTTATACTAAACTTTGAGGGTTTGAGAATGATTTTATTAGTTTTCTCGTGAAATTTTCGTTCAGGTGAACCCTTTATAATTTGAAATTTGACGAATTTAACATCCAAATTCGCAGTTTTGGTTAAAAATTTAATGTCCGACCGGTCTAATTGACTCGATCCACTGTGCGGGGGGTCGAGTCGGGTCTCTCTCGTTTCAGCTGCGCAGTTAGAAAAAGGCCCGAGCGCCGGGGCCGGGTCTCGAAATATCGGGTCCCCGCGGAGGAACCGGGAGTTGCGAGAGGAGGAGACGTCGGCCGACGTCGAAAAAACTTTCACCGACGCCGCGCCGCGCAGTGGATCGGATCAATAGGAGAGTTCGGTCAAAATTTGGGAACTTTAAACGCTTTATACTCCGTTTGTACGAAACTTGGAAGTTCTAAAAGTAGTTCCATTGGTTTTCCCGTGGAATTTTCTTCTGGAACCACCCCTTACAGTTTAAAATGTGACGAAATAAACATCAAAATTTGCAGTTTTAGTCAAAAATTTTGTGTCCATCTGCTCTGATTGACTCGATACTACTGTGCGACGCCGCGCTCCCGAGCCGACAGACGCGGGTTTTGAAAACGGAGAGGACGCTCGCATCTCACGCATATCAATGATCCGGAGCCCGACAGAGCCCAAAATCAAGGCGGCGAGCTGATTATTGAAATCTATAGACAAAGCTATGGATAAAAAAGAAATAGGGAGTATGGAGGGACCTTGTTGGGTAAAACGGGTGGTTCTTATAGACTAAGGGGGGAAATGATGAACTAACTGTGGGGTCTCTTTTGTCGGTTGCTGTTGGTTAGTCTATTTCCTACCTCCTTTGTACATGTACACAACCACCCGCTTCCACCAATAGAATAGCTTCGTTTGCCCCATGTCTTCCATGTCTATCGCTTTGTCTATCAATTCCAATAGCCAGCCCGCAGGGCTACCGTTGGAAATTTCCTGAAGGAACACTTCGCGGGGATCGATCAATTGTCTGATAATTCATTTTAAATCATTTTGACTCATTCACTGGCGGATCCGGGGGGGGGGGGGGAGAGAGGATCTAAAAAGGAAAAAAGAGAGAAGGGAAAAGAGGGAAAAGGGAGAGAAAAGTAAGTTTACGCAAAGAGAAAATTTATGCGCATATTTTTCCTCACTAGGAAAAAAACACATTGGATCTAGAGTCTAGACTCTTAAAAACATCGACACGAAAAAAATACTCTTGATTCAATCAGATTTAAGCTTAAATCAAGAACCAGGCCTCTTAATTAGAGCGGATTTCCTTTTGATTTAAGCTTAAATCTGATTGAATCAAGAGTCCTTTTTCTTGTCAATGTTTTCAGGAGTCTGGACTCTAGATCCAATGTGTTTTTTTCCAGTGCTCGAAAATTTTAGATGGAATTGCGAACAGAATTGTCTGAAAACTTCGAAGAAAAATATTCACGATTTTCCCGGTAAATTCGTTTTTTTTTTTGAGGAAATATAGCAACATCTGAAAACTCGTACGGCGTTAATCCTTAGCACGTCAGAATAGCTCATACGTCATTTTGCGAATTTCAGCGCACTTGATGTAGACGAAAAGAAGAAGCATTCACAACGGATAAGCGTAATCGGTTCGGAAAAAAATGTATCCTAGAAAACTTGAATCATCAACTTTTTCCTTATTTTAAAGTTCATTGAAGATGCCACTTCACTTCACGTTCTGTTCAGCTACTTAAAATCGTTTCAACGGCTTAAAATGTGGAAAAATTCAGGAAATCCAGTGAGCACATTGACCCCCTGGTGGAGGCACCTAACGAGGAAAAACTGACTTGAATACAAAGTCTCTTCAAATTGATCACTCGATCGTCAGATCAAAAGTTCAAGAACACGAGTATTAGAGTATTGACAAACAACAATAAAATATGTTACGAGAACATTTAGAGTATGAGTTCTTCATCTGACAAAGGGGAATGCAGATGATCTGGATTTATCTACCTAGATTGAGTGTCCGCTACAGCGCATTCTAGGTTGCAGCAAGGGAAGAAGGGGTGTTATAAGAAAACAATGTTTTTTTAAGTCGAACGTCAGACTTATCGCTTAAAGTTTTTTCCTCGTGTTATGGTTAACACATTCATCAACTTCTTGACCCTTGATGTATTTGAATGACTGATAAAACTCATCTAAAATACTCTCCACTTGGTAGAGATAAAACAGCGTCAAAAACAAAGTAATAAGGAAGTCAATAGTTAGATTTTCTATACATAGCTTAGGCGAGCCGATCATCGCTAATGGAGATGTTGCATGTGTGAGGGATTTGCGATTTGACTGTTGTTTCTTGTGTAAAAGTTCGCGAGAAACACGATGGTGCCACTGGTTTTCTCTGAAATCATCTCCCAAGCTCAAAAAAAGCTCTCAAAGTGAGGCCAAAATGGAGGGGATATCCCGCCCTACCCTGAGAGTCCACCTCTACATCAAAACAAACTCTCCATGCAAAGATAGGGAGCAAATACATTGACAGGGTTGTCACTTTCTTAGGGGACTCCAAAACTGAAAACACGGCGACCCTGCTGATGTATTTGCTCCCTATCTTTGCATGGAGAGTTTGTTTTGATGTGGAGGTGGACTCTCAGGGTAGGGCGGGATATCCCCTCCATTTTGACCTCACTTTGAGAGCTTTTTTGGCGCTTGGGAGTTGATTTCAGAGAAAACCAGTGGCACCATCGTGTTTCTCGCGAACTTTTACATATGAGACAGCAGTCAAATCGCAAATCCCTCACACATGCAACATCTCCATTTATGAACTTATAATATCGATACTCGATCATTAAATTTACGCCACGCCACTGGAAGACGGCATTGAAAGTTTGAGTTTTCTTAGGTTCTCCTAATACTGAAAACATAATTTAAGGGAGTTACCCACAAAGTACACACGCTCGGATCGAGAAGTAAGTGAGAGTTGTCAAAACCATACCTGAAACAAAGAGAATGAATAATATGATTAGAAGGGGAAAATAAAGGAGGTGGTAAATGAATGGATACAATTAGTGCATATAGTATTAAGACAAATATTTGCGTTCCTCTAATACTTTTGGTTCACTGAAAAAAAAGAAATTCCGGCCGTGGAAGCCGTACTTACGGGCTATTATAGACATATCGTCCGGGTTCCGGGCCTAGCACCCGGAGCAATCGAAGCTTCGGCTCCAGCACCCGTAACTTTCGGCTTCTTAGCCCGGAACGGGTGGTTTGTCTAAATAACCTGTAACTTTTTCTTCCAGTGTTTTTTCGTTGTAATTTTCGTTGCGGAAATCGTGTTCTACGTAAAATTTTTCGTTGAGAAACACTTATCAGAAAGCTTGAATTCGTGCAGTGTCTAACGGTCCATTCACCGTTCGTTATCGATCACGTTTGATAACTCATCGAGCTATCGATGCACGGTCATCGCGTCTTGTCTAACAGATAGAGTGGAACGAGTCTTTGGAGGAAGTCGGCCATGAAATTTTTGACATTAATTGTAAAATTTTACGTTTATCTCGTCACAGATTTAATTGTAAGGGGTGCTTTTCGTAGATAATTTTACGAGAAAACCAATGAAACCACTTTTAGAACTTCAAAGTTTGGTACACTGGAAAAAAACGTTGGATCTAGAGTCCAGACTCTTAAAAACATCGACAAGAAAAAATACTCTTGATTTAACCAGATTTAAGCTTAAATCAAGAACCGAGCCTCTTAATTTGAGTGGATTTCCTTTGGATTTAAGCTTAAATCTGATTGAATCAAGAGTCCTTTTTCTTTTCAATGTTTCCAAGAGTCTGGACTCTAGATCCAATGTGTTGTTTTTATCCAGTGTATAAACGGAGTTATAAGCGCTTAAAGTTTCCAAATTTTGTCCGACTTCTCAAATTGACTTGATCCACTGTGCGACGAGGCAACCGGGCGGAACGAGGGTGATAAACGGGTGTAATTCAGCGGGTGGGGCACCCCCCCCCCCCCCCCGATAACGGGGACCATAGTTGCGTAAACAAACGGCTCCGAACAAACAGGCGGACAAGTACACCGCAGCCCGGGACCGACCCGGCGACAACCCTTTGCGCCTGGGCGTAATTCTTCGCTCCTGTGACAAAAGGGCGCATGTCGCTCCCATGATGAGCCTTGGCCTTCATGCAGCTCAATGCTTATCGAGGCTCATGCGGAAATTTGGATGCGTCGTTACATCAGAGGGGCGACGAATTAAGCGGCCAACAACGTTGATTATCGATCATAAGCCGACGCGACGCTTTCGCTTACGGGAGGAACGACCGGATCGCTCCAGCGAGCTGATTATTGAAATTGATAGACAAAGCTATAGACAAAGAAGAGATAGGGAGCATGGAGCAATCCTATTAGTTTGAAGGGTGGTATCTATAGACTAAGGGAGAAAATGATGGACTAATTATAGAGACACTCGCAGGATACCGTTAGCTGATCTTTTACGTACCTCCTTAGTCCATTGTAACCACCGGCTTCCGCCCATAAGATCCCTCTATATCCCTCTTGATTTCTTTTTCCATTACTTTGTCTATCGATTTCAGTAATCGGCCGGCAGCAGGCTGATAATTGAAATTGATAGCACAGTTTTTAACCTGAAAATGTGTTTGTTGTGTGCCCAAAACGCAACCACAAGAGCATGTAGAGGATATCACTGGAGGCTGATTTGCCTAACACTAGCCTCGCAATCGGTTCAGTCGTGTCGAAAAATTAGGAATATTTTTCCATTTTGTCCGGGTTTCAGGGAATTATTTCTTCCTTTCGTCAGGGGATTTTAAAGTTTTCCTCGTTTTTCGGTCGTTTTTATCGGGGAAATCAGGGGAATATCAGGAAATGTTCGTTTTGAAAATTCAGGGTTTCTACTAAAACAGGCTGGTCAAAAATAAGTACTTTTACAGTACTCTTTCAGTACATTCTCGAGAAATTCAGTACCTACTCTAACAGAAAAATTCCGTACTTTTCCAGTACCTCCATTCGCCGAAATTAGAAAAATTTCAAAAATTTGAAATTGTGACAAAAATGACAAATAATTTAAAAAAACTCCGCACCTTTTTGCGGAATTTCCACACTTTTCCAGTACTTCCGGACCGCCCTTAAAAATCCGTACTATTTCCGGACTTTCGGGAAATTCCAAACTTGTAGACACCCTTATGAGAGAATTTTAAATTTGTCCTCGTTTTTTGGCCGTTTTTGTCAGGGAAATTAGGGGAACATCAGGAAATGTTCGTTTTGAAAATTGGTACTTCCTTTCCACTAAGAAATGAAAAATCTTGCAACCTCGCTGCCACCCCACCTGACGGCCGACGCGCATGTCGGGGGCTTCGCGGGTCAGGCGGCAGGTCCGCGCGCGGCGTTGCCAACCCGAACCGAAACGCACCCCGAAATCCCGAAAATCCCGCGCAAGGTTGCGGGGATATTCCCGGCGCTGGCTGCCGTGGCGTTGCAGGAGATGATTAGAGCCCGACGGAGATGGAGATCCGAAGAGAGCGAGATGACGAGGATCGAGGTGATTAATTCTCCCCCATCTCCCCCCCCCCCTCCACCCCCTCCACTACCCCTTCCCGTCACCCCTCCCCAGGCTCTGTTCAGCTGATCTCCGAGCAACAACGGCAGCTGGCACTCTGGATCCGATTTGGACCTGGTTGCAAGGTAAGCGACGAATTGAGAATTTTTATATGGGTTTAAAGGGGGAAATGCTAATTTTTTAGCACCGCCTGGCAACAGTGCTGGTTGTCAGGTTGAATCGGGGATCCTGGATCGGATGTGGCCAGTTGAGAAACCAAAAGCATAGAGAAAAAAAAGGAGGTGTTTGCATCTTGAGGATTGTTCACCCCGTGACGTAGGTCGGTACAGCATGGCCGGCAAAATCCGGAATTCGAAGTGTGAAAATAGGACTATTGACGTCGGATTTTCTTGCTTAAATCAACTCATGATATAATTTCAAACACTTCATATGGAATTACTTTTTTCGATAACTCTCATTTTCACTAGAGTCCCTTTATACTGAGAGTCAAGACAATTTGAATCCATTTCTGATCGGTTCCCGTATTTTAGGCCTCCACAGTGTCACAAACGGGAATAAAGATTACAGTTTCACCGATTGCAAAGATCATAATCTGGAATGGACCAGGGAATTACGGGTTCGGCAAGGAACAAACGGAATGAGAGGAGGAACGGAGAAAGGCATTTGAGAATGGGCCGATCAAAGATTACGAAAAACGTTCAATTTCTGTAATCTTTATTCCCGTTTGTGACATCCATGAGCCGAATTGTCTTGACTCTCAGTATAAAGGGAATCTAATTTTCACGGAGCATTCTCCTCTGAGAGCCAACAAAAACCAGTCAAAGAAATGGTTTGCCTTGCTGTAAAGAAATCCAATATATCTCAATGTGACGGAGCTTGTGTTTCGTAAAATCTGTTCCTTCTCCGTCATCTCCAACGCAGTTGCGTCTCGTTTTTAAGTAGATCCATCCCTGGTTTCCCTCTCCCTTTAATGGCATACATGATGTTTCTCGGTAACTATTTTTACACCTCCGCGCTCCTGGTGGTGTCAGGGCTGGTTGCGCGCTCTCAAGCCATTCCCTTGGTTTTGAGAAGGATCTGCCGTCGTTGCTAATTAACGCCAACAAATCAAGCTAATCAACGATGCGACGGTGAAACTACCAAACCACGTATCTCGTTTGCGGTGTTTAAAAATCTACGCCCGCATTTTATTTTTTTGAAGTAGACCAAATCAATATCATTCCTTGAAATTTTCACGGAATTTTCTCCGCACAAAGAGGAAAAATCACAGAAATTTTCAAGACTGGACGTTAAGTAGTTTTTCATTTAAAAAATAAAGTATGACAGGAAGTCTGCGACGTCGCAAACCGAGATACGTGGTTTGGTAGTTTCACCGTCGAATGGACCACTGCGGTAAAAGGTTAAAGCACTAACGTGCGTATTTCCGCCTCAAAATTTCAACCTTTTAGTTTTTATTACGAGCTCAACATTTGACACCAGATTTTACAACCACAAAAAATCAATAAGATTCAAATTTTGGCACCTGCACCGGAAAAGCGTCTTTTCCCATAAGAGAACACGCTATGTACTACGGTACTTATTCAGTCGGGGGGTTCCAACCATAGACAGGGTGTCTACTAAAACAGATGAGCCAAAAATCAGTACTTTTACAGTGCTTTTTCAGTACATGCCCAAAAAAGTCAGGGCCTTCTCAATGGAAAAATTCAGTACTTTTCCAGTGTCTCCATTTGACGAAATTCGAAAAATTTGGAAAATTTGAATTTCTCGCTCAAAATGAGACGAAAATGACCAAAAAATGAAAAAAATTCCGGACCTTTTGCGGAATTTCCTCACTTTTTCAGTGCTTCCGGACACCTCTTAAACAATCGGTACTATTTCCGGACTTTCCGGAAATTCCGGACTTGTATAGACATCCTGATAGAGTTACATAGAGTCGTAATGTAAATGGGAAAGCTGGCGCAACTTATAAGCATTTTCCAGGTCCCTAATTCCGAAACGCCCGTGTTAAGCCGGGTCACCTTTACGATACATAAGCGATTGCTTTCGGTGCGTGGGAACCCGGCCCTCTGATGGGAACAAAAAGGTCAGTGGCGTGGCGTGCTTCGATATATATCGATATTTCCCCATTTGAAGCTATAGTAAAGAATCGATCATTCAGGTGTTCGTTGCGAACACCCTGATAATCGATCTTTTTCCACAGGTTTAAATGGCAGATCGATCGATAAATCGCAAAGCACGCCACGCTGCTGAAAAAGGATAGGAATCACTACGTATTCTACACCGCCATTTTGGATCGAAAATGTGTCGAAAAAGTGACCGAAGCTCGACGCACACCGGGCTCAGAGCTCATCGACCAGAACATGGCGCCAGCTCTCTTATTTACATTACGATTCTATGTACTCTATGGTCCAGGTCCCAACGGCTGGAAACGGAAGGGAGAAACCAACGAAAATCGTTCAGCACAATTTGTATCCACTTTATTTGGACAGTGTTTAACAAAAAGGAACCAAGCCACATCAGCTATTGCCAAATTTAACATGGCAATTTCATATTTTACTAGAAAACGTTTGTGCGGATTCCTTTGAAAAATTTTGAGGAATTTGTTCTGCACCATAGAGAAAATTCACTGAAATTTGCACGAAAATCCGCACAATCGTTTTCATGTAAAAAATTGAATTGCCCAGTTGAATTTCGCAATAGCTGATGTGGCTCGGTTCCTTTCTGTTTAACGCGGTCCATTTGCGGTGGAAACCCGAGGAACATCAAACAACACTCGGGCCATCAATCGAAAACCGAGAGCTTTCGCACCCGCAACCCGGTGACTTTCCTCATAAGACCGCTTTTCCATTCGTGTGAATTTGACGTTTTAATTTATCATCGGCTTCGGTAACACCCCCCTCCCCTCCCTTCTCCCTTGGCCAGTCCACCCTCCGCTCAATCTTTTTTTCAGGACTTAACCTCTTCGTGTTTGCTTGCGGGTAATTCGTTTCATGTCCGGGGTCTCCAATCACCCCCGCCGCTCCGTCTTTTTTCAGGGGTATTTTTTTCCCTTTCATCCCTCTCTGTATCGGTCCATTCACTCGATCTCTCCCACCTCTCGTCTCGGCTCTTTTATTCACCAATGCACCTTTTCACCCCCCCCCCCCCCCTTCATACTCCGTATCCTCGCGAGTGAATATTGTTTATAATCTCCCTTCACCTGCAACTCAACCCCCCCCCTCTTTCGCCATTCGAGATCACTTTTTCCCCTCTTTTCGATTCGACGGACTTTCGTTCGACGGGCGTCCCTGTCCCCCCCCCCCCCCGGTGGGGGACAGTGGCGTGGCGTGAATTGCGATACATCGATTGTTATGCCATTTATTAAACCTATGAAAAAAGATCGATTATCAGGGTGTTCGCAGCGAACACTTTAGTAATCGATTCTTTACCATACCTTCAAATGGCGAGATATCGATAATCGATTATTCACGCCACGCCACTGGTGGGGGGGTGTCCCGGACCCCCCCCCCCCTCCCGGAAAATCCTGCTAAATCAGTCGGATCTCGTATCCGGAGTTTAGTTCTCCGTCGAAATTTCCCGGAGAGGTGAATGGCTGAGAGTCCAGCGGGCCAATTATTGAAATTGATAGACAAAGCTAGAGGACAAATAAGTGCTGCGGGTCGATTATTGATATTGATAGACAAAGCTATAGACAAAGAAGAATAAGGGATAATGGAGCGATCCTACTCTGCCGTGCTGAGGAAAGCACTGTTTTCATTGGCTCCCGGGAGGAATATTGTCCCTTACTGCTGTCTTGCCTGAAACTACGTCATTTTTTGCGCACTTACGGCTTTCTCGTATGTCTCGTTTTTACACAATTGAGATTAATTTTGCTGTTTTGGTTATTTCAGTGATTTAATCTATAAGAGATTATACGAATTTTGATGGAAACTCGATTTCGAAAATTTGACACTTCAGGGTGTCTACTGAAACAGGCTAACCAAAAATTAGTACTTTTATACAGTACTTTTTCAGTACATTCCTAAGAGATTCAGTACCTCCTCAACAGAAAAATTCAGTAATCCCAATTGTTGACGAAATTTAAAAAAATTGAAATTCGCTGAAAAAAAAAAATTAGAAAAATTTCGGACCTTCTTGGAGAATTTCCGCACTTTTTCAGTACTCTCGGGCCGCCTTTAAAAAATCAGTACTATTTGTGGACTTTCCGGAAATTCCGGACATGTGGACACCCTGCACTTACTGCTCTCTTCGCTATCGCGGCAGCATGGTCGCTCACTTACGCAGCTTTTCAACCTGACTCGTACAGAGGCTGGTACGAAGTATCCGCGAAAACAACGAAAGACCAATAAATTCCACGAGGTGCTCTTGCCATTTCCTCAACCAAGAGGACAACAGAACACGGGATGAAACGAAACGGCTGACTTTTCCTCGAAAGCGCTGAAATTGTGACGACTGCCGTAAAATAGAGGTGCAGGGGGCAATAATGGGAATAATGGTTCATTGATAGCGAAAAGCGCACCCGCGAATCGAAGCGCGTCGTGAGTGGCTGCCTTGTTTGCCGAGTTGATGAATCGCGCTCCCGCGCGTAACAAAGCGACGCTGCCAAAATGTGCAATCAAATTACACTTTACTTTTTCCAGAGGAAACTCAAATGGATTACATCTTCTTCTTCTATACTATAAGCTCCAAGACCTCCTAATTTTGCGAAACTGGTGACGCTTAGTTCCAGCGTTCTACCGGGCCGATTTTCATGATTTTTGCGGCTATCGACGGGAAATTGTCTCTAGATAAGCCAACTCTTTTCAGATTTTCAAAATATGGCCCAGGTTTTTTTATATTACGTGGTAAAGTTGCGAATTCTCCCATTTAAACAATGTAAATTTATACTTTTTGTCATAGTTCGTTTGAGCGTTCTACCGGGCCGATTTCCATGATTCTTGCGTAAATCG
Organism: Bemisia tabaci; assembly: GCF_918797505.1. NCBI lineage: Eukaryota > Metazoa > Arthropoda > Insecta > Hemiptera > Aleyrodidae > Bemisia > Bemisia tabaci. The sequence goes on along the minus strand of NC_092801.1, from coordinate 12,439,120 downwards.
ACAGGTAATAGGCCCTAGATGAGCCCGCTGTAATCAGATTTTGGAAAAAGGACCCAGGTTTTTTTAAAATCACGTTATAAAAGTGAGTGAGTTTACAGAATGCTCCGGTACTGCTACCGCTATGCGCGGGAGGATGCGCAGTGGTCGAGGAGGTTGCGCAGTAGCTGTGTAGCCTGCGCATCAGCTCTACACTTATCTACACTAGATTCGCGCCGAGATTCTCACGTCGAGCGGTGGCCGAGCGGTTTAAGACGTCGAATGTGTGCGCATTGTATTCGATGTGGGTTCGATCCGCAATTCGTAATATTTTAATTATTACCTGACTATCATTGTTCATTGTTTTACTGCAATATTTCATCAAACAGTCATTCGAAAACGCGTCCTTTTAATTTTAAAGTAATTTTAAGTAAAGTTTAAAATTAAAGTATACCTCATATCGTAATTTTTTAGGGGGAAAAATAAACCTAACACTGATTGGAGGGTACAAATGGGGCCGCGAAGCGGCCCATTGATGGCGCGGAGCGCCTTCAGGGGGTTGGGCCGCATAGCGGCCAGGGGGCGTAGCCCCCTAGTTTTTCAATAAGGAACCACTATTTCTGGCTCATTTTAAAAACAGCATACATGCCATTGATTTCCCGATGCAGAGAGGTGCTTTTATGGGAAAGCCAGAGATAGTGGTTCCTTTTTGCAAAATGCAATCCAAATAGAGTTGTCATGTTGTTTGTCGACTTAGAGTCGTAAGCGCGCACCATATCATATTTTTACTATTTTTCGCTACAAATGAAAGAAAAACAGCACACACAAGGTCAAACTCCCTCTGTGCTTTCATTATGTGGAAAAACGCCGTATGAACCATTGGGCGCTCCTAAATTTCCTTTGATAAAATACGAATTTATTGGCGGAACTATACAATTTTTTCTTCCAATTTTTTAACGAACAATTTTGTTCGCAATTCAAACTAAAATATCGACGGTGAAACTACCAAACCACGTATCTCGGTTTGCGACGTCGCAGACTTCCTGTCATACTTTATTTTTTAAATGAAAAACTACTTAACGTCTAGTCTTGAAAATTTCTGTGATTTTTCCTCTTTGTGCGGAGAAAATTCTGGGAAAATTTCAAAGAATGATATTGATTTGGTCGACTTCAAAAAAATAAAATGCGAGCGTAGATTTTTAAACACCGCAAACGAGATACGTGGTTTGGTAGTTTCACCGTCGATATGTGATTTAAAGAGTGAAGGACAACGGCCGATAATTAAATGCCCCCGTAATTTTTATTTTTTTCTTCCTTCCTGTCTTTATTACTGTTACTGCCCTCTTTAGAGGTGTAAATGGCCTTAGATGCTAAAGCACCGCTTTAAAATAAAATTATTTTACTACTACTACTTTCTTTCTTTCTTTCTTTCTTTTCTTTCTTTTTTTTTCATTACAAACTTACAATTTTTGTCAACAGAAATTTAGCGACATTTAAATTTGTATACGTTGTTTTTCCTTCTCACGCCAGTGTGGGTACTTCGGCAAGGGTAAAGGTGTTTCTCACGAGTTGAGGAAAAGTGCCGATTTCCAACGAAGCAGTTCGGCAACCCCGCGACGGGGGGCCTCATCGCGGGAATACGATTTCGAGAAAATCAATGTTAACTTTATCGCAACTTCCCGCCGCGCCGCGAACTTTCCCGCCCTCCCCCGCACCCCCCCCCCCCCGGTCACTTATTTCCGAGCGAGCGTGTGCGAACGAATCGCTCGCTAAGTTTATTGGTCGCCGACAGCTGTAACTCGATTGCGGCTTTATTATCGCCCGCTCTCGCGCGCGCAAAAGCGCGAGCACCTGGTAAGTTAATTAGCGTTTCGGCACGGTCAGCACTGCGCTACGTGGACCACTGGGCGGGGCATAGTGGCGGATTGGGGGGGGGGGGGGCGACGGCGACGGTGGTTTGCCCCTTCTCCCCCTCGAACCAAAAAAAGGAGGGAGAAAAGAAAAGTTTTTACGAAGCAGCCCAAGACAGTGGTAACATGAGAAAGAAAACAAGGGAGAAAAACGCGGAACAGAAGGCTAAAAATGCGACACTAAAACCCGAGACCTTTCAACTCGAAACTGAGCCATTTTCAGTCGAAAAATATATCAAAAATTAGAAAATATCGAAGAAGAAACCTATGACTTACATTCCAGTGGCCGAGATCCGAAAAAGACTCGATATTCTTCGGAATTTTTTAATTTTTAATTTTTTCCCGGCTGAAAATGACTCAGTTTTGAGTCGAAACTTCTCCGGTTTTAATAAGTGTTGTACTTTCAGCCTTGTTTCCCGGTTTTCCCCCTTGTTTTTTAGTGTATTTTCCGAAGGAAAGATACACTATTGCGTTTTTTATCATGTCTCCTCCTTTTTCTCTACGCCCTTTTTGAACAGCGTGCTGCGTAGCGGTCTGAAAGAGGATCTTTTGTGTTCTCTAACTTCGTCACACTTTTCTCCGAACGGAATTGTTTGTATTCTCCAACTTCGTAACGCATTTCTCTGAATGGAATTGTGTGTATTCCCTAATCTCGTCACGCCTTTCTCCGAACCGAATTTGGAGCATTGCACTACCGATTCAAGGCAACATTTCAACCACTCGAAAGTTAATCATGGCGAGGACCGAATGGACCACTAGACAAGGTACGAATTTAAATTCTAATACATTCTTTAACCAAAATTTCACGTAAAACACGATTCGCGCGATGAAAATTACTGAAATCAACTTCTAACAAAGATATTGACGTTTTCATTTCACGTTGGTTACGAGGAATTTGAACTGCCCGCTCACAAGAAACTCAAAGCTCTACGTGAGTCAAATGGCGCACTATACAACGGTTTCAGCAAGCTTCTCAATCGAGCAATGTTCATTTCCCACCATGTGTTGCTCAAACTATAAGCAATTTGCTATAGCTGAGCCAAAGCGTCAAGATTGAGGTTGCCAGATTTGTACATCGCAGAGACTGTCATGATAACGTTTCGCACGCGACGTGAATCACGTAGAGCACTGAGTTTTCATGAGCGGGTGGTTTGAATTCACGCATCAAGAATCATTTAATATCTTCGTAAGGAGTTGATTCTGGTAATTCTCGTTGTGCGTATCGTGTTCTACGTGCAATTTTGGTTAAGAAACATGCATCAGAATGCTGAAATTCGTACCTTGTTTAGTGGTCCATTCAAATACATCGGACAGGAAGAAGCATCTTTTTCCCCTTTTTTCTCTCTTCTTTTCTAATGGTTTACTGAAGAAGCACCTTCATCATTGGCAGAAGGAGCGTGCGAGAGATGAAACGGATAAATTGGAGCGACACAGTCCGAAGCGAGGGCCGTAATAGGTGTGGACACTCGCGGGAGGGGGCGATTTAAATCTCCGCGAAAAGAGGGCATAAAAAGCCTTTTCAACCCCGACCACCCTTCCTTGCCGCCGCTTCCAGAGTAGAGTGGTGGAGCATCTCGCTCCGTGTTGTCTGACTGCCGGCCCAAACATCCACACTTGGACCACATTTTGATGAATGGAAACTGCTATTTCTGGCTCTTGGCAGAATCAAAATAATGATGTGCTATAAGTTACTCGATGCAGATAGGTACTTTCAAAGATGAGTCAGAAATAGTGGTTCCTACTTGCGAAATGTAGTCCACGTGTCATGTGTTATGCGGGATGCAAAGAAAGATGTTGGTGATATGCACTCTCAATGCGGAGTATCATACATATTAGTTGTCCTAATTGCACTTCGCATTCATATCGCTCGGGGTTTTTGGGCACAACTTATAGACTCCGAAACTGAATTTCACTCCTCGATTTTTAACAGTATCTCTGACTTTTCCAGCAGGCTGGTTGTTGAAATTGATAGACAAAGCTACAGACAAAGAAGACAAAATGGATATAGAGGGCTCCTATTGGCGGAAGCGGGTGATTTCAATGGACAAAGGAGGTAGGTAATAGACTAACTAACGGCAACCCACGAGAAATCCTGTAGTTAGTTTATCATTTTCTCCCTCAATAATCTATCCATCGCAACCAATAGGATCGCTCTATATACTCCCTATGTCTTCTTTGTCTATCAATTTGTCTATCGATTTCAACAATCAGCCCGCAGATCGTCCTAAATTCCCTGACGTTCCAATTGTCCACACCCCCGAAACCCTAATAAAACGGACGGTCGGTCACGAATAAAAATAGGAAAAAACTCTCGATGAAATATCGGCAACCAGGGGCGCGGACGCATCCCCGAGCGAAAGCGATTTACGGGCGTCGCCGCGCCCGGGGGTGAAAAGGAAAATATGTTAATAGATCCTCTCGCGGCTCCCGCTTCAAAGCGCACTACAAAGGGAACGCGAAAAAAAATAATTTGCTTGAAAGCTCGAGCGGTAGTAGCACAGACGGGGCATGGGGTCCGTCTTGGGCTATTGCACCCCCCCCCCCCCGCCGTTGCACGACGGATGAGGGGCGACATTTGGTCTTGATGGGCCCGTTTTGTCATCTCGTTAGAGCGTGACCCCGCGCCACCCCCGTCCCGGTTTCGTTGATCGATACTGCGGTCTATCCAAGTCCACTCCCACGCGATAGAATACCTCCAACTTTGAGTACCTATAAACGGAGAGTATGACCATTTCAGCGGGCCGATTATTGAAACTGATAGACAAAGGGATAGACAAAGCAGACACAGGGAGTATAGAGCGATCCTATTGGTTGCAACATGGTTGGTTCTTATAGACTAAGGAAGAAAATGATGGACTAACTGTCGGGTCTTCGGTGGGTTGCCGTTAGTCAGTCCATTACCTACCTCCTATGTCCATTGCCACCACCCGCCTCCACCAATAGGATCCCTCCAAATCACTTTTGTCGTCTTTGTCTATAGCTTTGTCTATCAGTTTCAATAATCAGCCCACTGGCGTGATGCCGAAGGGCGCAGTAAGGGGCTGTCGCTGTCTGCAACCTACGTAACGCAGGTTTTTCCGATTTTTTACGCTTACCTACCTGACCTACCCTAGAGTCCCTTTATACTGAGAGTCAAGACAACACCCCCTCATGGAGTCACAAACGGGAATAAAGATTACAGAAATTGAACGTTTTTCGTAATCTTTGATCGGCCCATTCTCAAATTCCTTTCTCCGTTCCTTCTCTCATTCCGTTTGTTCCTTGCCGAACCCGTAATTCCCTGGTCCATTCCAGATTATAATCTTTGCAATCCGTAAAAATGTAATCTTTATTCCCGTTTGTGACACTGTGAAGGCCTAGAATACGGGAACCAATCAGAAATGGATTCACGTTGTCTTGACTCTCAGTATAAAGGGACTCTAACCTACCCCTTGTGACGCGCCTCGTAGCACCGGTCTAAACACCCCCAAAAATCCCACTGTGTTAAAAATCGAGGAGTGAAACTGGGTGCCGGAGTAAGTGTTTCTATTGTATGATTTCATTTGTTTTCAAGCGTCTGTTTCCTTTTTCTTTCTTTATTTCGCAAAAACAAAAGCTTCGAATCAATTGAAATCTTTCACAAGGAGAGTTTATGACAGTTTCTAAGATTGTTTGTTTGTTTATTTATTTATTTATTTAGGTTAGGTCTCTCTTTGGGCAAACCTGACTACCAGCAGTGCCAGTTACCAAGAAAAACTGCCCGCATACGCGATAAATTTGAAAAAGCGTGTTACATACTACGCAGATTGCGCGCTAAGGAGTGGATTTCAGACTTTATTGATGTGCCCAACGTGATTTTCGAGCAAATTTACTCTTACATAGTGTATTTTCTTCGGAAAGTACCCTAAACAAAACGTATTTAGTTTGCTGTACATCTTGCTCATGGTGTCTAGAATTTTTGATCAGTTTTGATCAGGCTCATTCCCTGATTTTTTCCTGCTTTTCTAGAGCTCATTCCCTGATGGAAAACCGAAGTTTTCTCCCACTTCTCCTGGATTTTCTGGGGGAAAAAATATAACTATCCAGAGTTCCATGCATACATGAATATAGATTGTACTTCATCTTTCAGCCATTTCTTTGGCACACATTCAAAATTTCAATTTCGGGAGTGTTCCTGATGTTTATATTATCTGGTTAATGAAGGCTTCACCATTCTTTTGATGATTTGAAGCTTCAAATGTGTCATTCAAGAAGTTGATAATAGCGCTCGGACAGATTAGGCCGCCAAATTTGAAATCGAAATAATCCCTAAGCGGTAGAAGAAGAGATTCCCGGTTTCTGGAGCAGATTCCCTGATTTTTCCCTGATTTTCAATGTAAAGTTTCATTCCCTGATGAGTCCCGGATTTTCCCAGGTTTTTCCCGTTCTAGACACCATGATCTTGCTTGCAACAGACCCACTAACGCGCATGATTGACGGACATTTCTGATGAGCTCAACGTGATTCTGGGTCGATTTTACCGACGAAAAGTCTTCTCAGTCGACTGGATTCCTTCAGTCGGCTCCTGATGAGCCCCGGCCCAGACTCTCCCGATTATGGGCCGGTGAATGCTCCGTCTTGAAAAATGAGAGGTTCGTTATTATACGGAATGCTAGTCCGACCGACGGCCTCGAATTTGGAGAAAACCATGCCGAGAAAATACGGGCTGACTCAGCACATAGTTCTTGAGCTTTAGGGGCGGAGAGTGCTCGGGAACGGAGAAAAATTTCTGTCCGCCTCGCTCGTTGCCTTTCCGACCAAGGGCGATTTTGCGAGTTGGCTACACTGTGTTTCCTCCATTTCAATCCATTAAAAATATCGATTTTAAGTGAGGCAAGCTGTCTTACCAAAAATCGATTGTTTTACGAGCATTTGAATGGTGTAAACGCCAACTTTCAAGGATCGCCATTGCTTTCGACGCTGAAGTTGGTCAATGCTTGGAAGGGAAGAAAAGAATCATCACTGGCCAAGCATTTAGTCGTCTCTACATTTTCGAGTAAAATTAATGGAAAAATCACCAATAGACTAAATGAGGTAGTTAGAACGGGTAGATTAAAAGCTTTTTTTACTGCTTTCCTCGTATTATAATTTCTGGAGCTTAAGTCTTTTTTATCCTGCGAAGTATCTCGACCTGAGTTGGTTGTGGCGCCTTGATGCAACTATTCGTGTTCTACGGATGTGCGGGTTGCATGCTCAAAATTGAACGCACTTTCGCTTTTCTCGCCACTTCAGAAATGCATAGGAGTTGCTGTTAGTTCTCCCGAATAACAGAGTGCCTATGCAGAGATATTATTGTATGGATTCCAGCAAGAATTAAAACGGTTTGTGCAAAAACATCAGTTGGTGCGCGGATTCGGCAAAAAATTTGCTCAGTTTGCGGACTGGGCAATTTCACCAACGGGACGTAACATAAATATTGATCAAGGTTTTTAAGTTTAAAATTCACTAGGGAAAATTTCGAATGAAGCAGAAAATACAAAATCAACAAGCGAAGTTAAGTCGCCACTTTTTTCTCTCTAAAGTTTTACTTTTCTCCGGTTCGTAAGTATACGTTCTCTCTCCCATGACACTACTGCCGTGCGAAGGAAGACCGCCGTATATGAACATTCGAGAGTTTCCAAATTTCCTCCGACGAAACATGTATTTTTGACTATATTCATGCACATTTTTCTTTGAAATTTTCATATGTTTTAGATAAAATTGCGCACGAAATCGTCTGAAAATTTAGGAAAATAATATTCACAATTTTCCCAGTAAATTCGGTTTTTATTGGAAGAAACTTGGCAACGTCTGAAAGCTCATACGGCGTTCTTCCTCAGCACGGCAGAATATCTCCTCCAGCTGAAGTAAGCACAGGCTGACATGACAAACACTCCAGGAAGTCTTTGACTTCACATAATGACTGGCTAAATTCTAGTAAGAATTTTCGGAACGATTCCGTGACTTTCATAAACTTCGTTCGTGAATATTATAGGCTAATGAACGGCCGCTTATGTCAAGGTCATCGTCGCGAGCATACGGACTGACGTAACCGTTCGCTACGATTAGGGCTACACTCGGAGGGAAACTCACTGTTTCGACGTAAGAGCCAAACGCAATTTTTAAGCTAGTCTTCACATCCCTGGAGCCTTACGGACAGTGTTCGAAACTCACCTTTGAGTTTAAGGAGCCATGTGGCGCGTCAAGCCCGATTATTAGGCGCCATTGAGGAATTTTTAGGGGGCAAATTGACTTTTTGCCTATTACGGCGCATTAGTGAAAAGTTAGACGCAAGATGTTTTCGTAACAGAACTAGTAAGTAGCTGTAACTTGGGGAAGACAAAAGCACTAAGAATGAAATCATGAAGAATAGAAAAAGCAAGCTTTCACTTGTATTGCTGAAAATTCTGAGTTTTTCAATTCAAATAAATTTGTTTTTCTTTCTTTACGTGACTTCCTGTGAAAATCCAGATTTTTAGGGGGCAATTTATAGGGGCCACGTTGGCGCAGAGCCTTCGTTTTTTAGGCGCCATGGCCGATTTGTCAGGCGCATTCGGCGCGTTGGCGCCTACGAGTTTCGAACACTGCTTAGGGACTACAGGACTCGTCTAATAAAGTAGTTAAACCTTTCACTACGGAAACCACGAATTTTGACGAATTAAAATGTCCATCCGGGTCATTTCCTTCGGAATTTCCTGTAGGAAATTCCGATTATTACAGCAGTATTTCAGCGAGAAAAAACACCGAATTTCGCTCTTCGGTTTTCAACAGCGTGCATCCTATCAAATTGATTTATTTTGCGCATTCCGTAGCGGATCTCAATTTTCCCATTCGCGCAGTCCTTGAGCCTTCTCTGTGCGATCCAAAAATATTTTTTTTTGGACCTACCGGACGATTACCAGTCGCACAAGTGGACCACGTTAAGCAGAAAGAAACCAAGCCACATCAACTGCTACCAAATTTAATTAATTTATTTACTTTTTTACATGAAAACTGTTGTGCGGATTTGTGTGCAAATTTCAGTGAATTTTCTGCATAGGACGAAGAAAACGCCTTAAAATTTTCAGAAGGAATCTGCACGAAAGTTCTCTTGTAAAAAGTTAAATTGCCCTGTTAAATTTGGCAATAGCTGATGTTACTTGGTTCCTATCTGCTAAAAACGCAGTCCGAGTGGTTTTCAAAATCATCACACCTACGCTATCGTGCCAAGGAAGAACGCCGTATGAACTTTCGAGAGTTGCCAGATTTCCTTATGAAGAAATGTTTATTCGTGAGGAAAGTTTTCCTTGAAATTTTCAGAAAATTTAGGCCATATTCAGAACAAAATTACCTGAGAAATTTGAAGACAAATATTCACAAACTTTCCTGAAAATTAGTGATTTCTCACAGAAAGTTTGGCAAAGCCTGGAGGCTAATAAGCGTTTTCCCTTAGCACGGCAGTACGGCTGTCTGAGTAACCGTGGCTCGTCGAGAAGTTACGCAACAGAATCGGTGAGTCGTTAAGAGGCGCAGGCGCAGGCAGTCGTACGGTCGTATCTGAGATGCGGCCAGTGGAAATCCGGCCACGCCGGGTTCATCACCCGAGTTACGGCACGCACTCCTCTGATTAGCAAAAACTACGTATCTCCAATGGAAACCCTGCGTAAAACCGTGGTTTTTGCCGAGCAAGTCAGCCCAGCTCGACCGTTTTACTGCCGTGCTAGGTAAGAACGGCGTATGAGCCATCGGACGGTGCCAAATTTCCTATGACAAATCACGAATTTTCCGGAAAATTTGAGGATATTTCTCCTTCAATTTTCCACGGGATTTCGGTTGTAATTTGATCTAGGAAGTCTGAAAATATCAAGGCAAAATATTCATAATTTTCTTCAAAAATAGATATTTTCCAAGAGGAAATTTGGCAACATTCGAATGCTCATGCGGCGTTTTTCCTTAGCACGGCAGTTTACAACTCTACGCGCCGGTTTTCCGAGCTTGATAACCGGGTAGCGTCGCCTAACGGGCGGGGGCGTTTTGGGCGGGAACATGTGAAAAAGAGCCGTTTCGGGCGAAAATCAGTGCTATTGGGCGAGTACTTTTGGGCGATTGTTTGAGTATTCATATGACTTTTGGGCCAGTGGTAAAATGAGGTTCATAAAATTATTTAACACGACGTGGCAACATAGAACAAAGTTATACAGGAGAATACTTAAATAGCTTACCTCCATTGCGACAAATTTAGACGATCGGCAAGGGAAGCATGGTAAAGAAGAATAGAAGAATATTATGAATATTAATAAAAGAAGGGTTCATGGAAACTTCACTGAGAATTACCACAGCCGAATCGGACGGTCGTCAAAAGTAATATTAAAAAGTAGAATTAAATAGAAGAATATTATTAGCACAAAATTTAAGTTTATCGAATTTTTTTACCAGCATACCGATATCCAACAGCTTTTAAGTAGGCAAGCCTGTCCTCTTGCGTTTTCTTGCTATGTTCATATGTACTCCACAGCAACATGACCTCGTTCGTGCTTTTGACAACGTCAGGGCGAGTGCAATTCTTGACGTTTTTCCTAACGGACGTAATTTTTGTAGCTGTTTCTGACTGAATTTCTAATAGCACAGTTATGACATGATGAATGGAAGGATGAGGGTGGTAAAATTCCTTATTAAAGGAGCTATGAAATGATTCGGAGCCATTTGTCGTACGCGGGTCGAAGGAAGGGGGGGCCGCCCACATTTCGGGCGGAAACCGTGCAAGTACAATGTAATTATCGCACACATAATTCGCAAAATCGCGCACAAACTGAGGAAAATACAACGCGTTCGCCAAGACCCCGCATCCACGGTCCTTCTTATCAGTATCCGATACATGACCATCTGATACGCTCACCTGTAAACAAATCCCATGGATGCACTGTTGCCAAAAATTAACAATTCAGTATCATTTACACTCGCCCAGAAGTCCTATGATTGACAAGGGCGACCAGCGAATTACCCGCCCAAAAGCGCCACGATTTCGGCGGCGCCCAAAAGTCATCCGCCCAAAAGGGATGCGACCCGCCTAACTGCTTAAGAAACAGTGGCGAGGCGTGAATGATCGATCGATATTTTTCCATTTAAACTTATGGTGAAGAATCGATTATTAAGGTGTTCGCTGCGGACACCCTGTTTATCGATCTTTTCCCATAGTTTTAAATGGAAAATAGATCGATAAATCGCAAAGCACGCCACGCCACTGTTGAGAAACGGGCTTCATTATCAAATTCGGAACTAGAATTTCTGGCTCGGTTTTTTAAAAAATAAAACGTTTTTACAGAAAGTTTTACCGCTCACCATGCAACAGGGCACAGAAAATAAATACCTTGACTCGACCTGCCTCACGTAAGGATGCTTAGGACGACTGTTCTTTCAATTACCTGAAACACAAACAAGTTGAAAAAAGAGTTAGTTTGAGAGGAGTGAAATGCGGGCCGGGTCATTAACAAGTTTATGATTGACAAGACGAGGAATTCAAATACGTGAGGAACATACCTACGAAATGTGTGTGAAAAAAAAAAGAAAAAAAAAAAAAAAACTAAGAATTGAGCCAAAGTTCTATCGGAGAGTACTTCACATTTAAGTATTTCGGACCTATGCGCGGTAGCTCCGGCCCCTATCATCGCGGTTCGTGAAAACTCTACTGCACTGGAAAAAAAACACATTGGATCTAGAGTCCAGACTCTTGAAAACATTGACAAGAAAAAATACTCTTGATTCAATCGGATTTTTGCTTGAATCAAAACGAAATACGCTTAAATTAAGAGGCTTGGTTCTTGATTTAAGCTAGATTCTGATTGAATCAAGCGTACTTTTTCTTGACGATGTTTTTAAGAGTCTGGACTCTAGATCCAATGTGTTTTTTTTTTTTTTTTTTCCAGTGCAGATTTCCCATCAAAATTGTACATCATTAGAGATAATATGGCAATATCTTGAGGCTGTTACGGCGTTTTTCCGTACCACGGCGATGCACTAGACTGTCTCCGGATGGGATGGCATGCCATTCCACGGTACGTCCATCGCGTCGCGTCGCCACGGTTTATCGTCGAAGTAGAAGCGCGAATACCCGCTCCGCCGCACAGTGGAACGAGTCTTCAAAAGAAATCGGGCATGACATTTTCCACAAAAAACGTAAAATTTTACGTTTATCTCGTCGCGATTTAAATTTTTGGGGGTGCTTTGGATAGAAAATTTTACGAGAAAACCGATGAAACTACTTCTAAAACATTAACATTCCATATCAATAAGGATATGCGCTTTTGAAGTTTTTAAATCGTGTCCGATCTCTCGATCCACTGTGCGGCGTGCATCGATCTTTGGCCGCGAGCCAAGCGAATTCGCGACGCGGCCGCGGTTTGTCAAATCGCGGCCCAATGTCACGGATTTACGGGGACCTCGTAATTTCATCCCGGGGGTCGAGATCCAGATCCCGTCCTTTTATCTCAAACGCCAAAGTCAAAAAACGCGTACCTCTTTCACAACGCTTCCATATTCCCGCCCCATTTGTTTCATTGGTTCTTTTCTTTGTAATCGAAATAACTCCCTGTCGTTTTCTGTGAATATTTATGAATTACGCGAGGCGGCAAACTTCGAAAAAGCACTGAAAATGCATATTTTTGAGATAATATTTTGACTAAAAGCGTCGTTTCTTGTCGACAAAATCAGGTTTTTTGAGTTAAAGAATCGTTGTTTTGTTATCTTATTTAGAACGTAGATTTAACGATAGCAAAGCAACATTTCTTCAACTCCGTTATCCGATGGAAAGCTAGGTGTGAAGTGGAAAGTGATAGGCTCTCACTGAAACAAATTTTCTTGAGATATTACTATGACTTAAAGCGGCGTATAACGTAAAGCCAGTTTTTTTGAAGTTGAAGAAACGTTGTTTTGTCATCATTTTTGGAACGTTAACTTAGCGATAGCAAAACAACGTTTCTTCAACTCAAAAACAAAACCGACTCTAAGATAAATCCGCGGGGATTTAATTAAAAAACCCGAATTCCGTCGACAAGAAACGACGACTTAAGTCAAAATAATATCTCAAGAAAAATTATTTTCAGTGGGAGACTATCACTTTCCACTTCACACCTAGCTTTCCATCGGATAACGGTGCCCTTTTGATCCGCCGATCGGCTGGGTTTCGCAAAGTGCACCGGTACAAACCGAAACCCGACACCCGCGAAAATCGGGTACCTCGACCGGTTTTCCCGGTGTTTCCGCCTGGATGGCCGGTGCAACACGTGCGTGGGCGGGCGGGCAGTAGGGTAGGGCATCCCCCCCCCCCCGAATTCCATCTCGCTAGGGGGGAAACGGGGACATCCTTTCCTCCGGGGTATCCGCACCCCCGCTGAGTACGTGTTAATCGTGTTGCGTTGCCCCCCCCCCCCCCCCCAAAAAAAGTTTTCTTTTCCCACTCCGGGTGGGATCATGAGCGCATCTCCGGCGCACAGTGGATCGAGTCAATTAGAGAGGTCAGACATAAAATTTTTAACAAAAACTGCAAAATTTTATGTTTATCTCGTCAAATTTTTAAGTTCAAGGGGTGCTACGAGAGGAAAATTTTACGAGAAAACCACTTATAGAACCTCGAACTTTTGTAAAAACAGAGTTATAAGCTTTAAAAGTTTCCAAATTCGGTCCCACCTCTCCTAAGGACTCAATCTACCGTGTGCCGTCATTCCCTGACAATTCCGCCATTTTCCTTGAAATTTCCAGGTTTCCCCTAAATTTTTAAAATTCCCAGACGTTTCCCGGTATTCCCTGACTGTGGCAACCCTGTATATCAGCCCAAGTGACCCAAAAGCAAACACGGAAATTTTCAACTGTGCTGCCATGCTAAGGAAAAACGCCGTATGAGCCTTTAGACGTTGCCAAGTTTCCTCCGATAAAAACCGAAATTACAGGGAAAATTGAGAATGTTATTTTCTCAAGTTTTCAGACAATTTTGTACGCAGTTTAATCTAAAATATCTGAAAATTCCACACTGGAAAAAAAACACATTGTATCTGGAGTCCAGACTCTTGAAAACATTGACAAGAAAAAGGCCTCTTGATTCAATCAGATTTAAGCTTAAATCAAAAGGAAATCCGCTCAAATTAAGAGGCTTGGTTTTTTATTTAAGCTTAAATCTGATTCAATCAAGAGTATTTTTTCTTGTCGACGTTTTTAAGAGTCCGGACTCTAGATTCAATGTGTTTTTTTCCAGTGAGGGAAAAATGTGCATGAATGTCCTCAAAAATACATATTTTATCAAAGAAAATTTGGCAACTCTCGAGGGTTCATATACCGTCACCTTCCAGGCAAAGTATCACAAGCGCCATGCGACGTTTAAAAATTTCCGCCGCCATTTTATTTCTTTACTGAAAAATTGTTGGTTGAATCTGTTTGGAAATTTCACTAAATTTTATCGGCAGCACAAAGAAAATTCAGTGAAATTTTCGGACAGCTTCGTTGAAAAATTTCTCTGTAAAAAAATAAAATGGCGGCGGAAATTTTTAAACGTCGCATGGCGCTTGTGATACTTTGCCTGGAAGGTGACGATACGGCGTTCTGCCTTAGCACGGCAGTGTGCACTGTCATACGCATTAGTGAGAATTGCATTATTCGAGTCACTTTTGTACGACATCGAAATGAATTTAGGTTGGCCAGGGAGACCCGAAATAAGTATCGGAGCTTATTGGACACAGTTGGTGAGTCGAGGTCTGGCTGGCAACGAGTTGTTCACTCCCCGGGGGATTTTTCCGCGGGCCCTGCAGGATCTTTCACTTGGTCTCCCGCTGCTCCTGCCGAGAGATCTGTCCGCCCCCGCCACCTCATACTTCTCCTGCATCTTCGTCATCATCCCCCCCCCCCCCCATTAAGCCCTCAGAATTGCCGCTTCGCTATTTAAATCGCGTCTATTTCGCACCCTCTTTTGTCGCGACTTACCCCGCGATTTCGCAAGGACGCACGCCACATAGTGGGAAGAGCTAATAGAAGCAATCGGATATGAAATTTTTGGCTAAAATTTCACATTTTGATGTTCAATTTGTCACATCTTAAATTTTTATGACATCACCGATGAATTCAGCGTGACTCGAGAACCATATTAACGATATTTAGCGACAAAATCGTGACAAAAGTTTCGACCAATTGAATCTCCACTGACACGGAAACTATTTGCCTGACACGTGATGACACGCATTACACCGTGGCAGACGTCTGGACGACCGATTTCCCGTGTCGGTTCGTGTAAGACTATCGATTTAAGTGGCCAAAACTTTTGTCACGAATTCGTCAGTAAATATCGTCCGGCCCTTGGACTAAAAGCTTTCTTTAGACTGAAGGAACGCGTTCCTCCAGTCCGGCGGTTTAGCCTTGAATTACCCTGTATATTGTCCTGTCTCTTCGTCGTTTACCTCACGAAAGAACGCAATTAAATTTCAATATGGCCAAATTTCCCCTCGCAAATTAAATTTTTACCGGGGGATTTTTCTAATTAAAAATGTCACCGATTTTCCCTCTGATCTCATCAGGGTGTCCAGTATTTTTTTAATTTTGAAAAATCCTGATATTTTCCTGATTCTTCCCGATATTTTATAAAAAATTCCTGATTTTTCATTTTGAAAAATTCCTGATATTTTCCTGATTATTCTCGACTCCAGGCACGGTAGACAAAAAGCAGTAAGACTTTCTCCGCTGAGGAGATTCCCGTCAGAAAAATTCTTGATAAAACGTCCGATTTTTCCGTTTTCCTGATATTTTCCTGATTTTTTCCTGATCGGCCAAAATTCCTGATATTTTCCTGTTTCTCCGGTTTTTTCTGATGCTGGACACCCTGCTCATGCAAAAATCGGACAAATTTTGGACAAAAATTGCACATGTACATACTTGTAAACAATCACATTGGTTGAGTCAATTTTGTTAGCTTGGGAGGGAGTTATACGTTCCTTCGTCCGGGAAACGAAATCTTGACTGCGCTCTGAGCGTGGACACCGAATAAGGGTCAGAGATCTACAATTTCTGACGTCACGATCGTAAAGAAACACAATCATCAAGTCTCGTGCGGAGTTGCCGGAAAATGAGGTCACGTCAGTGTAGTTCACGCGGTGCGCTGCATCTCGTGACGTAAGCAAAATCCGACTTGACGTGTACCCATCATAATTTGGCAGCGGAGCTTCTCGCCGTGCATTCTCGGTGACTCGAGGAGGGATAGAGAAGGGGTAGGGGGAAGAAAGGGGGAAAGGGGGGAGGAGCAGGGGGGAGGAATTTCAAGATAGGAGTAACACGATACTTTACTCGCCCTCTTGTCCCCCACACGATCTTTCTCTATCGCTCCGAGTCCAGCGATGCCTGAGTCTGACCGATTTTCGAGAATTTAAGGATGCGGAATTTTTTTTTGGAAAAATCGTTTTTTTTTTAAAAAAATCGATTCCGTCGAAAATCGATTAAAGTTGAATCCCTTTCGTCAAGAATCGATTAAAGCCAGTGTTCGAAACTCACAGGTGCCAACGCGCCAAATGCGCCTAGAAAATGAAGGCTCTGCGCCAACGTGGCCCCTAAAAATATGAATTTTCATATTAGGTGATTATTCGAAATTTTCAGCACTACAAGTGAAAGGTTTTTCTATTCTTCATGATTTCATCTTTAGTGCTTTTGTCTTCCTCAAGTTACAGGTCCTTACTAGTTCTGTTACGAAAACATCTTGCGTCTAACTTTTCACTAAATGCGCCCTAATATATAAGCAAAAAGTCAATTTGGCCCTTAAAAAATCTTCAATGGCGCCTGAAAATCGGGATTGATGCGCCACATGGCTCCTAAAACTCAAAGGTGAGTTTCGAACACTGATTAAAGCTGAATAAATTTCGTCAAAAATCGATTAAAGCTGAATCGATTTTTCTAAATTCGATTTGACAAAATCGACTATTCTCTGCCTCCGCCAGAAATGCCGAATTGATGTGTGGAATTTCGACGATTTTTCAGGGGTAAAAAAATCATGATAAAACAAAATAGAAAAGTGTCGGTATAGCATACGAGGAGAGCATTGGCCGTCAAAAAACATCGAAAAAAATCGCAAAATTTCATCGATCTCTAACTTATGCGGCGACCGACGAGCAATAATTCGACTTCATTTTACAATTAGGAACTACAATTTGTGGCGCATTTTAGAAACAACGTGCGTACCGTTAGTTTCCCGACGCAGATAAGCGTTTTTATGTGTAAACAAGAAATTGAAGTTCCTCATCGCAAAATGTAGTTCAATTGACACTTATCTCGGCAACGTGGCAGCTACGAAAGTCCCTTACCCTCGGTTTAGCCCGCGCCAACGGGAATTTTAATTTCCGTAATTATTTAGCCCTCCGCAACCCCCTCCTCCCCTTTCTTGCGGGATTGTCAGGACAACCTCCCCCCTCCCGCCCGGCGCGTTCCTTCCTCGGAGACATTTACGCACCAAAATAAACTTTATCGGGGGCGCGTTGTCAGATGATGCCTTTCGATCTCAGTCCCCACTCCTGTATCGGGTCGATGATGGAGTCGTTATCGAACGACCATGATTGATAAAACCGTGACTTAGCGATTATATTCATCGATCAAGGTCATAACAATGAAGCAATGCAGGCGCAGAATACAACTATTCGAACTGATCGGCTATCCGTATTGCATACACAAATCAAATGAAGGCGCACGGGGTCAATAATTGAATTGTTATCGAACGACCTTGATCGATACAGCCGTATCTTAGCAATTATATTTATCCTTCAAAGTCATTCGATAACGATAGGAAAATCTAGGCGCAGAATGCAACTATTCGAACTGAACGGCTATCCGTGTTGTATACGCAAATGAATGACGGCGCTCAGCGGGCTGATGATTGAAACTGCTAACCGCGCATCGATTGTGACATCGTTATCTGATCTGATTCTGATCGATACATTCCTATCGTAGCAATGCTATTTACCAAAGAAGGTCATTCGATGATTATACTACTATCCAGGCGCACAATACAACTATTCGAACTCGACGGCTATCCGTATTGCATACGCAAATAAATGAAGGCGACCGTGGGCCGATGGTTGAATCTGCTGACTGCGGGTCGATTTTTGAATTATCGAATGGTTCTGATCGATACGTTTCTATCTTAGCAATGCTATTTATCGATTAAGGACAATCGATAACGATCAAATAATTGAATTGCGAACAAAATAGTCTGACAATTTGAAGACAAATGTTACCGATTTGCGCGGTAAAGTCGTTATTTATTGAAGGAAATATGGCAACGCCTGAAGGCTCATACGGCGTTCTTTTTTAGCATCGCAGAGAAGTCGTGTTGCCTGCGAGGATTATTTTGCGAGTAAACAATCCCTTCTTCTCCAACTCCGGTTGTTTCGTACTTGAAGAATGAAAAGGAACGTTTCGGAAAACTTCTGAAGGAATGGGAACCTTGAGTCTAGTCTCGTTGAATCGAATTCACGTCAAACTGCGCGAGGAGAAGTATTTCCTGGACTTTCAGTGGTCTTTATTCCTTGCAGTCCTTCAAAGTTTTTTAATAAAAGCACCGCGATTAACGTTGTGCGTGGAAATCTTCCCGCGGTGCTCAACGACACATGCACAAGGTTACAACGGGACGAACTTGAAAACTTCGAGATTTCGGAGAAAGCTTGGAAAGTGGAATACTTAGTTGAAAAAATCCTTTGATATGCCCGAGAAACGTTACGTTACGATACCACCGGTCCGCAATAAAAAGGTGCAGAGAGTTCTTCGAAGCAATAATAATCGCCATCTTATCGCTCAAAATGTCTTGATTGTTGGAAAATCCCTTTACTTCGCAATAAAGTTAAGCTAAGAAAAAATTTGAGGTGTGCGATGGGCCGGTTTCAAAAATTAACGTTTTTCACCGTACATCTTCTCTTGTTTTTAGATCATGCATTAAAAAAAAGAGAATGAAAAAAATATATAAATGAAGTGATGAAATAGGCAAAATAGAGAGAAAGATGAGAAAATAGATGAAAAGATAAAAAGAGAGAGAAGAGGGAGAAAGAAAAGACATTGGAAATGAGGAAATCTTTTTATTAGGTATAACATCTCAGGGAGGCTTTAAGGGCATTCGCG
Organism: Bemisia tabaci; assembly: GCF_918797505.1. Classification (NCBI taxonomy): domain Eukaryota; kingdom Metazoa; phylum Arthropoda; class Insecta; order Hemiptera; family Aleyrodidae; genus Bemisia; species Bemisia tabaci. Next base: position 12,420,131 of record NC_092801.1, on the reverse strand, counting down.
TCATGATACGTTTAATTTTAGTCGAAGAAAAAGCAGTAAACTAGAAAAAAAAAACGAAAAAAGAAAGAAAGAGAGGAATGAGACAAAACTGTGAAAAAAAGGGGGAAATGAGCAACGAGAGAAAACGGAGGATAACAGAAAGAAGAAGGAAAGGGGGAAACAAGAAAAAAGAAGAAAACATAAGAAAATTCAGAAGAGAGGAAAAACGGCAAAATAAAAAAACGAAAAAAAAACACCATTTTTAGTCAGAACTTTCATTACACACCAACGGATTTCCTCACTCCGTACTCGGCCATTTTCCACACCCTCTTGTCCAGCGACACGAAATCGGCGGATCTCCCAAAGAAGAAGTTATACCCCCTCAATAACACCCCCCTTCTACACCCCCTCGCTACAAATTGGAAAACGAAAGCCGGCGGCAATATCTGTTATCACCGATGGACTGGTAAAAAGAGGGTCCGAGGGCGCGGGGATGGGAGGGGGAAGGGGGAGGGGGGAAGGGGGGGGAAGGGGAGGAGCGTGTGGTAGAAAGCTCTCACTCCCCTTCTCGGAGGCTCGAAAAATAATGAAGTCTTATCAGGACGATCGATAGTGGTTATCCGATAGCGATACTCGCCCCAAAACTCGAGTTTTCCGACGACAAACAGAAGATGGTCCTCTTTTATGTCTCCTCGTCATCTTCGGGTGGTTTTTTGTTTTATTTTTCCTCCGAACGCGGAAGATGTTCCCACGCCCGCCCCTTCCTCACTTATCACCGTTGCCCCTGTGACAAAAAAGCGTATTTTTTTCCGCACGTGAGTCCTATTGTCGATATAAGCACGTGCATTCTGGGGCTCACGTAAACATGGAGATAAGTCTTTCTTTACGTTCGAGGGGCGACGTTATCTCTTCTTTCGGAACTACGGCTGAAGATTAACCTTAAGGTGATTCGATGGACGCCATATTTTGTGTCAGAACGGCATGCGATATATCGCAGCAATTGGTTCCATTTTTTCGGCTACTCGTCATTTGTCTCCAATTTTGAGGTCGCAATTCTGTTGTCAGGAGACTAAAGAAATTGGTAAATGAGTGCTTTAGTCTCCTGACAACAGAATTGCGATCTCAAAATTGGAGACAAATGCCGAGTGGCTGAAAAAATGAGACCAATTGATGCGATATATCGCATGCCGTTCTGACACAAAATATGGCGTCCATCGAATCACCTTAAACTGCGTTTTTCTAAGTTTCCAAATTACTATATTGCGTTATTTTTTTAGTTTATGTGCGCATCGTGTAAATACGGCATCGACGGAGCTTGTGACCTCTCGAAGGGCAGCACGGGGCGTAGATAAGCAGCTGAGTTCGGAAGACTGCTCATTATGATAAGGAAAATCTAAAAAAAATGCTCAGAAGAGGGATTAAATCTGGAGTCGGCTAGGTTTCTCTATGATAAGACTGCAGTTAAAAGAAAAAAAACCACGTTTAAGATAATTCGTCACTCCTTTGACGTACGAGCGTATCTAATTTCCACGCGAACCCTGTTTTACGTATAAATTTATGCGTTCTGGGGCTCATGCAGTGATCGAGATACGCTCTTCAGTCAGAGGAGGGACGAATTATGACGAATACATCTTTAACCAATTAAGACTGAAACGTTTTCTGTTTTTAGATCAATTTTAGAGACATTTCCGTATTCGGGCCTCTTGAGGACTTGGATATTTTCGGCTTTTGACTGCTTTAAGACTCAGAAACTCGTCTATCACGTCTATCCGAATTGTACAAAGCTACGTCATCCAAGATTCCCGAAATGCAAACGCCTCCTTTTGTATCTCTTTGGTTAAAACTGTACTTTTCTGACGTCACTGCACCGACACAACGAAATCGAAACCCACCAACTTTCGATGCGCCTATAGTTGGCTCGGCTGCAGGCTCCGATGAAACGAAAGCCATGCAACCGAGAACAGAAAAAAAAGAGGACGAAGAGTGAAGAGAGAGTCAAACAAAAACGACGGTTACTGTTGCTGAATGTGGGCGCAGTCCGTTAATTACGATGCTCATTAAATTGATGTCACCGAGCCGTTCCGTCAATTCAGTTAAGTTGGAATCACAGTAACAGCATGAGTAGGAGGCGCACGGAATTGCTTGGTTCCTGCGCGCAACACAAGAGTTGAGATCCAAGTCCTTCACAAGAGGACGGGTCGCAACATTTTCTTTTCCGAATAATTTTTTCTTGTCCTCACTGGAAAAAAAAAAAAAAAAAAACACATTGGATCTAGATTCCAGACTCTTGAAAACATTGACAAGAAAAAGGACTCTTGATTCAATCAGATTTAAGCTTAAATCAAAAGGAAATCCGCTCAAATTAAGAGGCTAGGTTCTTGATTTAAGGTTAAATCTGATTGAATTAAGAGTATTTTTCCTTGTCGATGTTTTTAAGAGTCTGGACTCTAGATCCAATGTATTTTTTTTTCCAGTGCTTATGATTTTTTGATGTCCTGAAAGATAAAAGTTACATGTAACGCATAACGCCTGAGGCGCGATACAGGGTGTCTACTAAAACAGGCTGGTCAAAAAAAAGTACGTTCACGGTACTTTTTCGGTACATTCTCGAGAAATTCAGTCAGAAAAACTCCGTACTTTTTCCGTACCTCCATTTGACGAAATTCGAAAAATTTCAAAATTTTGGCATTGCGACAAAAATGGCAAAAAATATGAAAATTCCGGAACTTTTTGCGGAACTTCCGCACTTTTTCAGTACTTACTTCCGGACCGCCCTTAAAAAATCAGTACTATTTTCGGACTTTCCATACTTGTCGACGCACCCTGGCAAAGCATTTAGGGGGCGTACCGCCCAGTTAACACAAAAAGTTGTTACTTTTTCATACTGTATCCACTCTAATCAGTGGCGTGGCGTGCTTTGCGATCTATCGATATTTCACCATTGAAAGCTGTGGTAAATAATCGATTATTAAGGTGTTCGCTGCGAACACCCTGTTCATCGATACATTTCCATAGATTCAAGTGACCGATCAATCGATATATCGCAAACTACGCCACGCCACTGACTCTAATTACATCAAGATAAACGAGGACAAGGGCGGGGCCGATACTCGAAAGGATGTTTTAATCGAAATCCACTTCAAAAGAACAAACATTGGTGGATCAATCGAGGGGGAGGAGCGACACGAATACGGCAGTTGCGAGGCGTGAATGGTCGCCTACGGATATTTCCCCATTTAAAGCTATGGTAAAGAATCGATTATTGAGGTGCACCCTGTTTATCGATCCTTTTCCATAGGTTTAAATGACAGATGAATCGATATATCGCAAAGCACGCCACGCCACTGGTGAACGGGGCTCCGATCGAGTCCGGATAAAAATCCTAATCGGAGTCACGTGCGCAGATAAAAAGCGATGCCGGGAGCTTCGGAGAGGGAAAGGGTTGAAACTACGCTTCCGTGCTAAGGAAGAACGCCGTCGGAACATCCGAGAGTTGCCAAATTTCCCTTGCTAAAACGTGTATTTTTGACAAAATTCATGCATATTTTCCCCAAAAATTTTCAGATATTCTAGATTAAATCGCGTACAAAATTGTCTGAAAATTTTGAAGAGAAAAAATCACAATTCTCTCAGTAACACTGGTAAAAAAAACCTCTTGGTTCAAGAGTGCAGTTTCTTGTCGCCGGATTTAAGGGTCTGGACTCTTGTTTCAATGCAAAATCCGCTTGAATCAATGCAAAATCCGCTTGAAACAATGCAAAATCCGCTTGAAACAAGAGTTCAAGACTCTTAAATCCGGCGACAAGAAACTGCACTCTTAAGTCAATGCAATGCGGAATTGGTCCAAGAGGTTTTTTTTACCAGTGAACTTCGGTTTTTATCGACGCAAATTTGGCAACGTTTGAAGGCTCATACTGTGTTTTTCCAAAGCACGGCATTATGGGGCGGTAGACGGAGGGGTGGTGATGGGGTGGAGGGGTGAAGGGAGGGCACCGTCTGAAATACCGACGAAATGAAAGGAATGAGCTCCGTACCAGCTCCGTGCCGGGACGACGACGGTTTGTGACGTCGACCGTCGCGTCTCGTTTTCGCGCTTGCAAACTTCCGAAGTCGAGGGGGCATGGTTGCCATTAAGGGACTGAAAAATTATCACTATCCCCATTTAAACTCGTGTAAAATATCCAAAGATCGCACAATCTGGCGACCTTGCGAGGGGGGGGGCTGTTGAAAATAGAGTAACTTTATGGGAAGAGAACGGACACGTCGATAATTTTGGAAGTTAGGTCGCGGAGCTCTTGGGGCCCGAGAGGGCAACTTGTCTATGACTATGAGCACGAATTCGTCGAGAAAAAAAACACGGTTATTCTACGGTTACGACGGTGGTAGAACCAGGCCCGCCACATCCCATCTCGGGCCCTGGTACCAATTTTCTGGCCCGGGCCCCTAGCACAGGGGGGGGGGGGGGGGGGTCCGGGGGGCCTCCCCCGGAAAATTTCTGAAATTTTAAATCTATTTGGACGCATTATGAAGCTCTTATGATGGAGATTTTCCATCAATTTCTGCAGAATAATAATTACGCCTTTTTGTTTACTTTCAACACCAAAAACTTTCGAATTGCTGCATTCAAAACATCTATAAATTTTTTTTGAGGGGGCAGATGATAATTTTCAATTCTATGGGGAGCCGGGCCCCCCTGGACTCCCCTTTCGCACGTCTATGGCAAGGGAGTTAAGCCATTGAAGTCGAGGATGCCCAGAAAGGAGCCTCTTAGCATCCGACAACGGAAGAAAATGAAACACAGTTACTAAAAATATCATTCTACATATACTCAAAATCTTGAAAATTTCAAAAAAAGTAAGAAAAATTTTATAGTGCCCTAGCGTGTTTTTGAAACTTTATTCACCTTTTGCGGAATTTTTAGGGTAATTTTTTCACTTTTCCCTACGAGACAAGGGTTACACATGAATTCGTAGTGGTTTGCCACCTGCGTCACGGGCCCCTCCAGGGCCCGGGCCCCGGTACCAGGGACCCAGTATCCCCCCCCTTGTGGCGGGCCTGGGTAGAACCGTGGACTATGGTAAGATTATTGATGATTTAGACTATAGAAATTATTTGATTAATAGCATGACCATGCTCACAATATGCAGTACAGTGCAGTAAACAGAGGAGGTAAGTAATGACTAACTAACGGCAACCTGCGAGATACCCTATACACTGGAAAAAAAAACACATTGGATCTAGAGTCCAGACTCTTGAAAACATTGACAAGAAAAAGGACTCTTGATTCAATCAGATTTAAGCTTAAATCAAAAGGAAATTGCTCAAATTAAGAGGCTTGGTTCTTGTAGCTTAATTCTGATTGAATCGAGAGTATTTTTTTTCTTGTCGGTGTTTTTAAGAGTCTGGACTCTAGATCCAATGTGGTTTTTTTTTTTTTTTTCTTTTCTTTTTCTTTTTTTTCCAGTGTAGTTAGTCCAACATTAGTCTACAAGAACCATCCATTTCAACCAATAGTTCCGCTCCATATGTCCTTGTCCGATCCTACGCCTTCTCTTTCTATCGCTTGGTATGTCAATTTCAATTATTTAAGGGAGAGAATTTCAAGCTTTTTCAGCGAGATTTTCTAATTTTCCTCGTTTTCAATGACTTTTCAATCGCTCGTCACCCTCCTACAAAAATCTCGCCCCATCTCTTGTGCACGAAGACCCATTCAAAGCCCAGCTTCACGTCATGACGCCACGAATACTTTCGACTGATAAGATTAGCGATGACGCGCAAGTTGATACGGCGCAGCGATGCGTTCCGCGACAGGCTAGAAGTTGCCCCCGGAAAATCGACTTTTAAGGTCGGTCCGTTTGAGCGAAAATTTTACGAGAGCGATCTCGCTCTCTTCTGATTTAAGTCGCGGAAAATGGATTAGGCTCACAATGGATTATACGAAACGTTCGAGGACTTGGCGTTTTTTGATCGGACGTGTGATCCGACCTCAAAATCGGCGCCGTATCGTTCCAGTGGCGTGACGTGCTATGCGATATATCGATTGTTATGCCTTTTAAACCTATGGAAAAGGATCGATAAACAGGGCGTTCGCAGCGAGCACCTAAATAATCGATTCTTTACCATAGGTTTAAAAGGCATAACAATCGATAAATCGCAATTCACACCACGCCACTGTATCGTTCGAGGTTCTAGATTTTTTTGATGAAATCGAACATTGCCTCTCATCAGAATTCCGCGTGAAGCTTAGAACTAAAGTTTACAAGAGATTCATCTACTTTCTTAAAGAGAGGGCTCGATTTCAATCGCAATATAACGGTGGCACTTCAAAGGCTACGAAAGAATGCAGCCGAAAATAGGAAAGATCTCATTTTAGTTTTAACTTCTTTCTCTAATCTGGACGACACCTCAGAACTCACAAGCAACAAACAGCGGAACATTGCGAGTGCACGCCTACTGTCATCGCGCCTTCAATTTGGCAGCTGCAACACGGACATCCATCAAGTACGAATAGTTGTATCTCTGCGCCGTGCCGTCATCACAGCGCTTCCTCTCCCTTGCTCCATTTTTATCTCGTGTTGGTTCCGTTTGTTTCTCGGAGTGGTGTTTCAAATGCTACTTGAGTAACGCAGCAGAAGATAGAAGAGACGTAATCAGGACTCGTTTTCTAACGTCTCTCCCGAATCTGAGCGATATCTCACCGGCAACAGAGAGTGGAGCATCGCGAGTACCCTCCTCGTGTCATCGCGCCTTCAATTTTGCAGACGCAACACGGACATCCATCAAGTACGAATAGTTGTATCTCTGCGCCGTCATCACCGCGCTTCCTTTCATTCGCTCTATTAAATGCTTGCTTGTCTCTCTACAAAAAATGAAATAGGAGCAGACATTTTGAAACCAGGATTGCCACAGAATTTAGAAAATGAAATTTCCTGACATTGCCCTGATTTCCCTGACACATTTCGGTGAAATCACTTGACAATTGAAGATATGACAGATGGTAAAATAGACATGATTGAAAATAGTTTTCAGGCAAAATTTGTTGTTCGAAACGTCAAAACCACTCGAGATAGCAAATGAAGTTGATTTGACGACTTTTCCGCCGTGCCGTCATCATAGCGCTTCCTCTCCTCTACCCACTTTACCGTGGAACTCCCACGGCAAAATTTTCACGGCATAAGGAGACGAATAATTCAGAAAACGCCGAACAAAAGCCCCTTTGATTTGCGCACGGCGAGGATCATTTCGGGCGAGCCCGAATGCGCCGCGATAAATTAGCGATGATTGATCAGATAAAGAGCCAGGAGCGCTCGTGAAAAGGGATCAGGAGTTTTTTAATAAGCGACGCTTTGCGCGCGCCGCAACCCCCGCCCCCCGCCCCGGGGACGAGTGAGACGCCGTCAGGGCTGAAAGGGATGCTGTGCTTGAGGGGATGCAGGGTACTTTTGTGCTGAAAACCTCCCCCCCCCCTCCTCCTACACCGGTCGAATGCGCCCTCGCGAGAACGACGAATTGACACGTTCCGAACACGATAATAAGCCCTATGAAACCTTCTTTTAAAGAAGGGAGTATGCTAATTTTCATGTTAGCATCCGATCGAATGATTCTGGACGCAGTTTACGGCTCTTGCGAAAACGGACATCGATAGCCGAAGTGAAAGTGCGGACCACTGCTATACTGAAATCATGCAAAAAATTATAGTTACAAAGGTAGTTTTCTTATTTAATTAATAGGTTATTGAAAGTAAACCCACGACTTCCTTCGATGATCAGTTTCTATTTAATTTTGCGGATCAGTAGACACCCTGGGGTTGAAAAGTTCCATTGTTGGCGTAACGTACTTGATGAAAGACCACGATTCTGCCGTGCTAAGGAAAAACGCCGTATGACATTCGAGAGTTGCCAAATTTCCTCCGATAAAATGTGTATTTTTAGGGAGACTTATGCATATTTTTCCTTGAAATCTTCAGGAACTTCAGGTGAAATTGCGAATAAAATAATCTGAAAGACTGAAAGAAAAATAATCATGAGTTTTCTCCAAAATGTGTCTTAAATCATAGGAAATTTGGCAACGCCTGAAGGTTCATACGGCGTTTTTCCATAGCACGGCAGCGGGCCGATTATTGAAACTGATGGACAAAGCGATAGACAAAGAAGACATAGGGATTATGGAGCGATCCTATTGGTTGACAAGGTTGGTTCTCATGGACTAAGAAAGAAAATGATCGACTAACTGTCGGGTCTTTAATAGGTTGCCGTTAGTTAGTCCATTACCTACCTCCTATGTCCATTGCCACCACCTGCTTCCACCAATAGGATCCCTCCAAATCCCTCCTGTCGTCTTTGTCTATAGCTTTAACTATAAGTTTCAATAATCGGCCCGCAGGAAAGACTATCCCGAGGTGCGAGAAAAGCGGACTTCCATCTGGAGCTCGCGCGAGTTCCTCGCTCACCGAGCACCGACGAAAGCTGCGAGTGATGGATGGTGAGTCAGCCGGATGCGACGCCGCCAGCACCACCGCAGCGTCTCGACGCTCGCACTTGCTCGAACCCGCGGTCGTCGAAGGGAGCAAGCCTGTTTCCGGGTGAGCCCTCTACCACGTAAGAACACACAGACTTCAGGGATCAGCTGAAGATTCGAGTTTTCGGTTTTAACGGTCGGCGGTTCGACCGGAAACGCCGAATCACAGACGATCAAATAGACTCATTCATCGGAGAGTAGAATACTGCAGTGCTGAGGAAAAACGCCGTATGAGCCTTCAGGCGTTGCCAAATTTCCTTTGATGAAACACGAATTTCCTCGTAAACTCGTGGATATTTTCCTTCCAATTATACAGGTAATTTTGTTCGCAATTTCGCCTAAAGTTCCTGAAAATTTCAAAGAAAAATAATCACAACTTTCCTCAAAAATAAACATTTTAGCGAAGAAAATTTGGCAACTCTCGAATGTTCATACGGCCTTCTTCCTTAACCGGTAGAACACGTTCGGAATGGGAAACGGTTGTTTGCTCATGCGTTAGCTATTGAAGGGTGTTTCCTTCTAAATCTTCATTTTTACATAAAAAATCCATACTTTTAAATTTTAATCTCTATCTAATAGTGAAGCTTCGTTGGCGATTGAAAGGTTTTTTTCTTCTAATTCTTCTTCTTAACTTGCAAAAAAGCACGATTTCAATCGCAATATAAGTAAGAGTGGCGCTTCAAAGGCTAGCAGTGTTCCAACCCCACGAGCGCCATGTCGCCAAATGCTCCTAAAAAATCGGCCATGGCCCCTAAAAAATGAAGGCCCTGCGCCAAACGTGGCCCCTAAAAAATTGTCGCAATCCTAAATTACGGTTTGATGATTTCAAGATTTTTGTCAGTCAGCCTGGACTGAACGCGCATAGCAAGCAGTTGCGCGCGGAACTTCGTCGCGGCAGCGGCTCGGCAGATCGAGAATCGTACTACTTATCGTATATACTATAGAATCGTTCTACTAATTTTCATAATAGGAAGTCAGAAAAAGTATTATTTAATTGAACAAACTTTAAGTAAACTAAAAGCTCCTTGTTTTAAATCGGAATATCATTCCTTTGGCCTTTCCCTTTCCCAAGTAATGGCTGCGAGTTGCAACTTGCAAGTCCTGTAACTGTATAACTTGCGTATAACTTTTCACTAAATGCGCCATGATATATAGGCAAAAATTCAATTTGGCCCCTAAAAAATCTTCAATGGCCCCTAAAAATTGAACTTGATGGGCCAAACGGCTCCTAAAACTTGGAGGTGAAGTTGAAACACTGTACGTAAGGGACACAGCCGAAAATAGGAGAGATGTACTTTTATTGTGTAGAACGAAGTTGCACTATCCTAGCAACATTGGAATGCTCTTGGTTCGTTTTTGCAAAACGCAATCCAATTGTTGGGATAATCCGATAATTTTGCGCAATTCAGCAAATGGAAGCGCTCCGACATGAGAACGGCTTAATCGAACACCTCCCGCATGAGTATGGAGGGCCCTTGAAAACCCGTCGGACTCGCGCAGAGTCGGAATCGTGCGAAAAAAAGGAGAGGAAACTGAAAAGAGTTGCGGGGCGTTACATTAATGACCCGCATTCGGCGTCTCGTAAATCGTCACTTATGTTGATTCCCCGGCTCCTTGATAACGCAGTCGAGCATCGAGTACGTCAAGTGCCCGGAGTACACGTAATCTCCTCGGAGGGCCCCGACATAATTGCCAGATCGTGCAATTTAATGAGGATATTTTACATGTGCTTTAATGGGGGAATGCGCTGATTTTCAGCACTATGCGGCAACTATGAGCTGTGATGTGTGTCACATGAACTTGAATTCTCGATTTGTCAAGAACGAGAATATCATCAATTTTTATCGGGGGATTGAAATAATCGCGAGTAAGTTAAATGGTAAATGGATGGCCAGAAAGACATAATTTGAAACAGCTTCAGGGAAAGCTTATTGCTCTGGACGTCAAACCCATTGAAGAAAGCGAATAAAGGTAAACTAACAATTTTTTCTTAACACTTTCAGCATTATCTCTGTCATTTCCAGTTTATTTCTGACATTTCTCGGTTTTCCCTGACTGTGACAACCCTGTAGATTGTATGGCATCCATAAATTGGCTAGGCTAATGAATTAAATTCTTTGATTGGAGAAGTGAATCTTTGAAGGCGTCGAGTTCCTTCCTCAGCACAACGACAAGCTGATGAGAAAACGGTTCTTCCGATTGTAATTAATTAAATTTTCCTGAATGAACTAAAGTTGATTCCTAAATACATAGTTTTTCCCTGAAATTTCCCGGTTTTCCCTGACTGTGACAACTCTGTAGATTGTATGACATCCATAAATTGGCTAGGATAATGAATGAAATTCAAATTTGATTGGAGAAGTGAATCTTTGATGCCCTGCCCTGGTTACACGCTCAAATTTCCGTCAAATTCCGATCAAAATGATGACCAAGATGGCGGTCGAGAGTTATCTAGATTGGTGAGTAAAATTAATTAAAACAGCGTGTTGATTAAAATAAGCATGAAATAAGCACGGCTGTGTGGAAATCAGATGAAGGATGAGCCCCACAGCTCCATCATCTACCATAAAATTTTTGCAGGCCGCAGAAATTTGATGGTAGATGGTGCGCACCAGTCACCATTTGATCGGAAATTGATGGAAATTTGAGCGTGTAACCAGCACATGAAGGTGTCGAGTTCCTTCCTCAGCACAACGACAAGCTGTTGAGAAAACGGTTCTATCGATTGTAATGAATTAAATTCTTCTGAATGAACTAAAGTTGATTCTCAAATACAAAAATAAAGAAGAGGAAAAGAAATACACTTAAGCCAATATGCACCGGTGCTCTCGCGTCTTACGGAAACCTTAGCGATGAAAGGTGGTAATTGATGACGCTATCAATTGCTCGTAAAAAAATGTCGAGCTGTAAGCCCGATCCATTGTGTTCCCCCTCGTCGGCATTACGGAAATGTCAATAACTTTTCGAATCGCAAGTCGACCGTAACGGTACATAAGTAAACTTAATTTGAAAGTGAAAAAAGTCGCGATGGAAATGGGGAGGGTTGTTGTGGTGGAAACGTCGCGTCGCCGGGTGCAGGGGCAGGGTGAGGTGCGGAGTAACCACGTTGTCAAGTGCCTGGATCTCGTCCAGTGGCGTGGCTGAATGAAATCACTGAAATCGCTGAAACAGCAAACTTCATCTTAGTTGGGTAAAAACGAGATCTATGAGAAAGCCGTAAGTGCCCAAAAAATGACGTAGTATCAGGCAAGACAGCAGTAAGTGACATTATTGCCAATAAAATAGTTCTTTTAAGTAAAGTGCCGCCCTCTTCTGCCGATTTCTAACCTGAAAATGTATTCGTTGTGTGTCGTTCCTTCTGACGTAAGGGCATTTCTTGATCTCCGCATGAGCCCCAGAAAGAATGGATTCATAGGTAAAACAGGGCTCAAGTGCAAAATCGAGATACGTCGCACAGTGGATCGAGGCAATATGAAAGGCCGGACAAAATTAGGAAACTTTGAATGCTTAAAACTCCGTCCATACAAAACTTTGAGGTTCTAAAAGCCGTTTCATTGGTTTCCTCGTGAAATTTCCTTCTACGGGCACCCCTTAAAATTTAAAAATCGACGGAGTTAATATTAAAAAATTGCAGTTTTAGTAAAAAATGTCACGTCCGACCTCACTGATCGACTCGATCCGCCCTATGTGCCGTCACGTCAGAGCGGCGACGAAAAGTCAAGGACGTCATGTCAGATACATAGATCGTAGCTCATAGGATAAAAAATAAACACTAGAAAAAAGAACACAAGCTTGTTTTTCCGCGGCAACCTCGGCGGCGAAAAGCCCCACCCTACACTCGAACAACTTTCTAATAATGCGGTGCTGAGGAGGAACGCCGTATGAATCTGTAAACGTTGCGAAATTTCCTTCGATAAAATATGCATTCACCGGGAAATCCGTGCAAGTACTAATTTTTCTGAGAATTTTGCAGGTAATTTTATTCGCGGTCAGATCGAAACTATCGAAAAACTTCAAGAGAAATTATTCATAAATTCAAAAAGTTGAGGAAAAATATTCACAATTTTTAGTAAATTTGGTTTTTCTTGAAGGAAATATGGCAACGTCTGAAGGCCCATACGACGTTTTTCCTTGGGAAACCAGAGGTCCCGACAGACGGATCCGCGAAAAAATTATTGACGACGTCGATTTGACAGCGAGGACGAGGTACACCGCGGTGAAAGAACCTCAAAGGGGGGGGGGGGGCTGGCTACGAGGGGAGGGGGAGAGGCGTGAGGTCAAAAATTGAGAGATGTTTATCTTGCTTCGCTCGTTCGCACCACTTGGCTCCTTATGCCTTATCTTAATTGCACTGTCCCTTCACCCTCGACGCATTTCCAGCTCTCCTCCCTCTTCCGGCCGATACATCGATGAGTTTGCTTTCCACCCTCGGCGCTTCGTTCAGATTTTCAGCCAGGTTGGCAAAATTTCAGGAAATTTAAAACGATGACATTTTTCTTGTAATATCTCAGGAAATTTCAGAAATGTACGTAATTTATAATTGAGAATTAGATGTCGAAGATCGAGGTTTCTTGTATGTAAGTGCGGTTTGCGTATCTAGGCCGTGACGAATACGTTTCAAAAATTTCTTAATTTCTTAAGTTTCACAGGCCCGTGAAATTTCCATTTTTTTCATGTCTTTCTTAAGTTTCATGCCAACTTGTTTTAACCTCGCTGAATGGAATTATTTTGACGCATATCAGTAGCTCAGAGGTGGTTCGAATAACTTTCAACGTTTTTTAGACTTTTTTCCTTATCGTAGACCCTAAACGACAACTTAAGTTAAAGGAAAATAAAGTTTTAATTGTTCCAAACCTTTCAGAACTCACTAGAACACATTATACTCATGCTTTTAATGAACATCGTTGTCGAGAGTTGAGTTCTCGTCAGAACTTCGTGTGGTCTACGGTAAGGACAAAAGCGATTAATTTTGTACCGCCCGTAGACCGAATTTCCTTGGGTAAATCACGAATTCTGGGCAAAATTTGTGAATATTTTTCTTCCAATTTTTCAGATAATTTTGTTCGCAATTTTACCGAAAAATATACGCGGTTTTCCTAAAAAAATAAAAATTGTATCGAAGGAAATTTGGTAACTCTCGAATGTTCATACGGCGTTTTTCGATAGCACGGCAGTCTTGCCGTGCTAAGGAAAAACGCCGTTTGAACATTCGAGAGTTGCCAAATTTCCTCCGATAAAATTTTTTATTTTTGTGGGAAGTTATGAATATTTTCCCTTGAAATTTTCAGGGGCTTTAGGTGAAATTGCGTACAAAATTATCTGAAAAATCGAAAGGAAAATTTTCATAAATTTATCAAGAAATTCGTGTTTTATCAAAGGAAATTTGGCAACGCCTGGAGGCTCATACGGCGTTTTTCCTTAGCACGGCAGAATAGTCGAATAACGAGGGCTCGAAAAACACGGGACGAAATTCGGGTCCGCGCGGGAGTCACGGGAACCCACGCACGCGCACTTCGCCGTTCCTCTGGCGTGAGAACGTATCTGCAATTTCTCGTGAGCCCTGTTCAACGTATGAACCTATACTTTCGGGGGCTCATCTGGAAATTGATTTATAGAGAAGCGAAAACGGGTCGGAGGGTCCGCTTCCGGTGCTAAACGAGGAATAATAATGGCACGAACGAAAAGCCCGGGGTATCGGGATACACGGCACGTAAACGCTCCTTTCCGCGCGCCCGCAGAAATAAGAACCGCGTACACGCGTACTCATGCCGTTGGGACTTACGCGGTTCCTGCTTCGTCGATGGGGCAGAGATCGACCCGATAAGAAGGTGTTGACTGCTCTCTGCTTCCGGTTCCGGGGCCCGGGACCGCCGGGTCGGAGCCGTGTCTTTACTGGCTAATTGAAAATGAAAACAAAAAAAGGGCGAAAACTGGCGTGTTGAGTAAAAACGCAGTATGAGTGTTTGAATGTTGTCCGATTTCCTCGCAGAAACAACTTGTTTTTGAGGAGGGTTAACGATAATATTTTTCATCGTTTGCAGCCAATTTGGATCAAATGGACCGCGTTAAACAGAAAGGAACCAAGCCACATCAGTTATTGCCATTTCATTTTTTTTACGAGAGAACGTCTGTGCAGATTCCTTTGAAACTTTAAAGGAATTTGCTTTGTATTGTGGAGAAAATTCACTGAAATTTGCACAAAAATCCGCACATAACCGTTTTCATGAGAAAAATTAAATTGCCCGATTAAATTTGGCAATAGCTGATGTGGCCTGGTTCCTTTCTGTTTAACGCGGTCCAAATTATAGGGATCATTATCTAGAATATTGAAAGAAAAATACTTAAAAATTATCCACGTAATGTTCCACGTAATACCTAACATCTTTTTGAAATTTACAAGAAAAAAAAGAGAAGAAAAAAAAAAAAAAAAAAAAAAAAAATCGCTCGCGTTGTGTAGTTTTGGATGCATGAGAGTCACTGGAAATTTTCGAACGCAATTTTCCAAGATTATTCTTGAGAACGCGAGGAAAACTCTCTCGTGACAGTGATGATCACACTGTGGAAAAAAACACACACATTGGATCTAGAGTCCAGACTCTTGAAAACATCGACAAGAAAAAGGACTCTTGCTTCAATCAGATTTCAGCTTAAATCAAAAGGAAATCCGCTCAAATTAAGAGGCTTGGTTCTTTTTTGATTTAAGCTTGAATCAGATTGAATCAAGAGTATTTTTTCTTGTCGATGTTTTCAAGAGTCTGGAATCTTCCAGTGCTGCAGTAACTCCTCAAAAAAATAAATCTGCAACGTCGAAAACCGAGGAATACAATTTCCTGTTCCACATCGACATCGACGTTCGTCAAATCGTCCAGCGCCTCGATTGTTGAATCGTTTATCGAATGAATTCGATCGATAACTCCCTATCTTCACAATGCTATATATCGATCAAGGTCATTCGATAACGATTCAACAATCGACCCGCTGGAGGAAAAAAAAACGATTTTACGATGTGGGAATAAGTGAGTAAAAACGCGGTTCGCTACGCATGAAAAACAACTTGCGAGCTGCGAGTCATAAAGACCATAGAGAAATTAGATAGGTTCCTTCGTGGAATTAGTTCCTTCGACGGGTCCGTTTTATGAGCGAGACAGATCCGAAAGGAGTTCAGGGCGAAGGCCGCCCTCATGTTTTCAGGTTCAATGTCTTCGAAGGATCGACGAGAGATGAAAATGTGCGTGGTTGTGTTCTTTTTTATCGTCGCTCGCCCGGCGAATGGTAATAAAATAAAATAAAAGGAGGGAAAAAAAAGAGATGCACTTATGCAGCTTAATTTAAGATGGACTCCACTTGAGCCAATAGGCTTCTAAACATGGAATGAATTGGAGTTTCACGCAACGTGTTTCCTTCGAAAAATTTCACGCGCACTGGAAAAAAAACACATTGGATCTAGAGTCCAGACTCTTAAAAACATCGACAAGAAAAAATACTCTTGATTCAATCAGATTTAAGCTTAAATCAAGAACCAAGCCTCTTAATTTGAGCGGACTTCCTTTTGATTTAAGCTTAAATCTGATTGAATCAAGAGTCCTTTTTCTTGTCAATGTTTTCAAGAGTCTGGACTCAAGATCCAACGTGTTTTTTTTCCGGTGCGGAAAACGAGACACGCACGACGGAATGTCTGACCATCATTAATATAAACTTCGAAGGATTCTGCCTTTTTCTATTTCACTCGAGGGGAAGTGTCCCCTCCCGGACTCTCTTCCCCACCCGGTGACTGACGCTGCGCTGTGCTGAACGGTTCAGCCTGAACCTTTCCCCTACTTCTGACCGTTCCCCACTCCTCTGTCAATCGAACCATATGCCACCGCTTACGTATTGTCGCTCGCGGCTCGCCACCCAGGTACCTAGCGGCCAGCGGTCAGTTGATGATAAATCTCGCTCATGCTCCTATGCAGCTACGCATTGATTACGCCAGCTAATTACTTTCTAATAATTAGAATTTCTTCGATAATAGTTTTCTTTATTTATTCGACTGTATTTTTTTCTCTGCTCTTCTGTGATTTCCTTGGTTCTCTACTGTGTTTTTCCTAAATCTCTGAGTCAGAAATCTGAAGCACTTCGGTATGCACCGAGTACTTCAGATGTGTGACCTGAAACCTTCGGGGTATACCGAACTACTTCAATTGTCTGACCCGAACTTCGGCAGATGGACCTTAACTTTTCGGATGCGTGATCCGAAAACTTCAGAGATCCATATGATCTCAGCTTCGGGTTCCATGCACAAATTTTTTTCTCCGTGTTTCCTTTTAGGGGACGCAACTAAAATTTCAGTAAATTTTTTTCAGAAAAGTAAAGAAAAAAAAAAAAAAAAAGTGGCTAACGATGATTCCTCACCTTCACGTGGTGTTGGCTGTTTTTACTAAGTGGGAACCGTCCATTTTAAGATATAGTCTATTTCTTGCCCTGCCAATATTATTCTACAAGTTAATTGTGGAGTGAGAATTTCATAATTTTTTCTATGAAATCTTCAAAATATAGTGATAAAAAATTTGCAACCACTACAAAATCGGCTCGCGAAGCGAGCCGAATGTCACTCGCGTAGCGAGTGACCGGGGGTCCAGGGGGCGTAGCCCCCGGCTAGGCGTGACGGGCGCGCGAAGCGCGCCCAGAACGGCTAGTATGGTCTAAATGTCACCAGATTGGTGAGGCCTTAGAGTAAGCTCCTTCCATATGTCACCAAGAGGCTGTTAAAGGGCCTCAATCGCCTTTATTCGTAATTGTATAGTTGTAGCTTGTGAAGATATTACTGTTCTTCAATTAAGAATACGCCATTCATGTGTTTATACTTGCCGATATATAAATCAAATTGAGAACACCGAAAAAATGGGATTTTTGAATACCTATACAATGGCACATTGCGAAGTGTAGTTCGAAGACCATTGCAGCATTAAAAATGATTTTGCTCCATTTACCTGCAACAAAGAGATAAAAAACGGTATTAGTTTAGAGAAATGGTATGGATAAAACATTATGTCAGAGAAAAATGCTTGGAAATAAATTCCCATCAATCCAAAGACTGAAATTAAATTTATATTGAATCTACCGTTCTTGTATTATTATGAGGAGACAGCAAATTTTCCGTGCTTTCGATTTCTGGGAAAGCTCGGATATGAATATATGACCCTCAGCAGGGTGTATAAGTATAAAATGCAGTGGCTCAACCCAAGGCACGGCAACGGCCGAGTCCGAGAACCTCATATTTTTCCCTGAGCGTTGACCTTGGGTCAGGAACAGTTGTACGACACCTCGGCGACACCGGTCCGCGTCGGTGCCGGGCCGGCGCCCGCCGACGCCCCGCGCGGGGCGTCGCGGCGCCCAATCCGGCACCTCGGCGCCATCCGATAACTAGTTATGCGTCGGGTAATTAATCGATCGATTCGTGAGTCCTATCCCGGGGTGGAATTTGCATTTTAGATGAGAGAGCGGCGAGCGCGAGCGGGCGCGATGGCCGACTGGCTCAGATTCTTCGAGTCCCTGCTCCGAAGACACTCGCTGACACACGCTCGAACCATCAAGAGAGGTCGAACATGAATTTTAGACTGAAACGCCGAGTTTTGGGTTTTTATCCCGTCACGTTGAAGATTTTTGAAGCCTTGTCTCCTGCGTGCCGATTATTGAAATTCATAGACAAAGCTATAGACAAAGAAGACAAAAGAGATATGGAAGGATCCTATGGGTGGAATCGGGTGGTTGCAAAGGACAAAGAAGGTAGGTAATAGAAAACTACAAAAACCCTCAAAAACATTTTTCGGGCAAAAAATCCGGTCGAGGAAATTGACGTGTCACTTCCTTTTAATTAAGTATAAGATAGGCAAAAACCTTTGATGAATTCCCAAAGTCCACTAAGAATAATCTATCAAAAATGTCCAAAAACTTACTCGAAAGGAAAAAATTAAAATGAAAAATACAAAAACAAACACAAAAAAACCTTGCCAAAAGCAAACAAAAAACCGATTTTGAGATAAATCCCTCGAATGAACTTGAAATCACAAAATCGGTCGAGGATGTCAACTGAAATTTTCCCCCCTTCAATTATGAGCTCTGCAACAAGCGTGACTCGCTTGAACCTTTTCATACACGAGCCGCACGAATTCAGCTCTTCTTCTCTCCTCTCCTTCCGTCCATGGACAGAGGTCCAAAATTTTTCGGATTTACTGACGCGACCGGCTGCGGCTCGATGCTCTCAGTGAATCGGTGCCTTCTTATCCCTGAAGTCGGCTTCAAGTCGGTTGCATGCAGTCGACCCATTTTTCCATAACCACATGTTAGACTTTTTCGAAACATGATTCACCTGAAACATGGATTTTTTTTTAAGGGAGCTTACAATTTGCTTTGGACGGTAGGTAGGTTGAAAGTAATAATTGTTCTTATACTCTATCAGTTAAGTATAGGATACATCATGGATGACATTTCAACGGACACGTTGGGTCCGGAGAAGTGAGGGGATTTCTGAATCGCCAAATTATTAGAGGAATAGTTATAGTGGAGAGAAGTTGAGTCCCCTCACGGAATGAATCCCACTTAAGTCGACAGGTTGTACGTGTTTCCCTCTACCTTTTGTGTCATCTTAGTAATCCACCCATGTTTACGCATCAAGCCGCAGCCGGTCGCGTCAGTAAATCCGAAAAATTTTGGACCTCTGTCCATGGACGGAAGGAGAGGAGAGAAGAAGAGCTGAATTCGTGCGGCTCGTGTATGAAAAGGTTCAAGCGAGTCACGCTTGTTGCAGAGCTCATAATTGAAGGGGGGAAAATTTCAGTTGACATCCTCGACCGATTTTGTGATTTCAAGTTCATTCGAGGGATTTATCTCAAAATCGGTTTTTTGTTTGCTTTTGGCAAGGTTTTTTTGTGTTTGTTTTTGTATTTTTCATTTTAATTTTTTCCTTTCGAGTAAGTTTTTGGACATTTTTGATAGATTATTCTTAGTGGACTTTGGGAATTCATCAAAGGTTTTTGCCTATCTTATACTTAATTAAAAGGAAGTGACACGTCAATTTCCTCGACCGGATTTTTTGCCCGAAAAATGTTTTTGAGGGTTTTTGTAGTTTATATCAGGTCGTTTTTGGGTGGATTTCTTAAAGCGACCTCCTCATCTCCCCTTATAGTCGCTCCTATCCTCGCCAATCAATTTTAGACACAAGATTTATTCAGATGATTTCCTTTGTCCGTTTTTTATTAGTGGTACAATTTTTTTTCTTGTAACCTTTGCTATGAGACCTTGTAAAAAAGAAGCATCATTGAAAGATGTCTGGCAAAAGTAACAAGTTCTCGTCTTGCAGCTACTTTCCAGACTTTTTTACTCAGTCACTACTTTGATGCGTGTAAGTTTCAGTGTCATAAAAAAAATATAAAGCAACCTCCTCATCTCCCCTTATAGTTGCTCCTATCCTCACCGACTACCATTGGACAAGGCAGTTTATGGATAATTCTTTTTGTCCATTTTAAGAACTAACAGTGAAAGTTTTCTTGAACTTTCTTAGAAAAAAGGCAAATGAAAGCAGCTTTCGGTCTGTTTGCGGCTGCTTTCCAGAATTGGTTTCTTTTTTCTTTTGCCAGTCCTTTCTCCGTAACTGCGACTTTATTCCATGGTAATTGAGAGGAAGTCTGTGTTAAACGGATTAGTATGTAATTGGGTTGATAAGACTATAGGGATGCAATCTTTCGGTTTTTTCCCAACATTCAATTACTCCGATGCTACAAACTTTTCTTTCTCATACTTCTCCCTCACGGTTGGAGCTTGGTGTAAATTAAGAGATACGCGGAAGAGCAGCCTTGATTGCTACACCAATCGTAGGATCTTATGCTCTCATCGTCCGCTTCAACGTACTGTCCAGCGGTCTGAATTACACTTGTGTAGTGTCCAGACTCGATACTCGAACCATGGTGACGGACATTTGCGTGTAATTCGTACCGATCTGCCCCGAGGGTAAGATTTTTTGTCGGAAGCTCTGTCACTTGGAATCTATCATTTTTCACGAAAATACCTTCCTGAATTTCAGTTGTGCGGAGAATTTGAATGGCCAACACATTGCCTGGGTTTCGTACGACTGTGCGGCTAAAACATTTGCCCGAGCATCTTTGGCCATCCGCTGATATATTCTCACAGCGGATGTCATCGTTCGGAGACCAAGCGCTTAGGGCGGAGTAGAGTCCCTGAATATTACTTTGCAATCCTCGTATTGGCATGGAAAGGATGTATTGGGTGGACTCGATAGGTCTGACAGTGCTGCAATCTGCACATTTCAGCTCTAATACCTCTGTGAACTTAGTACTATCCATCAACGCAGCGTTATGGAGAATCAAGTAATCCATGAATTCCCTCGCACATTGCTGCTGAGCGAGCATGAACTTTTCATCCGTTTCGATACGAACGGTATAAGCAGAAAGCAATCCTCTTCGATAGGTATGATAAAGATTTGCAAGGTCTCTCAACGCACTGCGGCTGGGATAGTTTATCAGAGCAGACCTCAGAGGTTCTAAACTTAACAGAGCTTGTAATGTTGCATTAGCGTAACAGGACACTTTACTCCCATTTTCTGGCATGTTTTGAAATCTTGGGAAAGTAGACAAGTCCGATTTCTGGGCGAGGAGAGGAGGAGCATGGGACCTCTTCGGTGCGTCCGAAAGGGGACCGGCAGTGGTTGCATTCGGAGCGACATTTTTACTCCTGGACTCTGTTGAGGCGATTGTAGCGTCCAACTTCAGTCGCTTTCGAGCTGTTTTGTCAGATCTTGTCTGCGGTGGAATTTCCCCACCTCGTTTGGCGACAGCAGAGGGCGCTGGGGGAACAGTCTTGTCCGTAGCATCCTTCACCGGAGCAGGTTTTTTCTGCCTCGGACCAATATTGGATGGGTCCACTCTGCGGTAAAAGAGGAGCTGAGCATCGACAGACCCTTTTGGCCATCTTCCTACAGCGACGTTACAATCGTCGGCTGATATGAATTTCCTGCCAGACACGACAAGAGCATCGCAGTGGCCTGTTTCGAAATTCGGGCCGTGATGGAATAATGCTCCATGCAACCTGTAGCGATGACCACCGACTGTGATAGTGGTCGTCTGAAGCGCCGGTGATCGAAATTTGGTGTTTTTCACAAGCCTTCCGTCAGGTTTCTTTTCCCACAGTGGCATCTCTACGAAGAGTACATCTTGCAGTTTCTGCAACTCCGAGCACTGAACCTCGCTGTTTCTCTTGCAAGTAGAGCATGTTGAGTTCGAAATGGGGGACCAAGAGAGAATATTTTCTAATAATTCCGTGACCTTGTTCTTGTTCTGTCCCGTAGGTGGTAATCGCAGAATGTACTCGTCCAAAATGTCGACGCTCTTGGTGTCGCAGGTCTTGCATTTTTTCTGGATTATCAAAGCGAATTTGCACATCCCTTGCAAGGTTTCACTCCTCTCGACCAAGGCGTGCAAGAAGAGGGAAGGATTTTGCTCCTGTTTCTCGACAAACCGATGCCCCAATTCTTGGCGGATACCTTCGGAGGAAAGCGAAACTTTTTGTTTAAATTGAAATTGCTTGGCGACAGCTCGCAAAGAAGTCATTCCACTTGAGCTCCGCAATGAATTTCGCACAGGCTCGTAGCTGAGTAAGCATTGTAGATTAGCGTTTGCAAAGCTCGAAACACCATCGCTGTTTACGAAGGCTGGCCAATGAGTGGCGGACGCTCCCTTTTTGGGAGTGGGAGAGTTACCGTAAATGTTTGGGGCCTTCGCATTTTTGGGTGCCCATTGATTATCCGGGAGGTGTTTATTTCTGTGCGTAGAGTACTGCATGACCAGATGTTTTAAGTGAGGAGTCATCTGTCGGAGTCTATTGTACTCAGCGATAGCCGCCTTGTGGGCTTTGATTTTCTCTGGATCGAAGTTGATCAAATGTAAGCCTTCCAGGGTTCTGACCCTGGACAGGGCAACGTAAGATTGTCCGGCGCAGAAGATACGATTTCCAATATCTGCGATGACCGTATCCATGGACATCGCCTGGCTTTTATGGATCGTTCCTGCGTAAGAGAGTCTTAGAGGAAATTGTTTTCTATGAACGAATATGCCTGGCTGTAGTTCAAACTTCCCCACTTCGGGCTCCCGCATTTCCAGGGAATCTTGTTCCGTCCGCAAGGTTACAGCTCTGGGGCGCTTGTTCGAATCGACAACTATATTCTGTGCGGCTCCCGTTGTACCATTCACGAAGCCTGTGGGAACATCCATGTTTTTTGTCAGCATGACTTTGGCGTTCTCTTTGATGACAATCAGTTTTTCTAAACCAGCTGTTCGGGTGGCATCTTCCTCCAACTTTTGAAGCTTGGCGAGCGCTCTGTTCTTGTCCGTCAGTTTGCACTCGATCGAGTCTTCAGCGACGAAATGTATCTCTTCTCCCGGTAACTTCGAGAGTGCTTTTCGGTTTAAAACGTTGCACATTGCTTTTTCGGGCATGAGACATAGTCCCTCTTTTTCTTTACTGAGAACAAAAGATGCCAGTTCATCCGCTCTCTCATCGGGATCGGAACTCTTGAAGGAAAACAAGCGACTGCGAAGAGTCTCTTGATTTTCAGCGGTACAAATACCGAGACGTGCGTTGTCCAACAGTTGGCAGAATTCTGGGTTACTTTGTTGCCGCATGTTGATCAGGAGCTCGTCGTAGTCTTTGAAATATTCCGTCCACAAGTTGATGTTGACGCCACCGGAGAAGTGCTTCTTAAACTCTCGATCGGTCATTTTCTGGAAAATGAACCGCCCCTTCACCGGGCTCAGCTGAAGCAAGTCTCCTACGGCTAGTATATTTATGCCGCCGAAGGGAGCTTTTTCGTGACAGTCGTAAATCTCGGACAGTCTCAGGTGTATCATCATGAAATTCATACTCGAGACCATGGAGATTTCATCGATGACTATGAGAACTACGCCCTCCAGTTCTGCTCTCAATATCTCCAGAACATGATCGGAGAGGCGAGTGTATTTCAAGCTGTCGCCGTGCTCTACAGGCAGTTGAAGCAGCCTGTGGACTGTGACTCCTTTGATTTCGGATGCAGCTGCACCAGTAGGTGCCGTCAACGCAATTTTTCTCTTCAATTCCTGCTTGACCCACTGGGTGAGAGCTTTTATCAAATAGGACTTTCCAGTCCCTCCAACACCGGAGACGAATTTCCTCATCGGGTCCTTCGCCTCGTAGTCGTCAGGATTTTTCTCGTGACTCGTGACGTATCGAGACAATCTTCCTTTTATATTCTCGTAGACTCTACGCTGATCAGGGTTCAGCTGCGATTCCAGCCATGCCAAATCGTGCTCGGGCTGTAAATTTGCAGCATCATGGAAGTCTTGCATTGCCGTTGCGCTTCCACGCGTCTGAATTCCAGTGCCTCAGGACCTAGCAAGTTGTCGTCCGGCAGTTCTGGATTCTCTTCTCCGAACTCTCTACATTTGGCCTCTATGAGTTCGGTTACTGCATCATGGGCAGCGATGATTTCGGAGACCTTTTCATGGTATTTCATTGCCTCCTGAAGGGTGTGTTTTTCAGCGTCGAACGCCTCCGTTAGGTGTCGTACTGACCTTTCAACGCACCGATTCTTCGCCACGGTTTGAATAGCAACAGTAAAGTGTAAAAATACTGTTCTGGCTTTTGTTTCGGGTCGCATCTGTAGTGCTGGATGATGTGCGGTCGCTTCCTTTTGCGCACATATTTCTGCCCGTAAGGATAGAAGGTAGGGAGTGGTTCTCTGATCGGTCGACTCTTAACGATGTCCCAATATTTCGCATAATCGTACAAACAGACGTCGTTCATTTCGCACGGTCTGTTCGGATAGTGGGTGTCGATTATACTAGGACAGAACACGTCAACATCGTTAGGATCCATCTTTTCTATCTCTTTTTTCGGCTTCACCCTCCTGCTGCGAAGGATACTGGTATCGACCCATTTGAAAGTTGTATCGGGGTCTGTTCTGTAAAGCGGTATACTCATTAAAGTATCAGCAGCCTCGAAGGCCCCGCACTCGCGGTTCGCCAGAGATCTGAGCCCGTAATTCCACAGACTTCGGTTCACATCTTCGACGCTGGCAATGGAGTCGAAAACGTCCGTCATGTGACTAGTCTCAGCTTTGGTCTGGTACTTGGAGATGTACTTGCCAATTATGGCGGCTTTGTCACCGACGTACTGTAAGTCCATATTGCCCACCCAAACGAGCATAGTGGCAGGGTTATAATCATTGATACGTTCGGCTCCGTTCGCACGAGGCAAATCGTACAGTCTCGAATTCTTGACCAGATTTCTCCTACCAGCTATAGCGGTAGGTGCATCGCGCAGTTCGAAAGTAGACCGAGCGGCGCGAGGGAAATCAAAGCGGCATACTGTTTTAACACCGTTTTTATAAGTCTTTTTCCGCTTGCAGTAATTGTTACAATGGTGTTGCTGGTATTTAGTGACCTTGGCATGTAACGTTGGGAAAGTCTTTTTGTCCGGAATTTCACAAGTAATGTGATCCTGGATGAACTTGGCTACCTCTTCGCTGGAGGACTTGCCCAGCACCGGTGCATCTTTCACCCAAAGGAGGGTATGCCAATGTGGAGCTCCTCTGGTTTGATATTCCCTGCGCCAAACAAAGTGTTCAATGACGCCCAGAGGTCCTCCACCGGGCTCTGCCAAGAAAGCTAGCATAGCCGATAACTTCTGATGATAATACCTACAGACAGGACCTACATCACCTGCGATGAGACCTGCTGCCTGTTTGGTGTTTTTTTCATCTCCGTCGAGTTCTTTCAAGTACGCCTCGAGATCTTTGTCATCGTAGTCTGCCGGTGCCAAAGTGAGGAAGAAAGTGGGCGGCCCATACGTCTCGATCATTGATAAAATTTCACTGTGGGGCTTTTTCCAGTATTCTTCCGTGTTCCGTACTCTACTGAAAACACTCGTCAGGTCCTTACTGAATTCTCCTGCCTCCATTTTCTTCAGAAACTCCGAGGCGGTCATATTACCGTGAACCACATTCAGAACCTGATAAATGCCAGCCGCCAACTCTCGCATGGTGGCTTGATTTAACAGGTAGAAGAGGTATTGCGTGTTTTTCCTGAACTGAGGTTGCCGATGGAACAATTTCGCATGAACGAAATTCGTAAAGTCGACTTGGACCTCTCTGTCCACTTGGAAATAGTTTTTCCCATCGGGGAACAAATCAGGAAAACACATCGCATCCAGCTTGGCACTTCTCGAGTTAACGCTGGGCTCCTGAATTTTTAACATTTGGTACAAATCTTTGGCGCGATGATTTTCTCTCTTACCGTAAATGGGAAAAATAGTGTAAGGAGCATAAAACTCATCCTCTTTGTCCCGCTGGGTAAGCATGGCAGCTATGTTCTGCAACGGTGGCAGCGAATCATTCAGGCGGTGACCAGGTCGGAGAGGTCTTTCTGGACCTGTTTCCTCGGCTTCGGCTCCGACAATCTCGTCACCATCGATTTGGCCTTGCCCAGCGTCAAGGGAGACGTTCGATTCTTCAAGAAAACAAGCAGGCTCATTATTGACTTCTTGATCGGCATCCGCGTCCGGACAAGAAGTGTCTGCCTGCAAGAGAGGTTCTTCTCTGGCAAGTTCGTGATTCAGAGAGTCGCTCCTCTGCGGAGAATCATGATGTTGCGGTGCATCGGTGGAATTATTTATTAAATCCTCTTCAACATTCAAATCCGCAGCAAGGACATCTGCCGCGTTGATTCCTGTTGAGTCGTGAACAGCTCTTTGATTGACGGACTTTTCTGATAGATTCCTTGCGCCATGCTGAATGTTTTGCGGCTCGTCATCAGAGATCTCTGTGTCCAGACTAGCTTCCGACGGTGCAGGTTGTGCCTCATCGGATTCCGAATCGGGCTCATCCGGATCAGAATCTGCATCAGGTTCGTCCGAACCAGAGTCTGGATCAGGCTCGTCCGGATCACATTCGGCATCAGGCTCGTCCGGATCAGATTCTGCGGTTGAGCGATCTCTTCCCGCAGTGCTTTTCGGAGCCGTTTCTGTGTCTGGGAGGTAACGCAATAGCTCCTCAGCCGATTTCGGTATTTCGACTTTCTCGTACAACGGATTATTCTTCTTCAGCCACTGTAAAGCCCTCAAGACGTTAGTGACGTTCACCACGGACTCCCAGACTTTCCTGTTTTTGGTGGGAAGACCTCTCACTAGAATGAACAATTCTTGGTTGGGCAAAGTTGTTTGCCCTGACTCTAAAACTCTTTTAAGGGTAAGTTCTAAGGGCAGCGGCAAATGGAAAGTCCTCCCCACAACCTTGGAGGTTAAGTGGGCCGACGGTATTTTCCGGTTCATTACCGTCCCCGCTTTGACCACAACTTGGAAGGCTTTAACGAGTTGAATGAACATTTTCTCGAAGCTGTTCAAACATCCAATTTCTGGTGGAATCGGAGGAACTTCCATTTGATTGATGGATGCGATCGGAGGTATGGTGTTGTTTTGTATTTTCGAGTGACAGTAGTCACAGATCCAATCGCAACACGCATCTGTTAGTACCGCGTATGCGAAAATCTCCAGCCACGTCTGATTCTCGATCGGCTTCATCTTCTCGACGGACTTTAAACTTCGCAGATGCATGAGCCTCTCGCAGCACAAGCAGTAGTTTCGCGGGAGGTCCTCCATTAATTTCTTATGGGCTTTAAAGCTTTTTTGGAACTTAACTTGGATTTCATCTTCGGAAACGAATTTTTGTCCGCCCACTTCGAACTCTCCGCCTTTTAACTTCGCTGCTTCTGCCACAGCGGCCAACTCGGATACGTTTCCGTTATATAATGCAAAATCAAGGTCGTCAATCTTATGCAAGAGTCGTTTTAGGGTTTGCAACTGACGAAGTAATGATCTTACACGAGGGTAATGAGGCCCCAGGTTCTGCAACACGACGAACGGAGCTCCTTTACCGTCATCGAGTCTGCAGGATAGCGTATGGCCTGATTTAATAGGGCTCTCAACGCACACTCTATTGGAGCAATCATTCATACTCACGATAAAAAGGACTATTGCCTTTAAAACGACAGACTGAGATAGTTCGGAAAGTATTTTCTTCACTTTATTTGTCGCATCTGCCTCGTTCACTTTACAGACATCACTTTCGCAAGGCCACTTATGAGATTTCCGCGCATTTTCCCAGTATCGAAAGACATTTTGAACAACGCCTTCGTTATCGAAAATGAGGGGACCACGAGCTGAAGGGATGGCCTTGTAAGAGAGCTCATTAAAATAACTCTCAGTGAACGAGGTATGTTGTTTGGGGCCCAAAATGGCGGCACAACAATCGTCTTCTTTCGAGAGATTTCTAGCGATGGTGAGTCGAGTATCGCATTCAGACACCAACTCTTTATGAACACTTTTGAACTGAGCGAGTAACCTTTTACGATGGATCATACACCATTTAACCAAGGTCTCGGCTTCCATCGCTGCGCTTACTTGAGAGCCCTTTAAACGAGAAGAGATATTTTTTTCTATCATACCCTCGGGAGATTGGAGTATGAAGACATTCCTTCTTAATTTACCTCTGGAGTAAACTTTGAAACTTTTGAAAGTTTTATTGAAAATCGGTCGGTTAATCCTGGCTTTCGGTACATTCCTCCGGAACGTAGAGGGCCTCGAAAGTCGGGCTGCTAGCCTTGAAGGATGATTCCTCTTTGAAACCGAAAGTGGCTGCTCACCGATCCTGTCAATCGAACAAGTCTGGACAGGCCCTGGTCGAGGTGCAGAGGAGTCAGGATTCTCGATATTCTTTTCCACCTCCTCTTGAGCGGTGGTATTTCCTACTCTTATCGGTGGAAAGTTATTTTGATTCGGAAGATCATCTTCAGGCGGTGGAGCAGCATTTTTACGCATGGATGCACCGTTACCTTTAGATGAAATTCTTCCTTTTTTCTTTCTACCAAGAGAAGATGATTTCTGCTTGGAGCTACGCTTTTTTTTATTCTTATCATCGTTGTAGCGTCTGAGAAGCCCTGCACTGGAAAATGCTTCCGACACATTTTTGGCAACTTCCTTGCGAATCAGAGCGTACTGCTTTTTGTACCACCGACTTTTTCTGGCTCCCCAGAAATGCAGTTTTCGCTTTCTTTTTGTTGGCACCGGAGAATCAACTCCAATAGAGAGAGATTCATTTCGAGCTACAGTTTCAGATTCACTTTCTGAAGTGGAAAGTGAATGTTCTGCAGCATATGACTCGATGAACTCTTGTGCGCTGAGGTCTTGGCTGAGAGCGACAGCCTCAACCCCAGAATCCATAGATAAGTCCGTACCGGAAAGTTGGACTACTAAATCATTTTCATGCTGATTTAGTAGGTCACAGCTTTCGGAATTGGACAACCTAGGTTTTTTCTTCCGGGGAGATGCTACGGTGACGCAATCAAAGAGTTCATGGCTGGAAGTAACAGCCTCATCTTCAGAATGCATAGATATTTCTGGGCTGGAAAGTTCGACAAGAAAATCATTTTCTTGCTGACTTAGTTCATCGTACCAATCGGTATTTGTTAACCTAGGTCTCTTTGCCGGAGGAGATGATACAACCGAGCCTTCTTCGTTACCATCGGCAGGCACAGAGAGAGAGTCTGCTGAGGGAACGGCTCGGACTCGAATACCCCGATATTCTCCTCCTATCCGCGTTCTTATTTTCTTCATGAATCGACAGATAGGAGTAAGAGGCTCTAAACTAAGATGCTCTTGACCACTCTCCGTATGAGGAGGTGCATGGGGTACATTGACAATGTCACACATGGTGGAAGCACGAGGAGCCTGGGGTTGAACATAAGACCCAGAAATTGGGTGGCTGCTCAACTGATCCTGGAGGCAAACAGACGCCAAATCAGGAGAACAGTTGTAGTTGAGGTTTTGACTGACCTGAGTTTCTGGACAGATCATTGGAGGAGAATCTCTCGGCTCCCCAGCAAGAGAGTGACTACGAGTCAACTTTAGGAGATGAGGCGTGGCCTTCTCACTCAAAATTGAATCATGACAAGTACGGTCATTATTAACGTTAGTTTCATGTCCAAAATGGAGTGGTATTTCGTGAGGACACAAACCATTATCTGATATGTTGTCATCTGCAATTTCTGGAAGGCTGACATATCCAAATTTAGCACCAGAGGCTCCTTCCAAATCGCAGGATGGTGAATCATCTTCCCGTTCAGGCTGATTTTCGCCTTCGGTAGGATCACATTTTGAAAGAGCCTTTCGTACTTTATCGTAGGCTCTTTTTCTAAAGGATTTTTCAATAGTCTTTTCATCAATTCCCTGAATTAACAAAGAGGTTGAAAGAGTATTGCAATCCTGATCGTTAGTACCTGTAGGAAACACAACATCAGATCGCTTAGCAGCATGCTGTGCCTTCCGCTTGGCTTTCAATCGTCGAGCTTTGCTTGGCATTGCAATAAGTGTTAACTACCAAAATATAAGAGGTAGTGGGTGTAAAGAGCAGGAAACTCAAATTACACAAGTACGGATAATCTGCATAAAGAGTGAAACTCAACTTATGCGATGAGAGATAATGCGTATGAAGAGCGAACTCAACTTATACGATTAGAAATTATTTGCATAAAGAGCGAACTCAACTTATGCAATAAGAACTGGTGAGTGTAAGGAGCAAGAAACTCAAATTACACAAGTGCAGATATTTTGCATAAAGAGTGAAACTCAAATTATGCGACAGGAGATTCTACGTATAAAGAGTGCAATACTCAGCTTATACGATTTCAAAATATTTGCATGAAGAGCGAACTCAACTTATGCGATAAGAACTGGTGAGTGTAAGGAGCAAGAAACTCAAATTACACAAGTGCAGATATTTTGCATAAAGAGTGAAACTCAAATTATGCGACAGGAGATTCTGCGTATAAAGAGTGCAATACTCAGCTTATACGATTTCAAAATATTTGCATAAAGAGCGAACTCAACTTATGCGATAAGAACTGGTGAGTGTAAGGAGCAAGAAACTCAAATTACACAAGTGCAGGTATTTTGCATAAAGAGTGAAACTCTTCTTATGCGACAAGAGATTCTACGTATAAAGAGTGCAATACTCAACTTATACGATTTCAAAATATTTGCATAAAGAGCGAACTCAACTTATGCGATAAGAACTGGTGAGTGTAAGGAGCAAGAAACTCAAATTACACAAGTGCAGGTATTTTGCATAAAGAGTGAAACTCTTCTTATGCGACAAGAGATTCTACGTATAAAGAGTGCAATACTCAACTTATACGATTTCAAAATATTTGCATAAAGAGCGAACTCAACTTATGCGATAAGAACTGGTGAGTGTAAGGAGCAAGAAACTCAAATTACACAAGTGCAGGTATTTTGCATAAGGAGTGAAACTCTTCTTATGCGACAAGAGATTCTACGTATAAAGAGTGCAATACTCAACTTATACGATTTCAAAATATTTGCATAAAGAGCGAACTCAACTTATGCGATAAGAACTGGTGAGTGTAAGGAGCAAGAAACTCAAATTACACAAGCGCAGGTATTTTGCATAAAGAGTGAAACTCTTCTTATGGGACAAGATAAAAAGCGCAGTATAGAGAGAAAGGTCTCAACTTATACCATAGCAAAATATGTGTATAAAGAGTAAAACTCAACTTGTGGGATCTTGCCCACAAATGGATTGGCACAAAGAAGAGAGTCTTAACTCATATAAAGTAGGAAAAATAGGTTTCTTTTCCAGAGAAACGAGGAGACACGTTATCCAAGTGTTAGAAAAGGGACTTGGAAAGTTGAGTGTACTTCCTCTCTCAAGCAAAATATGGAATGTAATAAAGCTTAGATATTTTACCTAATTAACGAAGGCACAAATAATTAATAGATCACTAATAGAATTAATAGACTAGAAAGAAATGGCACAGTGACACAGTGTTCACTCAAACTTCACTAGAAGGAGATGGAATGAGGAAAATATGATGAAATCAACGTGTCGTTTTATCTTATATGACAAAACGATAATAAAAAAAGTACGAACACCGTTTGAAATGCACCAACAAGAGTAGATTTTTCTTTATTTAAATCAAAATTGGTTAAAATGATTTTTCTTTGTGTGAAAATGAAAATGGATATAATCTTAAAATCAGTGATCTGAGTGATCAGGTTATGT
Source organism: Bemisia tabaci (assembly GCF_918797505.1). Taxonomy (NCBI): domain Eukaryota; kingdom Metazoa; phylum Arthropoda; class Insecta; order Hemiptera; family Aleyrodidae; genus Bemisia; species Bemisia tabaci. The sequence continues at coordinate 12,388,477 of NC_092801.1, read as the reverse complement.
TTTGTTCCTGTTGTTGGTTTCTATTTGCTGTCTTGTTCGTTCCGCGGTTCAACAATGGGTTCAACAGAGGAAACGTAAAAAAAGGAGCCAATCAGAAATTGATTTCGAAAGACGCTACTCTAGTTAGGACGACTCGAGTGTTCATTGGTTGACGAGAAACTACGTCATTAACAAGGTGGCAACCACAATCGATTTTTCACTGAAAGATGTGTAATAATTGATCAAACGTTTACAGAACTGCTGTTGATCTACATAATGTAAATAATGAATAATAATGTAATCATCGTAATTTTTATTTAAAAAAAAGACGCCAGATTAAAGATCAGGGGGAAAGGAGCCCCTTGAACCTATGTGTCGCGGATAGTGTGTTCCGTTGGTTGGAAAAAGTTATGTTGGTACCAAGTCGTGAGCTGTCTACGTCATTTTCGTTTTGGCGGACTCTGAATGTGATGATCGTGGAATTTTGAGTCCTTATTTTTACTGAACTTCAGACAGTGGGAAACGCACACAGAACTGTTGTCAAATTAAATGATGTTTCTAATTATTAATAATGGAACTATCGTGATCTTTTTATCCAAAGGATTGACGCCAGATCACGGATCGGTTGGGAACAATTAAATCTATGAATCGCTGCGTTGCAGCTAGTGTCTTTTGTCCACCCAATAACAAAAAATTATGTTGGTACCTGCACTTGGTATAAAGATTGACAACTGACTTGACCTATTTAATTTATTATCTTATGTGTTCTTAATGCAGTGAATAAGTCTGGAGATCTAAGTATTGGCATGAGTTCATTAGAAAAAAAGGCTCATCTGAATGTGAGAGGCCAAAGCGGTACTTACGGTCACCATACCTGGGTTCGTAGGCTCACCCTCGTACCTACTGAGACGGCAATCTCCATCTCTTGATCGGAGGATATGCCGCACCTAGTTGGTAAGAGTGGAGAGGCATTTATGATTACATTGATACCATGGGGTCTAATTGTATTTAGCCTTGATTAACACGATCACACTTATTCCAATGGAACTAGGCAGGAACACGTACCTACGAATCTTACTACTGTAGTCCTCGTAACAGATAAGCAATTTATTCCGTTACGCTTTTGAACAGAGGAAGAATGGACGCACCCATTTCACACAGTAATCGATGCAAGAAAATGAAGCCTTCATTGTATTTTTATCATCAACTTATGAAATTATGAGAATAAAACGGGTACATACCTTTCATTAAAGACCTTGTTATACATTGTTGGGCAAAATGAAGTTTCTAACAACTCCTGACGCAAAATCAAAGAGACTCAGAAGAAACCAATTTGAGCAAATGCTCACAGTCAAAGACCTTTGATTATGTGACATTAAGTTGACCTATGATTGAACTGTTCCGAAAAGGGATGGAATTGTGCCTCACATACTCAGGTTCGCAAGCCACGCGTAACAAGAACGGTAGAAGAGATAGGAGGATTCCAAGATAAATCATGAAGGAAACATGTTCTTAATGTAAATAACATACACTTCAGAGAAGCATAATCACTCCAGTGCACATAGGTTGATGGCAAGATATAGAGCGAATAAATTTTGGTCGACGTTCAGTGACAGTCGCATGTGAAGGCCGAGGCTCATATTCCAGTAATTTTTAGACTTTAGTAGTGAGAATACATTCTGTGATGTAAATGCTGCTTCCTTTGGAGAGTTTGGCACAATTTCGGTGTAATTTCGTTAACATAATTTACCTGAATTACATCTATCGCTTAGGTCAGGTACTGACATCAACAAGACGACATAACCTCACTTAAAAATTTGTCACATTTTCGTTCAATAAAATAAAGATACCACTTGAACATTTTAAGAGAAACTAAGGTAATAGAATATCGGGCTCCAGTAGAACACGTGAGACGTAATAATATGAGTATGTAAATATAGTAGTTAGCATCTACAAAGAATTAAACTCTTATCCAAATTAGGTAAATCTATTCACAACTAGTTAAAGTAAAGAGGTTGGTAACGACCGACCAGAAATCACTTGAGATTTTTAAGAAACCAATGAAGTAGTGTATCGGGATAAAAGTGGGCGTAATAATATAAGTGTGTAATATTAGTTAGGATCTAAAATGAATTGAACTTTTAAATTAAATCTGTTCATTATTCACAAATAAATACAGTAGATGGAGGTTGATAACGACGACAGGAATTTCGTTCCCGAAACTCGGACGAACCTGAACAGAATGAACCAATGGCGTTGAACCATTATATTACTGGTTTTTTTCTAAATTCAAAAATTATAGCTAAAATTTTGAAGGATGTAAGCGGATGCTGGATTATCCGTGAGATAAAGCGCTTTTTTATGTGGCAAAATGAAATCCTCACATCTTCACGGAGTGCCCTTTACATAGGCTCCATTACAATCTGCGGCCGGGTAAGCGAGAAATCTGTTGTTAAAGATGGTCATGACGGGCAGTTTAGTCGTATTTTCCGTAATTTCTCTTTTGGTTCACTAGGAATGTTAGAAAACTGTAAAAACCCATGGACACGGTAACATGACGATTCTTTAGGTACCCACTTTTATGGGTCTAAGGTTTACCGTTATCGCGGAGTTTGAGTGACTTTCTCAGGACCCTGGATTCTTGAAATTCAAATTTCCCGGCAAAGTAAAAAGTAAAATTTTCCTTGTTTTGGGTCATTAAGTGCTTATAACTTTTTGAAAACTCGATGGATCTTAATGAAACCCTTAAACGCCATCCGGCTAACTTAGCTGCGTCCATAGACACCAAGATCGTTGGAATCCGTGCCGCCGTTTGCTCTGAATTCCATTCTAAATCGAATCAATTTTCAGATTAAGGGAGTTGCCTGTGACTAAGAGTGTCGGCCACCCGTTTGTTATCGGGACTTTAGTAGGACGTCATTTTCCTCGACCGGGGGTGGCTACCGCCACTCTTGACTAAGTAACGGCAACCCAAGAGGGATCCGATATTAGTCCATCATCTGCTCCCTTAGCCTTGAGGAACCACTCATTTCAACCGATAGGAAAGCTCCATACTTCCTATGTCTTCTTTTGTCTATCGCTTTGTCTATCAATTTCAATAATCGGGCCGCTGGGACAGTTTTACGGGATTTGTCCAATGGAAAAATCCCTTTTTCGGTGGTCGAGCTTACACCAATAACCATAGAAGGGATTATTTGAAGATCCGAACTCATTTATGAGTGCAGTGGTGCATTACGATGTGAATTTTCTTACAGCGGTTCTTACTAGGAATTCGGAAAAATTAATTTTTAAATCAAAAAGTGAACTTACTTCATTAACGATATCGATAAATGCGGCAAAATAATCACGTCGACTATGAATTGTCGATCGTTAAATGAATTTTGTCAAGTTATCGATTCAGATATCGACGCGAAAATAATCAGCCTGCAGGGCTTTTCGACTTGAAGTTTATTGAGGTTTACATAGAAGAAGCCTCCTCCTGTTAAATTTTATTTTCAAGGGTCAAAAATTAATTTCTTCGGGGTCTTCCCAAAACCACCACCGTGTAATCATTGCAACCAGATGTTTCACAACCTCAAAACCAAAATTAAAGTATTTTCTTCTATGTATTGACTATGTATTGGCTAAACATACCCACAACATTTCCTCCTTACTCTCAAACAGAGAGTAGCTATGCTGTCGTGCTAAGTAAGAACGCCGTATGAACATTCGAGAGTTGCCAAATTTCCCCGGATGAAAACGTATTTTTGACGAAATTTTTGTATATTTTTCCTTAAAATTTTCAGATATTTTAGAATAAAATGCGAACAAAATAGTCTGAAAAATCAGAAGAAAAATATTTACAATTTCCCCAATAAATTCGCATTTTATCAGAGGAAATTTGGCAACGGCTGGAGGTTCATTTGGCGTTCTTCCTAAAAGCATGGCAGTATGGACTTCCACCCTTTGTAAAAATACTCATGAAACACTACATCAAAAAGAGACCGGTGGGTGTTTACCGAAAAAAGAATCAAAATCCGTGAATTCGATTGGCTAGCAAGGAACCCGTCACGTCACGACCAGACGATAGACCCGCGAGCTGGCGGATCAAAGGCGCGTCACCCACCCGAACGCTTCCGCGGAGCCGTAAGCCGCAAGATTACGGACGGGGGAAAAAGAACTGGCTGATCGAATTTTCATCCTCGGGGCACTTTCCCTTTTATCCGCAGTCGCGGGCAGGATCACGGCTCCGAATCGCCATCCATGAGGGTGGAACCGGCACACAGTGGATCGAATCGAAGGGGGAGGTCGGAACAAAATTTGGAAACTTTAAAAGCTTATAACTCCGTTCATACAACACTTTGAGGTTTTAGAAGTGGTTTCATTAGTTTCTTCGTGCAATTTTCTTTTAGAGGCACCCCTTAAACTTTAAAATTTGACGAATTTACCATTAAAATTTGCAGTTTTAGTTAAAAATTGCATGTCCGACCTCTCCAACTGATTCAATCCACTGCGCGGCAGGGGAAGAAAAAAAATAAAGGAAAAAAACTAAAACAGCCCAAAAATGGTTTCCTTTGATAGAAATGTTGACTGTTCAACTAACGGGGCTGCCACAGAATTTAGAAAATGAAATTCCCTGACATTTTCGCGATACATTTTGGTGAATTCCCCTGACGATGATGCTCGGATGGTCAAACCGATTTTAGATAGCAAATAAAGATGACCCAACAATTTTCCTTGACATTTCCAGGTTTTCCCTGACTTTCTAATTTCCCGGTTATCCCGGTATTCCTTGATAGTGGCAACCCTGTACCAAGAGTTCTAGCGCTTTTAATCCAGAGGGATTATCAATCTAATGTAACTGAAAAAGAAACGAAAAAATTTGATTACTCGAGCAAAAATTTAAGTCTCAACAGGATACTGCAACATTGGAATACAGGACGTCAGATTAAGCTTCCCCTCCTACCTGAGCGCGATGGTGGAAAGGGGGAGGTCCCATCGCGACAGGGACAGGACAATCCGCAATCGACGAGAAACTCATTCCGCAAAGCCGGAAAGCTCTCCATATAAAAATAAACTCATTTTTCTTTCCCTCCCCGGTCCCTGCCTGATTTTCGACCCTCGTGCCCATCACTCTTCGAGGAAGAACGCCGTATTAGCCGCCAGACGTTGCCAAATTCCCTTCGATAAATCACAAACTTTCGCGTAAATTTGTGCGTATTTTTCCTCCGAATTTTCTGGAAATTTTGTTCGTGATTACGTCTAACACGTGTCCGAAAATTTCAATTTTTATATTCATAAATTTCCTCAAACATATGTGTTTTCTGAGAGAAATTTGGCAACGTTCGACTTTTCTTACGGCGTTTTCCCTTAACCTTGAACTTGTTGGCGAACGGTGAACTCGGAAACGGCCTACCGCCTGCTCCCGTCCGAAAATAAACAGGATTACGGATGATTCCTTCGGGCTCTCCTGCGCTTTACTGATGCGTAAGAAAATGTTCGCTGTTCCTTTCATTCCAAGGTCAAAATTGGATTTAAAGCCTTACGCCACCTTGAAGGGCCGTCAAAGCATTGCGAACACCGTTATAAAAAGTATAAAGAGAGAACTGCTGCACGCTGAGAAAAACCAAGGCGCCTTCAATTTGTATCATGCAACACGCCCATCCACAGAACACGAATAGTTGCATTCAGGAGCTGTGATGAACTTCACCTCCCTTCACGTATCCATCTACTACAAACGGAACGGAGAACATTTAGATGGTGAAGGTGAAATTACCTAACCACGAATCCCGATTTGCGGCGTTGGGCATTAGAACGTTGCCGAATTTTCCCAGCATATAATATTTATATTTTAGAAAAGTAATGACCACTTTTTCTTGAAATTTTCAGATGCTTTAGATTCAATTGGACAATTTAATTGCAATTCCGAATTACAATTTTTGGTTCAGTTTTGAAACAACGAATATGCTCTTATTTTCCCTATGTGCGTAAGTGTTTTTACGAATGAGCCAGAGATTGCAGATTCCAACTGAAATATGAAGTCCGAGTGTCAATAACATTCTTGAAACGATTAGGAGAAAAACATACAAAAATGTACCTAAAAATCCTATTTTAGTAAAGGAAACTTGGCAACGCCAATATGCTCATAAGGCGTTTTTCTTAAGGCAGAAAAGATGAGCGATCAAGCAAGCGGAAGCTCAAGACGATGGAATACACAATGATAATCGGAAATCGCACGACGGTTTCTCCGGTTCCCCGTCATTCACCGTCCATCGCACTGGTGGCTCTCGCTGGTGAATGGTGATGATGTTGCACGGTCCTCGTTAAGCTGCGCGTGTTTCAGCGATGCACCGCGTTTGTGTGGGTTGCATCCGCGTCAGTGTGCGTTCGCCCCGTCGCTGTGGTAGTGTGATTTTGAGCCACTCACTCCGTTGGTTCCGCTTTCTCCCAAATCCTGAGGCTTCCATACCTCCTGTCCCCTCAGTGGCGTGGCGTGCTTTGCGATATATCGATTGATCCGCCATTCAAACCTATGAAAAAAGATCGATTATCAGGGTGTTCGCAGCGAACACCTTAATAATCGATTCTTTACCATAGGTTTAAATGGCGATATATCGATAATCGATCATTCACGCCACGCCACTGATATTCTAGATTATATCGCGTACAAAATTGTCTGAAAATTTTGGGGAAAAAAAAAAATGGACTGAGTTAAGCAGAAAGGAACCAACCCACATATTGGAAAAAATTGCGGTAGAGTGGTTTTGAACTCAACCACTGGCTCTGACTATCTATCCCCAAAATCACAGTTTTTGTTGGAGCAATTTTGCAAAAATTGAACTTGAAGTTTTCTTTACATTGAGTCTGATGCAGAGCCAAACATTAAACCTCTTTATCTCGGTTCGGTCCCGATGTGGCTTGGTTCCTTTCTGTTTAACTCCGTCCAATATTCACAATTCTCTCAGTAACTTCCGTTTTTATCGAAGCAAATTTGGCAACGTTTGAAGGCTCATACGGTGTTTTTCCAAAGCACGGCATTATGGGGCGGTAGACGGAGGGGTGGGAATGGGGTGGGGGGGGGGGGCGCCGTCTGAAATACCGACGAAATGAAAGGAATGAGCTCCGTACCAGCTCCGTGCCGGGACGACGACGGTTTGTGACGTCGACCGTCGCGTCTCGTTTTCGCGCTTGCAAACTTCCGAAGTCGAGGGGGCATGGTTGCCATAAGGGACTGAAAATTTATTACTATCCCCATTTAAACTCATGTAAAATATCCAAAGATCGCACAATCCGGCGACCTTGCGAGGGGGGACTGTTGAAAATAGAGTAACTTTATGGGAAGAGAACGGACACGTCGATAATTTTGGAGGTTAGGTCGCGGAGCTCTTGGGGCCCGAAAGGGCGACTTGTCTATGACTACAGGGTGTACCAAAAGTCCGTCCCACCCCTGCTAACTTTTGAACAAATTGAGGTAGGGTAATGAAACTTTGGGAATGTTCCTATCTCAAAGGGGACCATCTTTTGAGGGGGTCAAAATTTTGGTCCCCCCTCAGGGGGGCGCGGGGGGCCCCCAACTTTTTTTTTCAAATGGCAACCCCTATCTTGTGATACATCATTCGAAAAAGCATAAAAAACTAAGAATTTTGGCGCAAACCGCAGATCAATATCTTAATTTTTGACCGAGTTATGATAGGTCAAAGGTCAAATTTGACCTATTTTCAAAAAATCATAACTCCGGTTCAAATTATCGTAAAGAAAAAAATAAAACGGGAAAATCTACCAAATTGTGTCCGCTTTTAAGTAAAAATTGCAGAAATCACTTCGCTGTAATTTTAAGGGGGGGCTCGGACCCCCAAATACGTCAATTCAAAGGTCATTCAATTTTCCCGCGGAAAAAGGCAATTTCCCCTAGATTTGCCTCCACATTATCTCAGTAAGGTCAAAATTAGTTCAACATTACGTTGGCAAGTCCCCAAATTTCGGGAAAAGTTTAAAAAAAAACGAAATTTAAGGTGATTAAATTTGACCGTTTAAATTTCGTTTTTTTGTTAACTTTTCCCGAAATTTGGGGACTTGCCAACGTAATGTTGAACTAATTTTGACCTTACTGAGATAATGTGGAGGCAAATCTAGGGGAAATTGCCTTTTTCCGCGGGAAAATTGAATGACCTTTGAATTGACGTATTTGGGGGTCCGAGCCCCCCCTTAAAATTACAGCGAAGTGATTTCTGCAATTTTTACTTAAAAGCGGACACAATTTGGTAGATTTTCCCGTTTTATTTTTTTCTTTACGATAATTTGAACCGGAGTTATGATTTTTTGAAAATAGGTCAAATTTGACCTTTGACCTATCATAACTCGGTCAAAAATTAAGATATTGATCTGCGGTTTGCGCCAAAATTCTTAGTTTTTTATGCTCTTTCGAATGATGTATCACAAGATAGGGGTTGCCATTTGAAAAAAAAAAGTTGGGGGCCCCCCGCGCCCCCCCTGAGGGGGGACCAAAATTTTGACCCCCCCAAAAGATGGTCCCCTTTGAGATAGGAACATTCCCAAAGTTTCATTACCCTAGCTCAATTCGTTCAAAAGTTAGCAGGGGTGGGACGGACTTTTGGTACACCCTGTATGAGCACGAATTCGCCGAGAAAAAAAAACACGGCTATTCTACGGTTACTACGGTAGTGGAACCGTGGACTATGGTAAGATTATTGATGATTCAGACTATAGAAATTATTTGATTAGTAGCATAGGAGCTCTTGGGGCCCGAAAGGGCGACTTGTCTATGATTATGAGCACGAATTCGCCGAGAAAAAAAAACACGGCTATTCTACGGTTACTACGGTAGTGGAACCGTGGACTATGGTAAGATTATTGATGATTTAGACTATAGAAATTATTTGATGAGTAGCATAACCATGCTCACAATATGCAGTACTGTGCACTGGAAAAAAAAAAAACACACTGGATCTCGAGTCCAGACTGACAAGTAAAAATACTCTTGATTCAATTGGATTTTTGCTTACATCAAGAACCAAGCCTCTTAATTTGAGCGGTTTTCCTTTTGATTTAAGCTTAAATCTGATTGAATCAAGAGTCCTTTTTCTTGTCAATGTTTTCAAGAGTCTGGACTCTAGATTCAACGTGTTTTTTTTCCAGTGTGCAGTAAACGGAGGAGGTAAGTAACTAACGGCAACCCGCGAGATACCCTATAGTTAGTCCACCATTAGTCTACAAGAACCACCCATTTCAACCAATAGGTTCGCTCCATATGTCCTTGTCCGATCCTACGTCCTCTCTTTCTATCGCTTGGTATGTCAATTTCAATTATCAGCCCGCAAGGGCGAGAATTTCAAGCTTTCGCAGCGAGATTTTCTAATTTTCCTCGTCTTCAATGATTTTTCAAGTGCTTGTCACCCGCCTATAAAAATCTCGCCCTATCTCTTGGGCACGAAGACCCATTCAAAGCCCAGCTTCACGTCATGACGCCACGAATACCTTCGACTGATAAGATTAGCGATGACGCGCAAGTTGATACGGCGCGGCGCGGCGATACGTTCCGCGACAGGCTAGAAGTTGCCCCCGGAAAATCGACTTTTAAGGTCGGTCCGTTTGAGCGGAAAATTTACGAGAGCGATCTCGCTCTCATCTGATTCAAGTCGCCGAAAATGGATTAGGCTCACAATGGATTATACGAAACGTTCGAAGACTTGGCGTTTTTTGACCGGACGTGTAATCCGACCTCAAAATCGGCGCCGAATCGTTCGAGGTTCTAGACTTTCTTGACAAAATCGAACATTGCTTCTCATCAGAATTCCGCGTAAAGCATAGAACTAAACTGCCGTGCTAAGGAAGAACGCCGCATGAACCTTCAGGCGTTGCCAAAGTTCTCCTGGCAAATCACTAATTTTTAGGAAAATTTTTGAATATTTGCCTACCAATTTCTCAGATAATTTTGTTTGTAATTTGATCTAAAACTTCTGAAAATTTCAAGGAAAAATATTCATTATTTTCCTCAAAAATAAACATTTTATCGAAGGAAATTTGGCAACTCTTGAATGTTCATACGGCGTTCTTCCTTAGCACGGCAGTAAAATATATAAGAGATTTGTCTCCTTTCTGAAAGAGAGGGCTCGATTTCAATCGCAATATAATAGGGGCGCTTCAAAAAGCTACGCAAGGAGCTAATTTTTCTAATTCTTCTAATTCTTCTAATTCTTCATTTTTACTTATAAAATCCATACTTTTAAATTTTAATCTCCATCTGATAGTGTAGCTTCGTTAGCGATTGAAAGGTTTTTCCTTCTAATTCTTCTTCTTAACTTGCAAAAAAGCACGAGTTCAATCGCAATATAACAGTGGCGCTTCAAAGGCTACGTGAGGAACACAGCCGAAAATAGGAGAGATGTAATTTTAGTTTTAACTTCTTTCCCCAATCTGGACGACAACTCACAAGCAACCAACAGCGAACATCGCGAGTACCCTCCTCGTGTCATTGCGCTTCAATTTTTGCAGACGCAACCACGGACATCCATCAAGTACGAATAGTTGTATCTCTGCGGCCGTCCACCGCGCTTTCGCGAGTACCCTCCTCGTGTCATTGCGCCTTCAATTTTGCAGACGCAACACGGACATCCATCAAGTACGAATAGTTGTATCTCTGCGCCGTCATCACCGCGCTTCCTTTCATTCGCTCTAGTAAATGCTTGCTTGTCTCTCTACAAAAAATGAAATAGGAGCAGACATTTTGAAACCAGGGTTGCCACAGAATTTAGAAAATGAAATTTCCTGACATTGCCCTGATTTCTCTGACACATTTCGGTGAAATCACTTGACAATTGAAGATAAGACAGATGGTTAAATAGACATAATTGAAAATAGTTTTCAGGTAAAATTTGTTGTTACGAAACGTGCCGTCATCACAGCGCTTCCTCTCCCTTGCCCATTTCGCCGTGGAGCTTCCACGGCAAAATTTTCACGGCACAAGGAGACGATTTCAGAAAACGCCGAACAAAAGCCCCTTTGATTTGCGCACGGCGAGGATCATTTCGGGCGAGCCCGAATGCGCCGCGATAAATTAGCGATGATTGATCAGATAAAGAGCCAGGAGCGCTCGTGAAAAGGGATCAGGAGTTTTTTAATAAGCGACGCTTTGCGCGCGCCGCAACCCCCGCCCCCCACCCCGGGGACGAGTGAGACGCCGATGAACAGGGCTGAAAGGGATGCTGTGCTCGAGGGGATGCAGGGTACTTTTGTGCTGGAACCTCCCCCCCCCCATCGCCGGTCGAATGCGCCCTCGCGAGAACGACGACTTGACACGTTCCGAACACGATAATAAGCCCTATGAAACCTTCTTTTAAAGAAGGGAGTATGCTAATTTTCATGAGCATCCGATCGAATGATTCTGCACGCAGTTTACGGCTCTTGCAAAAACGGACATCGATAGCCGAAGTGAAAGTGCGGAACCACGTATCTCCACTGCTATACTGAAATCATGCAAAAAATTATAGTTACAAAGGTATAGTTTTCTTCTTTAATTAATAGGTTATTGAAAGTAAAGGCACGACTTGTTTCGATGATCATTTTCTATTTAATTAGATTCGCGGATTTGTAGGATCAGTAGACACCCTGGGGTTGAAAAGTCCTATGGTTGGCGTAACGTACTTGATGGAAGACCACGATACTGCCCTGCTAAGGAAAAACGCCGCATGACATTCGAGAGTTGCCAAATTTCCTCCGATAAAATGTGTATTTTTAAGGAGATTTATGAATATTTTTCCTTGAAATCTTCAGGAACTCTAGGTGAAATTGCGAATAAAATAATCTGAAAGACTGGAAGAAAAATAATGAATCATAAGTTTTCTCCAAAATGTGTCTTAAATCATCGGAAATTTGTCAACGCCTGAAGGTTCATACGGCGTTTTTCCATAGCACGGCAGGAAAGACTATCCCGAGGTGCGAGAAAAGCGGACTTCCATCTCGCGCGAGTTCCTCGCTCACCGAGCACCGACGAAAGCTGCGAGTGATGGATGGTGAGTCAGCCGGATGCGTCGCCGCCAGCACCGCAGCGTCTCGACGCTCGCACTTGCTCGAACCCACGGTCGCCGAAGGGAGCAAGCCCGTTTCCGGGTGAGCCCTCTACAACGTAAGAATACACAGACTTTAGGGATCAGCTGAAGATTCGAGTTTTCGGTTTTAACGGTCGGCGGTTCGACCGGAAACGCCGAATCACAGACGATCAAATAGACTCATTCATCGGAGAGTAGAATACTGCCGTGCTAAGGAAAAACGCCGTATGAGCCTTCAGGCGTTGCCAAATTTCCTTTGATGAAACACGAATTTCCTCGTAAACTCGTGAATATTTTCCTTCCAATTATATAGGTAATTTTGTTCGCAATTTCGCCTTAAGTTCCTGAAAATTTCAAAGAAAAATAATCACAACTTTCCTCAAAAATAAACATTTTAGCGAAGAAAATTTGGCAACTCTTGAATGTTCATGCGGCCTTCTTCCTTAGCACGGCAGAACACGTTCGGAATGGGAAACGGTTGTTTGCTCATGCGTTAGCTATTGAAGGGTGTTTCCTTCTAATTCTTCATTTTTACGTAAAAAATCCATACTTTTAAATTTTAATCTCTATCTAATAGTGTAGCTTCGTTGGCGATTGAAAGGTTTTTTCTTCTAATTCTTCTTCTTAACTTGCAAAAAAGCACGATTTCAATCGCAATATAAGTAACAGTGGCGCTTTAAAGGCTATGTAAGGAACACAGCCAAAAATAGGAGAGATGTAATTTTACTGTGTAGAACGAAGTCGCACTATCCTAACAACATTGGAATGCTCTTGGTTCGTTTTTGCAAAATGCAATTCAATAATTGGGATAATTTTGCGCAATTCAGCAAACGGAGGCGCTCCGACATGAGAACGGCTTAATCGAACACCTCCCGCATGAGTATGGAGGGCCCTTAAAAACCGGCGGACTCGCGGACTGTCAGGAATCGTGCGAAAAAAAAGGAGAGGAAACTGAAAAGAGTTGCGGGGCGTTACATTAATGACCCGCATTCGGCGTCTCGTAAATCGTCACTCATGTTAATTCCCCGGCTCCTTGATAACGCAGTCGAGCATCGAGTACGTCAAGTGCCCGGAGTACACGTAATCTCCTCGGAGGGGCCCCGACATAATTGCAAGATCGTGCAATTCAATGAAGATATTTTACGTGCGCTTCAATGGAGGAATGCGCTGATTTTCAGCACTATGCGGCAACTATGAGCTATGATGTGTGTCACATGAACTTGAATTCTCGATTTGTCAAGAACGAGAATATCATCAATTTTTATCAGGGGATTGAAATAATCGCGAGCAAGTTATATGGTAAATGGATGGCCAGAAAGACATAATTTGAAACAGTTTCCGGGCAAAGCTTGTTGCTCTGACGTCAAACCCATTCAAGAAAGCGAATAAAGGAAAACCAACAATTTTTTCTTAACACTTCCAACATTATCCCTGTCATTATTTCCAGTTTTTCCCTGACTGTGACAACCCTGTAATTTGTATGGCATCCATAAATTGGCTAGGATAATGAATTAAACTCAAATTTGATTGGAGAAGTGAATCTATGAAGGCGTCGAGTTCCTTCCTCAGCACAACAAGCTGTTGAGAAAACGGTTCTTTCGATTGTAATGAATTAAATTCTTCTGAATGAACTAAAGTTGATTCTCAAATATAAAAATAAAGAAGAAAAAAAAAATACACTTAAGCCAATATGCACCGGTGCTTTCACGTCTTGGGGAAACCTTAGCGATGAAAGGTGATAATTGATGACGCTATCAATTGCTCGTAAAAAATGTCGAGCTGTAAGCCCGATCCATTGTGTTCCCCCCTCGTCGGCATTACGGAAATGTCAATAACTTTTCGAATCGCAAGTCGACCGTAACGGTACATAAGTAAACTTAATTTGAAAGTGAAAAAAGTCGCGATGGAAATGGGGAGGGTTGTTGTGGTGGAAACGTCGCGTCGCCGGGTGCAGGGGCAGGGTGAGGTGCGGAGTAACGACGTTGTCACGTGCCTGGATCTCGTCCAGTGGCGTGGCTGAATGAAATCACTGTAATCGCTGAAACAGCAAACTTCGTCTTAATTGGGTAAAAACGAGATCTATGAGAAAGCCGTAAGTGCCCAAAAAATGACGTAGTATCAGGCAAGACAGCAGTAAGTGACATTATTGCCAATAAAATAGTGCTTTTAAGTAAAGTGCCGCCCTCTTCTGCCGATTTCTAACCTGAAAATGTATTCGTTGTGTGTCGTTCCTTCTGACGTAAGGGCATTTCTTGATCTCCGCATGAGCCCCAGAAAGAATGGATTCATATGTAAAACAGGGCTCAAGTGGAAATCGAGATACGTCGCTCAGTGGATCGAGGCAATATGAGAGGCCGGACAAAATTAGGAAACTTTGAACGCTTATAACTCCGTCCATACAAAACTTTGAGGTTCTAAAAGCCGTTTCATTGGTTTCCTCGTGAAATTTCCTTCTACGGGCACCCCTTAAAATTTAAAAATCGACGGAATAAATATTAAAAATTTGCAGTTTTAGTAAAAAATGTCACGTCCGACTTCATTGATCGACTCGATCCGCACTATGTGTCGTCACGTCAAAGTCAAGGACGTCATGTCAGATACATAGATCGTAGCTAATAGGATAAAAAATAAATACTAGAAAAAAGAACACAAGCTTGTTTTTCCGCGGCAACCTCGGCGGCGAAAAGCCCCACCCTACACTCAAACGACTTTCTAATAATGCGGTGCTGAGGAAGAACGCCGTATGAATCCGTAAACGTTGCGAAATTTCCTTTGATAAAATATGCATTTACCGGGAAATCCGTTCAAGTACTTATTTTTCTGAGAATTTTGCAGAGAATTTTATTCGCTGTCAGATCGAAACTATCGAAAAACTTCAAGAGAAATTCTTCATAAATTCTATATATTCAAAAAGTTGAGGAAAAATATTCACAATTTTTAGTAAATTTGGTTTTTCTTGAGGGAAATATGGCAACGTCTGAAGGCCCATACGACGTTTTTCCTTAGCAAACCAGAGGTCCCGACAGACGGATCCGCGAAAAAATTATTGACGACGTCGATTTGACAGCGAGGACGAGGTACACCGCGGTGAAAGAACCTCAAAGGGGGGGGGGGGTGGCTAAGAGGGGAGGGGGAGAGGCGTGAGGTCAAAAATTGAGAGATGTTTATCTTGCTCGCACCACTTGGCTCCTTATGCCTTATCTTAATTGCACTGTCCCTTCGCCCTCGACGCGTTTCAGCTCCCAGCCCTCCTCCCTCTTCCGGCCGATACATCCATGAGCTTGCTTTTCCACCCTCGGCACTTCGTTCAGATTTTCAGCCAGGGTGGAAAAATTTCAGGAAATTTCAAACGATGTAATTTTTCTTGAAATATCTCCGGAAATTTCAGAAATGTACGAACTTTATAATTGAGAATTAGATGTCGAAGATCGAGGTTTGTTGTCTATAAGACCGGGTTGCGTATCTAGGCCACGACGAACACGTTTCAAAAATTTCTCAATTTCTTCAGTTTCACAGGCCCGTGAAATTTCCATTTTTTTCATGTCTTTCTTACGTTTCATGCCAACTAGTTTTAACCTCGCTGAATGGAATTATTTTGACGCATATCAGTAGCTCAGAGTAAAGGGGTGGTTCGAATAACTTTCAACGTTTTTTAGACTTTTTTTCCTTATCGTAGACCCTGAACGACAACTTAAGTTAAAGGAAAATAAAGTTTTAATTGTTCAAAACCTTTCAGAACTCACTAGAACACATTATACTCATGCTTTTAATGAACATCGTTGTCGAAAGTTGAGTTTTCGTCAGAACTTTGTGTGGTCTACGGTAAGGACAAAAGCGATTAATTTTGTACCGCCCGTAGACCGAATTTCCTTGGGTAAATCACGAATTCTGGGCAAAATTTGTGAATATTTTTCTTCCAATTTTTCAGTTAATTTTGTTCGCAATTTTACCGAAAAATATACGCGGTTTTCCTAAAAAAATAAAAATTGTATCGAAGGAAATTTGGTAACTCTCAAATGTTCATACGGCGTTCTTCCTTAGCGCGGCAGAATAGTCGAATAACGAGGGCTCGAAAAACACAGGACGAAATTCGGGTCCGCGAGAGTCACGGGAACCCACGCACGCGCACTTCGTCGTTCCTTTGTCGTGAGAACGTATCTTAAATTCCACGTGAGCCCTGTTCAACTTATGAACCTATACTTTCGGGGGCTCATCTGGAAATTGATTTATAGAGAAGCGAAAACGGGTCGGAGGGTCCGCTTCCGGTGCTAAACGAGGAATAATAATGGCACGAACGAAAAGCCCGGAGTATCGGGATACACGGCACGTAAACGCTCCTTTCCGCGCGCCCGCAGAAATAAGAACCGCGTATCTGAGCACTCATGCCATTGGCACTTACGCGGTTCCTGCTTCGTCGATGGGGCAGAGATCGACCCGATAAGAAGGTGTTGACTGCTCTCTGCTTCCGGTTCCGGGGCCCGGGACCGCCGGGTCGGAGCCGTGTCTTTACTGGCTAATTGAAAATGAAAACAAAAAAAGGGCGAAAACTGGCGTGTTGAGTAAAAACGCAGTTTGAGCATTTGAATGTTGTCCGATTTCCTCGCAGAAACAACTTGTTTTTGAGGAGGGTTAACGATAATATTTTTCATCGTTTGCAGCCAATTTGGATCAAATGGACCGCGTTAAACAGAAAGGAACCAAGCCACATCAGCTATTGCCATTTCATTTTTTTACGAGAGAACGTCTGTGCAGATTCCTTTGAAACTTTAAAGGAATTTGCTTTGTATTGTGGAGAAAATTCACTGAAATTTGCACAAAAATCCGCACAACCGTTTTCATGAGAAAAATTAAATTGCCCGATTAAATTTGGCAATAGCTGATGTGGCCTGGTTCCTTTCTGTTTAACGCGGTCCAAATTATAGGGATCATTATCTAGAATATTGAAAGAAAAATACTTAAAAATTATCCACGTAATGTTCCACGTAATACCTAACATCTTTTTGAAATTTACAAGAAAAAAAAGAGAAGAAAAAAAAAAAAAAAAAAAATCGCTCGCGTTTTGTAGTTTTGGATGCATAAGAGTCACTGGAAATTTTCGAACGCAATTTTCCAAGATTATTCTTGAGAACGCGAGGAAAACTCTCTCGTGACAGTGATGATCACACTGTGGAAAAAAACACACACATTGGATCTAGAGTCCAGACTCTTGAAAACATCGACAAGAAAAAGGACTCTTGCTTCAATCAGATTTAAGCTTAAATCAAAAGGAAATCCGCTCAAATTAAGAGGCTTGGTTCTTTTTGATTTAAGCTTGAATCAGATTGAATCAAGAGTATTTTTTCTTGTCGATGTTTTCAAGAGTCTGGAATCTTCCAGTGCTGCAGTAACTCCTCAAAAAAATAAATCTGCAACGTCGAAAACCGAGGAATACAATTTCCTGTTCCACATCGACATCGACGTTCGTCAAATCGTCCAGCGCCTCGATTGTTGAATCGTTTATCGAATGAATTCGATCGATAACTCCCTATCTTCACAATGCTATATATCGATCAAGGTCATTCGATAACGATTCAACAATCGACCCGCTGGAGGAAAAAAAAACGATTTTACGATGTGGGAATAAGTGAGTAAAAACGCGGTTCGCTACGCATGAAAAACAACTTGCGAGCTGCGAGTCATAAAGACCATAGAGAAATTAGATAGGTTCCTTCGTGGAATTAGTTCCTTCGACGGGTCCGTTTTATGAGCGAGACAGATCCGAAAGGAGTTCAGGGCGAAGGCCGCCCTCATGTCTTCAGGTTCAATGTCTTCGAAGGATCGACGAGAGATGAAAATGTGCGTGGTTGTGTTCTTTTTTATCGTCGCTCGCCCGGCGAATGGTAATAAAATAAAATAAAAGGAGGGAAAAAAAAGAGATGCACTTATGCAGCTTAATTTAAGATGGACTCCACTTGAGCCAATAGGCTTCTAAACATGGAATGAATTGGAGTTTCACGCAACGTGTTTCCTTCGAAAAATTTCACGCGCACTGGAAAAAAAACACATTGGATCTAGAGTCCAGACTCTTAAAAACATCGCCAAGAAAAAATACTTTTGATTCAATCAGATTTAAGCTTAAATCAAGAACCAAGCCTCTTAATTTGAGCGGATTTCCTTTTGATTTAAGCTTAAATCTGATTGAATCAAGAGTCCTTTTTCTTGTCAATGTTTTCAAGAGTCTGGACTCAAGATCCAACGTGTTTTTTTTCCAGTGCGGAAAACGAGACACGCACGACGGAATGTCTGACCATATGGTCTAAATGTCACCAGATTGGTGAGGCCTTAGAGTAAGCTCCTTCCATATGTCACCAAGAGGCTGTTAAAGGGTCTCAATCGCCGTTATTCGTAATTGTATAGTTGTAGCTTGTGAAGATATTACTGTTCTTCAATTAAGAATACGCCATTCATGTGTTTATACTTGCCGATATATAAATCAAATTGAGAACACCGAAAAAATGGGATTTTTGAATACCTAAACAATGGCACATTGCGAAGTGTAGTTCGAAGACCATTGCAGCATTAAAAATGATTTTGCTCCATTTACCTGCAACAAAGAGATAAAAAACGGTATTAGTTTAGAGAAATGGTATGGATAAAACATTATGTCAGAGAAAAATGCTTGGAAATAAATTCCCATCAATCCAAAGACTGAAATTAAATTTATATTGAATCTACCGTTCTTGTATTATTATGAGGAGACAGCAAATTTTCCGTGCTTTCGATTTCTGGGAAAGCTCGGATATGAATATATGACCCTCAGCAGGGTGTATAAGTATAAAATGCAGTGGCTCAACCCAAGGCACGGCAACGGCCGAGTCCGAGAACCTTATATTTTTCCCTGAGCGTTGACCTTGGGTCAGGAACAGTTGTACGACACCTCGGCGACACCGGTCCGCGTCGGTGCCGGGCCGGCGCCCGCCGACGCCCCGCGCGGGGCATCGCGGCGCCCAATCCGGCACCTCGGCGCCATCCGATAACTAGTTATGCGTCGGGTAATTAATCGATCGATTCGTGAGTCCTATCCCGGGGTGGAATTTGCATTTTAGATGAGAGAGCGGCGAGCGCGAGCGGGCGCGATGGCCGACTGGCTCAGATTCTTCGAGTCCCTGCTCCGAAGACACTGATCGCTGACACACGCTCGAACCATCAAGAGAGGTCGAACATGAATTTTAGACTGAAACGCCGAGTTTTGGGTTTTTATCCCGTCACGTTGAAGATTTTTGAAGCCTTGTCTCCTGCGTGCCGATTATTGAAATTCATAGACAAAGCTATAGACAAAGAAGACAAAAGAGATATGGAAGGATCCTATGGGTGGAATCGGGTGGTTGCAAAGGACAAAGAAGGTAGGTAATAGACTAAGTAACGGCAACCCAAGAGGGATCCGATAGTTAGTCCATCATCTGCTCCCTTATTAGCCTTGAGGAACCACTCATTTCAACCGATAGGAAAGCTCCATACTTCCTATGTCTTCTTTGTCTATCGCTTTGTCTATCAATTTCAATAATCGGCCCGCTGGGACAGTTTTACGGGATTTGTCCAATGGAAAAATCCCTTTTTCGGTGGTCGAGCTACACCAATAACCCATAGAAGGGATTATCTGAAGATCCGAACTCATTTATGAGTGCAGTGGTGCATTACGATGTGAATTTCTTACAGCGGTTCTTACTAGGAATTTGGAAAAATTAATTTTTAAATCAAAAAGTGAACTTACTTCATTAACGATATCGATAAATGCGGCAAAATAATCACGTCGACTATGAATTGTCGATCGTTAAATGAATTTTGTCAAGTTATCGATTCAGATATCGACGCGAAAATAATCAGCCTGCAGGGCTTTTCGACTTGAAGTTTATTGAGGTTTACATAGAAGATGCCTCCTCCTGTTAAATTTTATTTTCAAGGGTCAAAAATTAATTTCTTCGGGGTCTTCCCAAAAACCACCCGTGTAATCATTGCAACCAGATGTTTCACAACCTCAAAACCAAAATTAAAGTATTTTCTTCTATGTATTGACTATGTATTGGCTAAACATACCCACAACATTTCCTCCTTACTCTCAAACAGAGAGTAGCTATGCTGTCGTGCTAAGTAAGAACGCCGTATGAACATTCGAGAGTTGCCAAATTTCCCCGGATGAAACACGTATTTTTGACGAAATTTTTGTATATTTTTCCTTAACATTTTCAGATATTTTAGAATAAAATGCGAACAAAATAGTCTGAAAAATCAGAAGAAAAATATTTACAATTTCCCCAATAAATTCGCATTTTATCAGAGGAAATTTGGCAACGGCTGGAGGTTCATTTGGCGTTCTTCCTAAAAGCATGGCAGTATGGACTTCCACCCTTTGTAAAAATACTCATGAAACACTACATCAAAAAGAGACCGGTGGGTGTTTACCGAAAAAAGAATCAAAATCCGTGAATTCGATTGGCTAGCAAGGAACCCGTCACGTCACGGCCAGACGATAGACCCGCGAGCTGGCGGATCAAAGGCGCGTCACCCACCCGAACGCTTCCGCGGAGCCGTAAGCCGCAAGATTACGGACGGGGGAAAAGAACTGGCTGATCGAATTTTCATCCTCGGGGCACTTTCCCTTTTATCCGCAGTCGCGGGCAGGATCACGGCCTCCGAATCGCCATCCATGAGGGTGGAACCGGCACACAGTGGATCGAGTCGAAGGGGGAGATCGGAACAAAATTTGGAAACTTTAAAAGCTTATAACTCCGTTCATACAACACTTTGAGGTTTTAGAAGTGGTTTCATTAGTTTCTTCGTGCAATTTTCTTTTAGAGGCACCCCTTAAACTTTAAAATTTGACGAATTTACCATTAAAATTTGCAGTTTTAGTTAAAAATTGCATGTCCGACCTCTCCAACTGATTCAATCCACTGCGCGGCAGGGGAAGAAAAAAAATAAAGGAAAAAAACTAAAACAGCCCAAAAATGGTTTCCTTTGATAGAAATGTTGACTGTTCAACTAACGGGGCTGCCACAGAATTTAGAAAATGAAATTCCCTGACATTTTCGCGATACATTTTGGTGAATTCCCCTGACGATGATGCTCGGATGGTCAAACCGATTTTAGATAGCAAATAAAGATGACCCAACAATTTTCCTTGACATTTCCAGGTTTTCCCTGACTTTCTAAATTTCCCGGTTATCCCGGTATTCCTTGATAGTGGCAACCCTGTACCAAGAGTTCTAGCGCTTTTAATCCAGAGGGATTATCAATCTAATGTAACTGAAAAGAAACGAAAAAATTTGATTACTCCGAGCAAAAATTTAAGTCTCAACAGGATACTGCAACATTGGAATACAGGACGTCAGATTAAGCTTCCCCTCCTACCTGAGCGCGATGGTGGAAGGAGGGGGAGGTCCCATCGCGACAGGGACAGGACAATCCGCAATCGACGAGAAACTCATTCCGCAAAGCCGGAAAGCTCTCCATATAAAAATAAACTCATTTTTCTTTCCCTCCCCGGTCCCTGCCTGATTTTCGACCCTCGTGCCCATCACTCTTCGAGGAAGAACGCCGTATTAGCCGCCAGACGTTGCCAAATTCCCTTCGATAAATCACAAACTTTCGCGTAAATTTGTGCGTATTTTTCCTCCGAATTTTCTGGAAATTTTGTTCGTGATTACGTCTAACACGTGTCCGAAAATTTCAATTTTTATATTCATAAATTTCCTCAAACATATGTGTTTTCTGAGAGAAATTTGGCAACGTTCGACTTTTCTTACGGCGTTTTCCCTTAACCTTGAACTTGTTGGCGAACGGTGAGCTCGGAAACGGCCTACCGCCTGCTCCCGTCCGAAAATAAACAGGATTACGGATGATTCCTTCGGGCTCTCCTGCGCTTTACTGATGCGTAAGAAAATGTTCGCTGTTCCTTTCATTCCAAGGTCAAAATTGGATTTAAAGCCTTACGCCACCTTGAAGGGGCCGTCAAAGCATTGCGAACACCGTTATAAAAAGTATAAAGAGAGAACTGCTGCACGCTGAGAAAAACCAAGGCGCCTTCAATTTGTATCATGCAACACGCCCATCCACAGAACACGAATAGTTGCATTCAGGAGCTGTGATGAACTTCACCTCCCTTCACGTATCCATCTACTACAAACGGAACGGAGAACATTTAGATGGTGAAGGTGAAATTAACTAACCACGAATCCCGATTTGCGGCGTTGGGCATTAGAACGTTGCCGAATTTTCCCAGCATATAATATTTATATTTTAGAAAAGTAATGACCACTTTTTCTTGAAATTTTCAGATGCTTTAGATTCAATTGGACAATTTAATTGCAATTCCGAATTACAATTTTTGGTTCAGTTTTGAAACAACGAATATGCTCTTATTTTCCCTATGTGCGTAAGTGTTTTTACGAATGAGCCAGAGATTGCAGATTCCAACTGAAATATGAAGTCCGAGTGTCAATAACATTCTTGGAACGATTAGGAGAAAAACATACAAAAATGTACCTAAAAATCCTATTTTAGTAAAGGAAACTTGGCAACGCCAATATGCTCATAAGGCGTTTTTCTTAAGGCAGAAAAGATGAGCGATCAAGCAAGCGGAAGCTCAAGACGATGGAATACACAATGATAATCGGAAATCGCACGACGGTTTCTCCGGTTCCCCGTCATTCACCGTCCATCGCACTGGTGGCTCTCGCTGGTGAATGGTGATGATGTTGCACGGTCCTCGTTAAGCTGCGCGTGTTTCAGCGATGCACCGCGTTTGTGTGGGTTGCATCCGCGTCCGTGTGCGTTCGCCCGTCGCTGTGGTAGTGTGATTTTGAGCCACTCACTCCGTTGGTTCCGCTTTCTCCCAAATCCTGAGGCTTCCATACCTCCTGTCCCCTTCTTTTCGTCTCGCTGTTGATGGATTTGACTTAAGAATACATACTGCCCCAGCCCAGTGGTTGAAAAAGATAGACAAAAATATGGACAAAGAATACATTGGGAGTATGGAGCGATCCTATTGGTTGAAATGGGTGGTTCCCACAGGTTGAGGGAGAAAAGAAACCATGGAGTCTAACTATTGAGTCTCTCATATAATGGAGAGTTTAACTATAGAGTCTCTCATATAATGGAGAGTCTAACTGTAGTCTCTCGTATAATGGAGAGTCTCTCCATGCAGTGAATTTTCTCCATAGTACGAAAAAAATTCCTTAAAATTTTTAAGGAAATCGGTACAAACATTTTCTTGTAAAAAATTAAATTCCTCCGTTGGCTGCATTCGAATGCTCATGCGGTGTTTTTCCCGATAGGTCTGGATACACGATCAAATTCCGAACCAATGCTATCGATCAGAGTGGACCAGTTGATAACTGATGGTCATCATGCAACATTCCTCTTTGATCAAAATTGGACGGGTCATCAAATTTTGATCCGAGTGGAGTGCCACCATCCGTCATTTCCTGTCGCACGAAACATTTCTGCCAAATTCTCATTTTAAAATGAAACAAAGTAATGATTTTAAGACTGACGATTCCCGACACTTTGATGGTAGTTGGTTCGGGAATTTGATCGTGTATCGAGACCTAGAGTACCTTCATAGACAGAGTAGGTTATGGTCATTTCTTTTCCGGTGTTTTCATCGGTCGCGTGAAAAATAGGCTGACACGATGTTCTTACGGCCGTAAATAAACAAACAAGATGGCTGTCATCAGCTAAGGAAGATTGAGGTTATGCACATCTAACATTCTCCTGTGATAAAGGTGAAAGGCGATTCAACAATGTTTTTCGTGTGTTATTCGTAGATATGGTAGTTTAAATTGTTACTTGCCGTATAATAGAAATTTTCTTCAAAAGCTTCTTATCGATGTTACGGTGAGCCGCCATCTTGTTTGTTTATTTACGGCCGTAAGAGCATAATGAAGCCTAAGATCCGTTGACCAATCAAAAAGCGGAACAGTTTTCCTGTAGTAAAAAGATACGAATGGCCATACTCTGTCTGTAAAGGTACTCTATCGAGACCTGATAGCACGGCTGCGTCTGTACACGCTCTCGCGGGACACCTAGCAAGTCCCACCTGGCCGCGGCTAAAAACTCGACGTTCGAGTTATTTTGATTATCATCGCGGGCCCTATTAATTATTCCCCCTTCCCCCTCCCTCCCGCGGCGTTGCGTTCCTCCCCTTCTTCTCCCCCTCGGCAGCTTTCTTCTGGACCCTCCCGGGTGTCGGCCTCTCCGCTCGACCACTTCTTCCTCTTCTTCTTCTTCTTCTGCTCCTCATTTTTGTTGCTGTACTCTTAATTCGTTTGTTTACAGTGAGCAGCTGTTGCATTGCTCCTCCGCTGTCGGATCCAGATTCGATCCGGCGCACAATGGAACGAGTCGATGGGAGAGGTCGGACAAAATTGGGAAACTTTAAACGCTTACAACTACGTTAATACAGAACTTTGAAGTTCTAAAAGTGGTTTCATTGGTTTCCTCGTGAAATTCTCCTCTGGCAACACCCTTGAAATTTAAAAGTGACGAATAAACATCATAATTGGCAGTTTTGAGTAAAAAATTTTATGTCCGACCTCTCTAGATTGACGCGTTCCACTGTGCGCCGAAGACACGCTCAGATTCGCCGAGTGATGACTGATAACCAAAGAGTTGAGCAACTCTGAGGCCGAATTTTGTCGGCTTTTTTACACGGAATTCAAACATCCATCGATGAGTTCAAACCTCACCACCGGCAAATCAGAGGCTCTAAGCCGGACTTAAGTGCAGTCGAGACCCGTCCTAAGTATATTTAAGTACTGTGGAAGTATCGACAAAATTCGGGCCCCTGCCGTGCTAAGTAGGAACGCGAACGCCGTATGAACCTTCGTGCGTTGTCATTGTCTCTGTTGGTAAAAAACGAATTTTAAGGGAAACTTGTGAAAATTTTCGTCAAATTTTCCAAGGAATTTTCTTCGCAATGTGATCTAAGATATCAGAGAATTTCAGGTGGAAACATTCATTATTTGCCTCAAAAATGAATGCTTTCAAGAGGAAAAATTTGGCAACTCTCGGGTGTTCATACAGCTTTTATCCGTAGCACAGCAGACTTGGTTTAGAAATCCTAACCTTAGGCAGTTTCGCAGTCATTGGTTTAATTTTTGAACAAATCCTAATGAAGAACGTTCTTTTTAAACCCAATCCTAGAGTCTGTTTAGCTCATCAGCAACCGGTGTTTGTACCAAATCCAAAATTTTGCGTCCCATCTCCGGATGCAAGTCGAAAAGTATACGGGAATAAACGATTTAACCTGAAACTTCGAAAGGCAACCAATTTTTCCAACATGACGGTGTTCTCTGCGACAATATCTGCACTCCGTAATGTGGATGAGTGCAGGATACACCAGACATTCTACGAAGTAACAACTATATCCAACGACAGAACTTCCCGCCCTACGTATTCTATTCCTGTCCCTCGAAGTAACCGAGGAATGAAACTTCATCTTCTACATCCAGGATTTTTATCTCTCTTTGTTTCAAAAGCTAGCGACTTGAAAACAATTCAAGACCGTGTTTATTGAAGGACTGAAGGACAAGCCTGCTTTTTATTGTTTAATCCTAGGATGCTCAGCATTCTTTCACATTTCCCACGGCAATTTAATAACGAAGATGTTCCAAACGCTTCGTTAGAGCTATCAGGACGAAATACTGTTTCTCGATCAAACGTCGAAATAGAGATCTTCGGCTTTCGGCATCTAATTTCCGCTGGCGTCTGATCAATTATGATGGAAGATCTATTAGTATACCTGAAAAATTGAAGGCGGATTTAATTGCAGGTAGCTTCGTTAACTGCGTCTGAATTGGAAAATTCCTCTTGATTCATTTTTTCAACCGATGACTAGGCTCCATACTTTCTTTATATTTTAATGGTGAATCTGGGGGGAAGTCAGAAAAAGTTTTGATGCAGCATGTTGCTAAATCCGTGGGAAACAAAAAGCGAAGAAAAATAACAGGATAAGAACTTGGACAACGTCAAATGCGGTTAGATGACCAAAATATTCCTAACTTTTCTTCATTCGGGGTTGCCACAGAACCTAGAAAATGAAATTCCCTGATAATTCCTGAATTTCCCTGACAAATTTGAGTAAAATTCCCTGACAATTGAAGATATGCTGGTTGGTTAAATAGACATGATTTGAAATAGTTTTTAGGTAAAATTTATTGTTTTAAACGTCAAACCCATTCTAGGAAGCAAATAAAGTTGATCGAACAAATTTTTCCTGACTTTTTCGTTAATTTCCTTGTCGTCTTCCAGTTTTCCCTGGCTTTTTTAAAATTCCCAGACATTTCCCGGTTTTCCCTGACTTTTTAAAATTCCCTGACATTTCCCGGTATTTCCTGATCGTAGCAACCCTGATTTACGTTTTCCAATTTCCAAAAGCAGAAATTTTCATTTTTCTCGCACTACGCCGAGTTCACCGCTTAACCGGTGCCCGAAAAAAATGAATCTTCATGAGTGGGTGTAGCAGTAGTAGAAGAGAACCTGCAATTTTTGCCGAACCGCGGTACCTTTTTCCTTCCTTTTCACCTCATTCTTTCGCGGTTTGCCCCCGCCCCCTTCCTCGGCCGCTGCGTCGCATCCGTCGCACCTGTTCCGCCGAAAGTCGAGCGAGCTTCCCTTTCCTTCGGCCCGGATTAGTTTCATCTCATCGACTCCGAATTTCATCCATCTGCGCTCTCTCACGCTCTCGCTTGCCCGGCCGGCCCCCTCAGGAAATGACCCTCGTACTTTTCGGAATAAATTTGCGTGTTTTACCGACACCGTCTCGAGGTCACGCCGAACCCTTGCCCCATGCTCCAAGTACGTGGACGAGTTATTTTCAAAAGGGATCATGTCCATTTCAAAATGAACCCTGTGAGCTAGCTGATTATTGAAATATGGTAGTGCGATAAGACAGCAAAATGCGATATACAGTCTCGATTATCGGCGGGGGAGGGGGGAGGATGGGGGAGGAGGGTGTGGGGAGGGGGGAGGATGGGGGGCGGAGGTATCGCGCAGTGATGAATGACCAATCATCGATATTTTTCCATTTGAAGCTATGGTAAAGAATCGATTATAAAGGTGTTCGTTGCAGACACCCTGTTTATCGATACTTTTCTACAAGTTTAAAAGGCATATTGATCGATACATCACAAAGCATGCCAAGATGCATTTTGACGTTGCCAATTTGTCTTTCTCATACAACAGTAGTTCTTTTGAAAACTGTTCCATCTATGTAATATAAAATTTATGATTCCTTGACTTTTTCAGATATTTTAGATTTAATTGCGTTTAAAATTATCTAAAAATTTTGGGGCAAATATTCACAATTTTCCCAGTAAATTCGACTTTAATGGAAAAGAACTTGGCAATATCTGAGGGTTCATACGGAGTTTTTCCTTAACACGGCATTATAGGGGGCCTACTCCTACTCCCTATTCGCTGTACATTTTCAGGGTAAGTCTTCAAATATACCGGAAAAAAGAGTCGCTTGTATCTACAGTCCAGAACTCCAGACTTCTGGAAAATTTGCCAAGAAAAAATACCTTTCGGATTTTCGCTCGAGTCTCGACAATACGTAAAATATTGCTGATCTATGCAGGGAATAGTGCGGCTAGAAAAATGGTAATCATAATTATAGCTCCCGAGTAGATTTGCCAATTCCACGATAACACCATATTTTATGCTAAATCGGCACGGTGTCGGAGGCGAAACCGGTTTTTAGGAAATGCCCATTTAGAAAACCATCAATCTCGAAATTTATTATCATTTTTTTTTTTTTTTTTACTCTCGTCGAGCGTCCGACGAATTAATTCGATACGCGCGGCCTGTTATCAGCGTTTTAGGAGTTGCCAACGAGCTGTCTATAATTTTATGCCGCGCGCTACTTTAATAGCTCTAGCCGGTCGATCGTCAACTCTATCCGACGAATACTATCGATAAATAGCATTGCTAATATAGGACTCTGTCGATCGATTTCGTTCGATATCGATTCGATAATCGAACCCCGCGTTTTATCGTCGATGATAATGCGTGGATTCCACTTCCACCTGATGCGAGCTGCTCGTAGGATTATACTAGCTTCGAGGAAATAGAAGCTTTTACCTTCCTGAATATCTCGATGTAGATGTCACTTTGAAGGAGGTAGCGAAGGCAGGATTGGTTCTTTAATCCCTGACTGGATGGATATATCATATTGACTTTTAGTTTTGTCTACACGTGACCGTTCCCGGAATTAGGACCTTGGCTCTTGAAAAATAAAAATTGACTTTTAAAAAACGCAGCATTTTAGAGAAGACTTCAACGGACGTTGCGGATTAATTTATCCTGGGAAATGTCGAACAAAACTGCGGCCACTAATTAAGGTCTAGGCCACACATTTTGTCGAAGGTTTAACCTCAGAAGCATTCAGTGGCAGATCCAGAGTGAGCCGGGGGGGGGGGGGGGGCATTTGTCGATGTCGAGTGGGGGGGAGCATCGATACCCCCCCCCCCAAAAATAAGGGGGGATTTGGGGCCATCCCCCCGGGAAATACGCCCGGATTTAGTTCAAAAGATGGTCTATTTTGCTCAAAACATCATCAAATTTAATGAAATAATTGGTCAAACTGACGGAACTCCCCGAAATTCCGAAAATGCTGAAAATTCCGAGAATTTCGACGATTCCGGGAAGAGTTCGAATCATTTAAAAAGTTCCGGAATTCGGAATCGATCCCGGGGAATGGCAGCACTGCTCGAAAGAACGTAAATGCAATGACAGAGGGATCATTGATGATACTAAAAAATTCCGAAAAAATGAGGGAAAACGAAGCAAGGTGAATGTCGAGCGAGTGATAGGGCTTAGAGTGGATTTTGAATTCAAACGACGAGAAATCCCTCGGCTTTTAACCCCCACCTCTCCCCCCTCCTCCCCCTTCTTCTTCCCTCCTCCCCTCCCGGACTTGCGTGAAGCCCGGAGGGAGTTGCAAGTTTGATTTTAAGATTAACTTCCATCAGAGCGGGGTGGATTCCGAACGAAATAGGAAGATAGAGAGAGAGAAAAGAAAAGAAAAAAAGAGGGGGAAGGGAGCTTTCGGAGGAGGGGACGGCGCAGTAATGCGAAATGGAGGGTGATATAAGAATGTTAAGTAAGTTGGAGTCGCAGCCTTTAAAATCGGGAGACGACGGGAAAGTTGCCCAAGTTTTTCCATCTCGATACCAGGATCAGGTGAAAAGTAGGAAACTGACTTCGACGTCCAAGTTCAGCACTGTGACTGAACCGAGTTTAATAGGACGTATTTCTATAGAACTATATGAAGGTGAGAAACGTGCAGTGTTCGAAACTCACAGGCGCCAACGTGCCAAATGCGCCTAACAAATCGGCCATGCCGCCTAAAAAATGAAGGCTCTGCGCCATTGTGGCCCCAAAAAATTGCCCCCTAAAAATCTGGATTTTCACAGGAAGTCACATAAAGAAAGAAAAACAAATCTATTTGAATTGAAAAAACTCTGAATATTCAACACTACTTGCATTTCCATTCTTCACGATTTCGTTCTTAGTGCTTTTGTCTTCCCCAAGTTACAGCTACTTACTAATTCTGTTACGAAAACATCTTGCGTCTAACTTTTCACTAAATGCGCCGTAAAATATAGGCAAAAAGTCAATTTGGCCCCTAAGAAATCTTCAATGGCGCCTAAAAGTCGGGCTTGATGCGCCACATGGCTCCTAAAACTCAAAGGTGAGTTTCGAACACTGGCTCTATACGAATAACCACGAAAATCCGCGATTTGTCAAAGGAAATTTGTCAACGTCTGCAGGTTCCTACGGCGTTCCTGCGGCCATCCCGCTTCCCTCTCAGGGCCTCTCGATTCCTCTTCCGCAGGATCGAGTTTTTGTTCGAAACAGCGAAATTCCATCGGATCACGTCGTTAGCGCCAAAATCGAAGGCTGCAAAACCGATTTGATACCCATCTCGAGTTCAGAGTTAATTAATCATTTTCGGCCGGCGCCAAGTGCCCATCCCGCTTTCGGGCGCTTAATTACACGCTGCGTGCCCGGTGGTGAGGCGTGGGCGATCGACTATCGATATTTCCTCATTTGAATTATGGCGAAGAATCGATTATCCAGGTGTTCGTTGCAAACACCCTTTAGATCGATTCTTTTCCATAGGTTTGAATGACAGATCAATCGATACACCGCAACGCACGCCACGCCGCGCCATTGTGCGTGGCGGTGTCGCTTGATCGTGCTGGATTTCTCAGTGGTTTTAAGGTTACGCACGGAGAAAAAAACTTCGTGCGTTGGACCCGAAGTTTAGATCATATGGATCTCTGAAGTTTTCGGATTGAGCATCCGAACACTTAAGGTCCAGCTGCTGAGGTTTGGATCATACATCTGAAACTTCAGTTCCTACGTCTGAAGTACTTCGGTTTTCACATCCGAAAAACTTCGGTTCTCACATCCAAAAACTTCTGAAGTACTTCAGATGTAAGAACTGAAGTTTCAGATGTGTGATCCGAACCTCGACAGCTAGACCTAAAGTGTTCAGACGCTTAATGCGAAAACTTCAGAGATCCACATGATCTAAACTTCGGGTCCCACGCACGAGGTTTTTTTTTTCTCCGTGCAGGGCGACTCCAAAATCAGAGTGAAATCGACAACTTGGACACAGGATGCCACGGCCGGCCGCAAAAAATCTTTGCCAAGACTCAAAATTTCCCACGATTGACACAGCGCAGCGCGTCAACGTCTTATCACTTCCTCCGTATCACCAGCGGCAAAGTAGCATGTTAATTCGTAACGTCAACGGATGTACCCGAGGTCGTTGACACATGACACATATTGTAGACTGCTTTAGAGGCTACTTCATTCGATATCGACATTAAACTGTGCAGCACTAAAAAGCGCGGCAAAGCAAACATGGAGCGAGCCTATTGGCGAAAGCATATCGATGTAATGTACAAGGGGAAAGAGGTAAGTTAGAAACTAGTTGATGGCAACCTACGAGAGACCCTATGGTCAGTCCATCATTCTGCCGTGCGAAGGAAGAACGCCGTATGAGCCTTCAGACGTTGCCAAATTTCCTTTAACAAATCACGAATTTTCGGAAAAAATTTCTAAATATTTTTCTTCCGATTTTTTTGAGAAGTTTTTTCGTAGTTTGATGTAAAATTTTTAAAACTTTAAGGGAGAAATATTCATAACTTTCTTCAAAAATAGATATTTTCTGCGAGGAAATTTGGTAACCCCTGAAGGCTCATACAGTGTTCTTCCTTAGCACAGCATCATTTTCCCCTTAGTCTATGACAGACGTTCAATGAAAGGAATCGCTTAAGTTTCTTTGTCTTTCGCTTGTCTACCAATTTCAATAATCGGCTCGCTGGTTTCGAAATTTATTGTAAATGGTTGACTATAAATGACCACTGCCCCGCTAGCTGGATGGGTAGCGTAGCGTAGATACCTAGTTAATGGAAAGCCCACAATATTACCCTCACCCTATAAAAGCCATCCATTTCAACCAATAGGAACCGCTTGATTTTCTCTATGTCTATCGATTTCAATGATCAGCCCGCAGGTTTTCGAAGTTTAATGTAAATGCTTGACTGTGGTACCACCACCCCGTTGGTTAGGTATAGCGTAAATCCCTGGTCAATAGACATCTTTTTCAGAGACTTAAACGCAGAGTAGAAAAGTAGACCATTTCACGACAAGAAAACTCCCGACGAAGTACGAACTGGTCATTAATATCGACGGGAAAAGCTACATGGGAATTTCCCGAAAATTCGCAATTAATTGGAGGAAATTCGGCAACGTCTGATGGCCCATACGGTGTTCTTCCTCAGCACGGCAGCGTAGAAAAACGGCGAGGAGGCGCTAGAGTGTCCTCGGGCGTCTTCATCGACCGGTGCAAGGGGGGTGGGGGGGGGGGGGGGCTGTGGGAGATCCATTGCAAGGCAAGGTCATTGCACACTGACATGCCTGTGCAGGGCGCCGGGGCAGCGGTGCCGCGCGGCGCCGGTTACGACATCATCAGAAGCGGCCGCTGCGCCTCCATCCACCGGAGCCGTAATAACCGAGTGGATGAAGAGGTGCTCGACTGCTCGCTGCTCGAGCTCTTGCTGCACCTGGAGTACTTGTAAAGACAGAGTATGGCCATTTCTGTGCCGGTTTTTCATTGGTTGCGAGAAAATGGAGATGTTGCATGTGTGAGGAATTTGCGATTTGACTGTTGATTCTTACGTAAAAGTTCACGAGAAACACGATGGTACCACCGGTTTTCCCTGAAATCAACTCCCAAGCTCAAAAAAAGCTCTCAAGTTGAGGCCAAAAAGGCCGGGAATCCCACGCTATCCTTTTTGAGCTTGGGAGTTGATTTCAGAAAAAAACAGTGGCACCATCGTGTTTCTCGCGAACTTTTACATAAGAATCATTGGTCAAATCGAAAATTCCTCACACATGCAAGATGTTCTTACTGCAGAAAATAAACAAACAAAATGGCTGTTATAAGCAAGCAAGTTTGAGGTTATGCATATCTTACATCCTCCTGTGTTTTTCGTAGATATGCTAGTTTAAATTGTTACTGCCGTATAATTGATATTTTTGTCAAATTTTAGCTTCTTATCGATGTTACGGTGAGTCGCCATCTTGTTTTTTGTTTATTTACGTCCGTAAGAGCATCTTGAAGCCTAAAAACTCGTTGACCAATCACAAAGCGGCACAGTTTTCCTGTAGTAAAAAGATACGAATGGCCATACTCCGTCTATAAAGGTACTCTAGTTTTCAAGAGCGAAATAAAATCCCGTCCGAATGACAGTGAAACCGCGACGTCCCACGAGAACCGGAGTTTTCATTCGCCATCGACGTGGGCGAAGCGACGAGCGGACAAACCGCGCGCCGCGCGGCACAATACCGGTGCAGTTCGCAACAAAGACGGGCGCGACATGCAATGCCGGGGAAGATGGGGGGGGGGGGGGTCTCGGTTGCGAAAACATTTGTGGGGAACGAGAGCGACGGGTTCCATCGAGGGGTCGCCCGGGGGGCCGAGGGGGCAGGGGGGGGGCGGTGGGGCCACCCGAGCTCCCATTAACCTAGGCTTACCTAACCTCTCGCGCTCCAAGCTCCAAGTTTACGGCGGCTTGCAGGGTTGCCACAGGATTTTGGAAAATTGAACTCCCTGACATTTCCTTGAGTCCCCTGACACATTTTGATGAAATCCCCCGACAATTGAACAGATGCTTAATTTTCAAAAGACATAGTTAGAAATATAGTTTTCAGGCAAAATTGGTTGTTCGAAACGTTAAACCCATTCGAGAAAGCAAATGAGGGCGATTTGACGATTTTTCCCTGACAGTTCCGTCATTTTCTCTGACATTACCAGGTTTTCCCTAACTTTTTAAAATTCCTTGACATTACCAGGTTTCCCCTGACTTTTTAAAATTCCTTGACATTTCCCGGTTCTCCCTGGATAATGAATGTAAAATTTTTAAAAAAGCATGGTTAGATATAGTTTTCAGGCAAAATTTGTAGTTTGAAACGTCAAACCCATTCGATTTGACGATTTTCCCCTGACAGTTCCGTTATTTTCTCTGACATTACCAAGTTTTCCCTAACTTTTTAAAATTCCTTGACATTTCCTGGTTTTCCCTGGCAGTAGCATCCCTGGGCTTGGCTCGGTGACGTGCTTTGCTCTCCTTCGCAACTTTTCAAAATTTCAAAATATAACGGTTAATTTTTTTCATTAATTTTTTTAAAAAGGAAAATGACCAAAGCAACTTCTTGGAATTTTACAAAAATATTCTTGAATAAGCGAGAAAGAATAGGTAAAATTTCAAGTTAAACTGTTCCTTGGTAATTTTTCATAATAAATTTTACCGAATTCCATTTTTCCCAAACTGTTGCCAGTCATTCACTGGAAAAAAAAACACATTGGATCTAGAGTCCAGACTCTTGAAAACATCGACAAGAAAAAATACTCTTGATTCAATCAGATTTAAGCTTAAATCAAGAACCAAGCCTCTTAATTTGAGCAGATTTTCTTTTGATTTAAGCTTAAATCTGATTGAATCAAGAGTCCTTTTTCTTGTCGGTGTTTTTAAGAGTCTGGACTCTAGATCCAGTGTGTTTTTTTGCAGTGTTTACTATGAATTTCGGTTGAGAAAACAGGAGTGACTGACGTCACGATCCAGCCCGAACGGTGGCAAATCAGCCTTGAGTTCGTCAATGTGAAGCTCACTGCCTAGTGTCTACTTCCCCATGCCATAATGCATTGATGCATTGCATTGAAGCTCATGATGAATGCGCGTTACTTACAGAGCATTGGTACTCCAAGGCCGTAGGATCAATAAAGACAAAGGATCGATTGCATAAAATGCGACCACGGGACTATGAATGCACTGAAGGCGTTTTACCTGCAACAGAAAGAAATGCAACACGTCAATCATGGTGGTGAGGTAAACCTTAAAAGCGGAGACAAGTTGATGCGCAGAAGCGGATCCAGCAATTTGGCAACACCGGATTTCCTCAATTTAAAACTACGTTAAAAAATCGATTCTGATCGGAGCAGCAGGCACCTCCAAGAATCGATACATTTCCATAGATTTAGACGGAGAAAAACGATGTTGCCAATTTGCGTCGGATAAACGTCATTTCGATGGCCTAAGTGCGAGACCACGTAACTCCATTGCGATGTTTCAAAATTTCCGCTCCGATTTTCTTGTATCGAAGAAAAACAAGACGACTGTCCAACTTTAAATTCATACCGAAAATTCTACTGACAGAGTACAAAAATCAAGGAAGTTTTCAAAATATTACGTCGTCTTATTTTTCAAAGAAACATCGAAGTATGACGGGAAGTCTGCAGTGCTCCCATCTCTCGGGGCTAGTTTCACATTCCGGAACTTTTGAGATTTTCCTGAATTTTTTCCCGGAACTTTTGAAATTCCCGCAATGTTCCGGATCTTCTGAATTTTCCGGAACTTTCGAAAGAATCTCAAAGGGACTCCGGAACTTTTAACGGTCATGGAATGGGAGCACTGGAAGTCTGCAACATCGCACGGAGATACGTGGTTTCACAATTAGGCTATCGATATGAGTTACCTGAGAAAATGGAAACTACAAACACGGAGTTTTTAATCATCCGCCAGTTTAACTCATAACTACGTAAAAAATGATGTATCGTTAGAGGAAAAGGGTTCATTGACCGAAGAAAGGTGGTAGCAGCTACTCCAAAAAAATTGGAACGAGCTTCCTTTTCCTCTCTCAAGTCTTTATTCGTCATCTTGCGATTGGAGAGCGGTGACGTGGCGTGTTTTGCGATATATCGATTGATCTGTCATTTACATAACTCCGCATTCCAATTTATTTAATTGGCTACTTGTTCTCCTTTAGTTGTAATAATGGGTCAGCTTTTCATTCTTCCTCAGTGAAATTCCTTTACTCATTAAAATGACTCATTTTCTGTGACTCATACTGCCGTGCTCAGGAAGAACGCCGTATGAACATTCGAGAGTTGCCAAATTTCCTTCGGTAAAATATTTATTTTCAAGAAAAGTTATGAATTTTTTTCCTTGAAATTTTCAGGAACTTTAGGTGAAATTGCGAACAAAATTATCTGAAAAATTGGAAGAAAAATATTTACAAGTTTTACCGAAAATTCGTGATTTATCAACGAAAATTTGGCAACGCCTGCAGGTTCATACGGCGTTTTTCCTTAGCATGGCAGCATATACTATAGATCTAACTCGTTAAATTTTCTCCTAAACCTCATCCATGGCTACTCCTAGAATACCATCAGGCTGAGAGATACGGAGTAACAAAACGCAAAAGAGAGCAAAAACATGGATACTAATAATTATAAATAATAAGGGACTAACCGAAAGTAGTTCAGTATAAATGGAAACATATTCAAATCGATACCTCCGATCTCAATTAAAAAATCAATGAAAGTCCGGCATGAATGGAAACATATTCTGCCGTGCTGGAAAAACACCGTATGAGCCTTCAGGCGTTGCCAAATTTCTTTTGATAAAACACATATATACGGATAGACTCGTAAATATTTTTCGTCCAATTTTTCAGATAATTTTATTCACAATTTTACTTAATGTTCCTGAAATGTTTCAGGAAAAATATTCATAACATTCTTCAAAAATTAAAATTTGATCGATGGGAATTTGACCACTCTCGAATGTTAATACGGCATTTTTTATTAGCGCGGCACTATTCAAATCGAAACCTCCGAACTCAACTTAAAAATCAATAAAAGTCTGTCCGTTCACCAAAGATTCGTACAAACAGCCTGTACGCGATTTTGCCGACCGACTTGGAATGGATTCAGCAGTTTAGTTCATTAAAACATACAATTGTTTAACATGAGATTTAAAATAGGAAGTGCGCGATTTGTGGAAAAATTTGACGTCGCTGTCCGCGCGGAATATTCGCTGAATCAGAAGTATGCGATCCGTGTCACTTTCCGCGTTGTTACACGTTCATCAATTCAATCCGATTTGAAATTGAAATTAAGGAATTGCGAACCTGCCATAAAATTCTGAGTGGTCAACAGGCCAAACTGTGGTTTAACTCGAAGTTCCTTGATAAAAGTCTTAATGGAGGCAAATTCAACTTCATAGGCCCATTAAATCCTCCTCTTCGACGATTTTTTACGGAAATTACTCAAAAATGTGTGTCACTTCCGCTCATGCGATTTTTCCGTGAATTTTGTGATAAAAACTGGCAATATCGTTCATTAAAAATGGTATGAAGTCGAAGAGATTCTTCTAAATTTCTAGCGATGGTGACAATTTGACCAAATTCAATGCTAAGAGACTTAAACGCATGCCAAGAAAAGATAGCGCTGCGCTACCCCTCTCTCACTTATAAGTTAACTAGCGAAAGGCCATGGGCAGATACAGATATTTTGAAAGGGGGGGCTGGAAGGGGGGATCCAGGGGGCTTCCCCGCAAAATTTTCCGAATTTTAAACTATACTTTAAAATTTAACTATAAAATTTTCAACGTGTCCGCACCCTCACGTAGGTACTCTGCACGACCGTATCGGTGATGTTGAAAATGCAACACATTTCGGCCAATGCGCTTCATCCATGAGGTTGCGGTACGTCATTTCGTCTTCCATCCGTGATGTGAGAAAACAGTAATGGAGATGTTGCATGTGTGGGGAATTTGCGATTTGACTATACTGGTTTTTACGTAAAAGTTTGCGAGAACCACGATGGGGCCACTGGTTTTCTCTGAAACCAGCCCCCAAGCTCAAAAAAAGCTCTCAAGTTGAGGCCAAAATGAGGGGATATCCCATGCTATCCTGAGAGCCTACCTCTACACATCAAGCCAAACTCTCCATGCGAAGATAGGGAGCAAATACATTGACAGGGCTGCCACTTTATTTGGGGACTCCGAAACTGAAAACACGGCAACCCTGCTAATGTATTTGCTCCCTATCTTTGCATGGAGAGTTTGTCTTGATGTAGAGGTGGACTCTCAGGGTAGGTTGGGATATTCCCTCTATTTAGGCCTCATCTTGAGAGCTTTTTTTGAGTTAGGGAGTTGATTTCAGAGAAAACCAGTGGCACCATCGTGTTTCTCGCGAACTTTTACGTAGGAATAAATAGTCAAATCGCAAATTCCTTACACATGCAACATCTCCATTGTTGGGCGGTGCTGTGATGAGCGGCGAAAGGACATCTGCCGTGCTAAGGAAGAACGCCGTATGAACATTCGAGATTTGCCAAATTTCCTTCGATAAAATTTTATTATTTAGGAAAGTTATGAGTACTTTTCCTTTAAATTTTCAGAATCTTGATACAAAATTGGGAACTAAACAATCTGAAAGATTGGGAGAGAAATATTCATTAATTGTCCAGGAAATTCACGTTTCATCCAAGGAAATTTGGCAACGCCTGATGGTTCATACGGCGTTTTTCCTTCGCACGGCAGTATCGGTAGGAGCGGCAACGCGGGCGCCGCTGCACACGGATTACCGCGGCGCGGCGGCGGCGCTGACGCGGGAGTCCGCGGCACCGCATGCCGAGCCGCGAGCTGCGCCTGCGCGGTCCCAGTTGCAGGCTGCAGCAGCCTTGCCTGCGCAGTGCGCTGCGCGCTGCGCTAGCCTCGCCTCGGCCCTCGATCCGCGCCCGCGGTCGCGGTGAAGGGAAATCTCGGTCGCCGCCACGTCACGACGTCACTCCGCGCCGCCCGCCCCGCCCCCCGCGACCGACCGAGATCCCGGCGCCCAGAACGCGGTGATATCACGTCCTCGGATGAAGATCCATCCGATGGAGCTAGGATTTAACAGGGAGGAACCGTGAAAGTGTGAATCTACAAGATTTGGGGAGAAGAGTCGCCACCGGTTGCTGCATAGCCGGTGTTTATGAGGAGATATAATTGCTCGGCGGGCCGATTGTTGAAATTGATAGACAAAGCGATAGACTGAGAAGACTAAGATAGTATGGAACGATATTATTGGTTGAAATGGGTAATACGATATTATTGGTTGAAATGGGTAATTCCTGTGGACTGAGGGAGCAAATGATTACCTACCTCCCTCGTCAATTGCAACCACCCGCTTCCACCAGTAGGATCGCTTTATATCCCTTTTGCTTTCTTTGTCTGTAGCGTTGTCTAACAATTTCAACGATCAGCCTGCAGATCTGCAATTTATTTTCTGTTTTTAGAAACGCTCGGGCTTAAATGCGCCATTCTAGTAGAATTTTTAGCACCGAGTTCGCGGTTTTCTCTATCATGCACCAACTACCCGCAAAGTCGATTTTCCTCCGAAAAACACGGTTGTGTTTGGGAAATATTGGGGTGGGTTGGGGGGGGGGGGGCATGCCATCATGCTCCCCAATGCCCTCCCACGGATCCGCCACTGACCCAAATTGACCATAATCACGGTCATTTTTTACAGTGTACTGGGTGCATTTCCTTTCAACTTCCTTGGACGGGGTTGCCACCGACTTTGGAAAATTAAATTCCCTGACACATTTCGGAGAAATTCCCTGGCAGTTGAACAGATACCAAATTGTTAAAAAGGGTTTCAGTTAGAAAAAGTTTTCAGGCAAAATTTGTTGTTCAAAACGCCAAACCCACTCGAGAAAGCAAAGAGAGGTGACTTGAAGATTTTTCCCATGAATTTTCGTCATTTTCCCTGACACTTCCCGCACTTTTCCGAAAAAACTCTGTTATGTTAAGAAAATCTAATCTGCCCCCTTCCCTCCCGGATCCACTACTAAATCAATTTGAAACAGCGAGAACGAAAACTAATTCATTTAACCAAAAATTATTTTACTGTGGTAATTTTTTACTGTGTACTGGGTGCATTTCCTCTCAATTTCTTTTTGAGGAGGAATCTCCTTTTTTCCTTTCCAATCTCGTTTTCCCTTTGGCTCTCTCGATCACATGACAGGAAAAGCGATTCCGCGACCGGGGCGATCGATGGCTTTTCCGCGGATTTTCTCGCGACGGCGACGGCAACAGGGCGAGCGGCGACTGCAACTGGCGCGTCCGCTGCTCGCTCAGCCTTGCAACTGCAATAATTTCGCCACTCCCGACTCCCATCGACCCTGTTAAACGCGCTCTCGCAACGTTTTCACGTCGCTCCGACGTCCTCCCACGTCACTCCCGCCCACGTCGGCGGCGACGACGACTCCTCTTCCTCGTTGACGAAACGCCTCCACCGCCCCGGCCGCCGCGCCGTCACTCGCCGAATCGCTGCATTGTTTCGTCTTTCGCCGTCCTCCATGCTAACGTCAAAGCGGTGCCGTCGAAACTGCTCGCTCTCATGTGTCGATGGGCTGTCATGTGATGAGCGGTTTGCAGGCGACGTGGAAACAGTCACTCTAAACTTAGAATCGAAATGTCGTTACGAGATTGTTATGATCAGCACGAGTATCATACGCAATCACGCAAAAAAAACGCGTTGCCCCTCGCCAAAACTGGAAAAAAAAACACATTGGATCTAGAGTCCGGACTCTTGGAAACATTGACAAGAAAAAATACTCTTGATTCAATCGGATTTTTGCTTGAATCAAAAGGAAATCCGCTTATATTAAGAGGCTTGGTTCTTGATTTAAGCTAGATTCTGATTGAATCAAGAGAACTTTTTCTTGTCCATGTTTTTAAGAGTCTGGACTCTAGATCCAATGTGTTTTTTTTTTTTCCAGTGAAGTTATCAAAATTCAGATGACCAGCTCGGAAAAGTTTACGGTAGCATTGTTGTTAGCGCAGGTTCCCTTATCTCTACCTAACGAAAGCTATGTTTAGGCTGATTAACATAATTGCTGGACAAAGCTATAGACAAAGAGACGAAGGAAAAATTGAGCGGGGCGAAAAGACTAGTTTTTGGATGTTTACTGTCGTCAAAGTTTAGAAAATACCAAGATTTTTCAAAATCTTTAGGGAGCCGCAACTCCAACTAGCGCACTTTTCAGGAAAAAAAAACTTTATAAAAGCTGACAGACTTATTTTTTTATCGTTTTACCCATAGAATATACTCCTGCAATACGACCGTTTATCGTTTAACCCGGAGACACCATGCATGCGTGCCAGAGTGAAGTGGAATTCATTTCGCAGTCAGGAACTACAATTTTTCATTCCTTTTTTAAAAGCACTTGGGTGCGTAAGGAAGATAATAGCACGTGCTTTGTTCTTAAAACGGGCTGAAAATAGTAGTTTCTATACATATATTCCTGATAAACTCCGAGATTTGTAACAGTGTTCGTTGACGTTTTGTTATCAACCGTGTTCCGACGTCCGTCTGTCATCTTGTAGGTTCCCCCGGGAATCAGGATCCGCTGAATTGGTCCATTGCCCCCCCCCCCCCCCGAAATTTGTTCAACATAGGCAGAACATCGACAACTGTTTCCGGTGTTGACGACGACGCGCGTAATCCGAGGCCAATCCTCATGGCAGGCTTCCTCCGACGCGACCGAGAATGGCCGCTTCCTGTCAGATCCTGGAAGAGCGAGATGTGGATTCTCGCCAATTCTGCCAGGCCACGGAAAAACACCGAATGAACTCCCGGACGTTGCCACATTCTTCTCGAGATACACGAATTTTCTAAAACACTTGGGATAACTTTTTTCGCAGAAATATTCAGAGAATTTGACTCGCGCACTTTAATCTACCAGGGGGGGGGGGGGGGTTTACCATCAACCTCATCTCTGCAGTGCTACGTAAAAACACCGTATGAGCAATCAACCATTGCCAAATTTCCTTCGAAAAATCACGAGTTTTCAGTAAAATTTGTGAATATTTTTCCTCCGATTTTTCGGAGATATTTGTTTGTAATTTGATCTAAAAAGTCTGAAAATTTCAAGGAAAAATATTCATAACTTTCTTCAAGGATAAATATTTTCTAAGAAGAAATTTGGCAGCATTCGATGCTCATACGTCGTTCTAGCTTAGCACTGGTAAAAAAAACCTCTTGGACCAATGCCGCGGTGCATTGACTTAAGAGTGCAGTTTCTTGTCGCCGGATTTAAGAGTCTTGAACTCTTGTTTCAAGCGGAATTTGCGTTGATTCAATTCAAAATCCGCTTGAAACAAGAGTCCAGACTCTTAAATCCGGCGACGAGAAACTGCACTCTTGAACCAAGAGGGTTTTTTTACCAGTGTGGCAGATCTAGGCAGGGACTATATCCTACTGATGGCGAAAAGCGTTTGTCGAACTATGAAAGGCGATTAAATAGAAAAAAAATAATAATATATCTTCAAGAAATTTTTGAATAATTTTCCTTAAGATCCCTACTTTATCGAGGAAAATTTGGCGACGTCTGAAGGCTCATACGGTGTTACTTCATGGAGCGCATACGTCTCTGCGATCACGCCACGATTTTCTAAAGACGCATAAACGCTCGAAAACCCCCATCGCGGAGCGCCATTCTGGTAGAGCGGTAAGTGGATTTCTATATGAGCCACGGTTAGCACATGCTTTTATGTGTCTCGGGGTTCATCATAGGGTGCACTTACTGCTCTCTTCGCTATCACGGCAGCATAGGGCCATCAGCCTTGGGGCGCAAGCTCGGGCTTCTAACCTCAAACTCTCAAGGTCCTCCAGGCTGGCGGAAAAAATGAGGGACGGCCGAGTTATTACTTGCGTTTCGCTCGGCGTATGATTACTCCGCCGTGTTGAGGAAAAACGCCGTATGAACCTCCAGGCGTTGCCACATTTCCTATGATAAATCACGAATTTTTGGGAAATTTTAAATGGGTACGTTTCCTCCAATTTTTCAGATAATTTTGTTCGCAATTTCACCTAAAGCAGGGTGTCTATTAAAACAGGCTGCTCACAAATAAGTACTTTTACAGTACACTGGAAAAACAAAAAAAAAAAAAAAAAAAAACACATTGGATCTAGAGTCCAGACTCTTGAAAACATTGACAAGAAAACGG
Source organism: Bemisia tabaci (assembly GCF_918797505.1). NCBI lineage: Eukaryota > Metazoa > Arthropoda > Insecta > Hemiptera > Aleyrodidae > Bemisia > Bemisia tabaci. The sequence continues at coordinate 12,346,059 of NC_092801.1, read as the reverse complement.
ACTCTTGATTCAATCAGATTTAAGCTTAAATCAAAAGGAAATCCGCTCAAATTAAGAGGCTTGGTTCTTGATTTAAGCTTAAATCTGATTGAATAAAGAGTATTTTCTCTTGTCGATGTTTTTAAGAGTCTTGACTCAAAATCCGATGTGTTTTTTTTTTTTTTTTTTCCCAGTGTACCTTTTCAGTACATTCTCAAGGAATTCAGTATCTCCTCCAACAGAAAAATTCCGTGCTTTTTCAGTACCCCCATTAGACGAAATTCGACTTACTTCAAAAATTTGAAATTGCGACAAAAATGACAAAAAATTGAAAAAATTCCGGACCTTTTTGCAGACTTTCCGCACTTTTTCAGTACTTCCCGCCCGCTCTTAAAAAATCAGCACAATTTCCGGATTTCCCGGAAATTCCGGACTTGTAGACATCCTGTTCCTCCAATTTTTCAGATAATTTTATTCGCAATTTCACCTGAAGATTCTGAAAATTTGAAGGAAAAATGGACGTATTTCTGTCAAATGGAACTAAGCGCCATAGGGAGGAAGGTAGAGGGGGGTTTTGATTGGCGGCGGAACCGGGCGTCGGGCTCATTCGTTCCTATACTCGCAATGCTTTTCAATGGCGCTTAGTTCCGTTTGACAGAACGCGCTATCCGGCATTGTAAATTTCTCAAAAGGAACTTAAATTGGCGCTTAGTTCTGTTTCACAGAAATACGTCCAAATATTCATAACTTTCCTCAAAAGTAGACATTTCATTGAAGTAAATTTGGCAACTCTCGAATGTCCATACGGCGTTCTTCCTAAGCACGGCTGCACTCGCGACCAGCGTTTAGCGCTCGCGGTTTTTCCGGTCGAGACGGAGGATCAGGTAAACATAGGCGTTGTTTGTTAAATTATGCCAATTAGAGGACGTGTGTTTTGGAAAGAGCGTGTAGACTGGTAACTGATCTTCGTTGATAAAAGAAACCTCCAACCTGTTCCGCCGTGCTAAGGAAGAACGCCGTATGAGCCTTCAGACGTTGCCATATTTCTTTCAATAAAAACATAATTTACTGCACTGGAAAAAAAAAACAATCATTGGATCTAGAGTCCAGACTCTTGAAAACATTGACAAGAAAAAATACTCTTGATTCAATCGGATTTTTGCTTGAATCAAAACGAAATCCGCTTAAATTAAGAGGCTTGGTTCTTGATTTAAGTAAGATAGATTCTGATTGAGTCAAGAGTACTTTTTCTTGTCGATGTTTTAAAGAGTCTGGACTCTAGATCCAATATTTTTTTCCAGTATAGGAAAATTGTGAATAATTTTCTTCATTAAATTTTTTCAGACAACTTTGCTTCGCAATTTAATCTAAAATATCTGAAAATTCCGGGGGAAAATATGCATAATTTTTCTCTAAAATACATGTTTAATTCGGGGAAATTTGGCAACTTCCGAATGTTCATACAGCGTTCTTCCTTAGCATGGCAGTGTTAGATTGGACTAATTTTTTTCCTGATTAAGTTCAAGCCTCACAAGTAGTTTAATAATAAGATCCCTCTTAGTATAATCCTTTGAGTCCGATTTTCACATGCTAATTATGTACGTAACTAGGATTTACTTAAAACGAAATAAATGATACAAAGCCTGACTTCGCAAAATGTAGATGAAATCAGGCTATAATTGAATTCTATGTAATCCCTGAATCTCAATTTTTGGTTTCCCCACAAATTTTCCTTGAGTGATATACGAAAAATCGGAAAGACAGAGAAAAATTACGTTTTTCGGGGTTTTTCCAACGCATCACCGTTCCGCAGTATATCAACAAGATGGCGATTTCAAACACTTCAGCTCTGATAAAATGTCCCATAAAAATAATACGAACATTTTTTTCGGCTCATACGGTTTTCCTTGGCACGGAAGAAGGGACAACAAGTATCAGTGAGTTTAAGAAAATTTAATTCTGTAGAGCTTGAACGTTAAGGTAGATTCGGAGTAGATTTCTCTCATTCGTAAAACCCGTGGAGTAAATTATATTTCTAGATAGCCCATCATCTCGCAGAGATTGCATCATAAAAATGATGATCGATTACCTCGTTTGACACCGATATTCATCGGTGCCCTATGACCCATAATGCCTGAAGACACGAACTGGTGGCTGGCACGGTACTCGATTCTCAATTTCTTCATCTGCGTCACATTTCTTTTTTAATTAAACTAATTTGAGGGGATTTATTTTTTTATCGATTGAGTAGAAAATAAAAATGATACATTTATGCCCAAAAAGAAAGTTTTTGTCTTAGATTATTCGAAGTTTATAAGTTGATTGTAACTTAAGTTCACAATCAACTCAAGTGACACACAATTGACGGTTAACTCAAGTTGTTAAGTTGACATAAACTTATTCGTACATATTGCAGAAGAAGCTTGAGTAAAACACAATTTTTTGGCAACATCCGACTTCAGTATAATTTACAGTGATTCATAGTTTTGTCTTAATCATGCTACGCATTGGTACAAAGCAATAGAGGAATCAACAAATCGAAAACACATGAGCTTACAATGCCTGTTTCTAGATTCCGAATCGTCTGCTGTTTTAGTCTGGTTTTTCTTTCATCACAAAAGGAGATGATGGAAATTCATCATTGAAACACAAGCAAGAGATTTTTACCGAAAACCCCGCATAAACAGATAATAATGTTGGCATTTTGTCAAAACGATCGAAAGTTTTGAATTTCGGCTGCTCAAAACTCAAAACTTTCAATCGTTTCGACAAAAAGCTAACACACCCTGTTCATTGGCGAATCCAGCAATTTGGCAATACATTGTTTTCCCCCATTTAAACCTATGGAAATGTATCGCTTTTTGGAGGGGCCAGGTGCTCCGACAAGAATCGATTATCATTTAACATAGGTTTAAATGTAGGAAACCCGGTGTTACCAAATTGCTAGATCCGCCTCTGACACTGTTTTTGCAGGTTTTTCGGGAAAAATCCAGTGCTTGACGTGCAAAATCGAGATCCTTACAATTCACAGATGGTTCCAGTCTCCTCACACTCTAAAAGCCCCGCAATCTAGAGTCCCTTTATATTGAGAGTCAAGACAATGTGAATCCATTTCCGATTGGTTCCCGTATTTTAGGCCTACACAGTGTCACAAACGGGAATAAAGATTACATTTTCACCGATTGCAAAGATTATAATCTGGAATGGACCAGGAAATCACGGGTTCGGCAAGGAACAAACGGAATGAGAGAAGGAACGGAGAAAGGAATTTAAGAATGGGCCGATCAAAGATTACAAAGAACGTTCAATTTCTATATAATTTTTATTCCCGTTTGTGACTCCATGAGCTCAGTGTAAAGGGACTCTACTGCAATCTAATTACAAAAAAATGTTTGCTCATCTTTCTGACTCTTGTATGATGTCCATATATGCTCAGAGCTGAAGATGTACTTAGCACAAAAGAGAAAATTGAATGACACGATATCCGACTCTTCGCGAAAACCAAACGCTTGCACCGCGAATTTTCTGACGACTCGACGCTTCGCCGTGCACTTTTCGCGTCCCGGAAAACCGGAGCGCCAGTCGGCGACGGAAACCATTCATGCGTTGAACGTCGTGTGATGACTGGCAAACGTTGGTTTCAAATTGACACGTTCATTAAATTCTTGAAATTAGTTTAGTCAGGATATGATTTAATACAGAGACGATGGTATCATCGTGTCTCCAGCAAAATTCGCCACAGATATTGAAGTTCGAATAAATGATTCCAACTATATGCAAGGGCTCCAATATTGGTTTGGATTGTAAATCTTTCGTTTTCCAGGGCGATATGCTTCTTTGAATTTTAAAATATTTTAACTGACTTGTACTTGGACTGTTAAAAATTTTGGAGTGGATTCTTTCCGGAAGTCGAGTCTGTATAGCGCCCAAAAATCCTCGGGAGATATGAATGCGGAGCGGAATCTATACTCCATATGGAGCGAATTACACTACTACGGAGCGGACTTTACTCCTTTTGCGGAGTGTAATGCGCTATTATGGTGCTTATTTCACTTCGTATTCATACCACTCGGGATTTTCGGCTCTACAAAAACACCGGCACCGAATTTCACCCCTCGATTTTTCACGGTACAAAGGTTTTCTACAGTGGTTTAAAATGTCAGAAAAAGTCACACCAGAAAAGAAAAACACATTGGATCAAGAGTCCAGACTCTTGAAAACATCGACAAGAAAAAGGACTCGTGATTCAATCAGATTTAAGCTTAAATCAAAAGGAAATCCGCTCGGATTAAGAGGCTTGGTTCTTGATTTAAGCAAAAATCCGATTGAATCAAGAGTATTTTTTCTCGTCGATGTTTTTAAGAGTCTGCACTCTAGATCCAATGTGTTTTTTTTCCCAGTGCAGCTAAGACCTGGAATGATCAGGGAAAATGACGAAAGTGTCACGGAAAAATTGAAAAAATGGGTAACGTAATTTATGAACGGCCCCTAACTTACAATTAACACAAGAGCGTGTTTCTCACAACACGCAATTGGTGTGCCTTGGAACAAAAGGTCGAAATAAACAAACCGGTGTGTTTCGAAGATGTTCTGCCCCCTAATAGTAAGCTCCTGGGGCGAGCGTAAAACAGACACGGTCGGGACTGCGAACCCTGCCAAAAGCGACAACGCACGCCGACGCTGAGCCAGCTCGGGGGGTCGCGGGGCGCTGTGGCCGCCCCCCGGAATACGCATGTTCGGCGACGGCGGCGGCGGACGCACAGCCGAGTGCAATACCCCGGGGGAGGGGCGCGGGGGCAGGGGGGGCGGCGGAGGGGTCGGAAACATCCGCTCGATAAAGTCTGCTCGGGGTCCGCGCTGCGATGCGTCGCGCGCCTCGCGCCCCCGCCCGCGAGCGTCGCGGTGCGTGCAAACCGGCGCTACCCGACGACGACGCCCAGACTAGACCCCGTAATCACGAAAAGCGACGGCCGGCGCGGCGGCGACTTGTTCCTTCGGTGAATCTCTTAATATCGGCCAATGGAGATGTTGCACACTAGAAAAAAAAAAAAAAACACATTGGATCTAGAGTCCAGACTCTTGAAAACATTGATAAGAAAAACGACTCGTGATTCAATCAGATTTAAGCTTCAATCAAAAGGAAACCCGCTCAAATTAAGAGACCTGGTTCTTGATTTAAGCTTAAATCTGATTGAATCAAGCGTGTTTTTTCTGGTCGATGTTTTTAAGAGTCTGGACTCTAGATACAATGGGTTTTTTTCCCAGCGCATGTTGCGATTTGACTGTTGATTTTTATGTAAAAGTTCGCGAGAAACACGATGGTGCCACTGGTTTTCCCTGAAATCAACTCCCAAGCTCAAAAAAAGCTCTCAAGTTGAGGCCAAAATGGAGGGGATACCCCACCCTACCCTGAGAGTCCACATCTACATCAAGACGAACTCTCCATGCGAAGATAGGGAGCAAATACATTGACAGGGCTGCCACTTTATTTGGGTACTCTAAAACTGAAAACACGGCAGCCCTGTCAATGTATTCGCTCCTTATCTTTGCACGGAGAGTTTGTCTTGATGTAGACGTGGACTCTCAGGATAAGGTGGGATATCCCCTTCATTTTGGCCTCAACTTGAGAGCTTTTTTTGGGCTTGGGAGTTGATTTCAGAGAAAACCAGTGGCACCATCGTGTTTCTCTAAAATTTGAAAAAAAAAAAAAAAACCAAAGCAAGCATTTTTTTATCATATATGCACAAAGAAATGCATACGATTTTGAATACGCCGGTATGATGATTTAAACTACAAAAAATGCGTATTGTGTTTTCTTTTCTCCGCATTTTAGTTGTCACATTAACACGCAAAATGCGATTCTCAGAATAAAAGATAGTAAGTAACCACACGTTCCGATTACGTTCTGTTCAACATCGGGTACTGACACAAAATGTGGGTTACTTTTCCTTACCGTGTGGGAACTGATATTCATGTCTATCCAACAAACCCCTCACAAAAATCGAAGCTTTTCACATATGGATATAGCTTTTACCCCAAAGCGACGCCGTTCACGGCATGACGCAGTGGCGAGGCGTGATTGATCGATTATCGATATATACCCATTTGAAGCTGTGGTAAATAATCGATTGATAAGGTGTTCGTTTCGAACACCCTGCCTATCGATACCTTTCTATAGGTTTCAATGGCAGCTCATTCGATACATCGCGAGCACGCCAAGCCGCTGGAATCACGGCACGGTTATTGAAGTATTGCATTTTGGAAGGATATTCGGGTTGATTTCCCGGGGGGCCGTAATTTGACTCGCGAGAGCTTTCCATCACAGCGTTCCGCCGGGCGCCGCCGATGTAGACGCGCGATCCGATAATGGAGTATATCTTCCACCTCGGAAGTTCAGGTTTCCTCGACTTACCCGGCTATTTCCGACGCTTTTTCGGCAAATCTGACTATTTATTGTCATTAATTTTTTAACATCGACTATATTGATACGCTCAAAACGGAATCATATACTTCCTCCTGGTGCTGCCGAGATAGTGAAGAGAGCGGTAAGTGCAAAAATGAAGTTTTGAGAAAACGGGCTCGGAAGAGTCTGACCGGAAAGTTTTATCGAGAGAAGCCTCCGTTCTTTGTCAAATTGCCACTAATCGTCCGAAAGACTCTTAGAAATCATTCGGATGATTAAAAGTCGACCGATTCTATTTTAATTACAGTTACGGCAATGTTAGCGCCTGCAAGACTACGTGAATACTTCACGCATTGCGCGTACTCCACGGTGCGCATTGTTAGTGCCTGCAAGACTGCATGGATACCTCACGCATTGCACGTACGCCACTGCGCTGCCGAGATAGCGAGGAGAGCAATAAGTGCAAAAATAAAGTTTGGACGATTAAAAATCGACTAATTTTATTTCAATTACACGAGAAGGGTATTTTTCATTTTCCATGTTCGGCAAGTGTTAGGCAAGACAGCCATAAGTGACAGGATATAAAGTGAAGAACGTTTCAGAAAATTGAGGAATTTGTCTTCAATTTCAGCCGAGCAGCCTTCGCAACTGCCCCAACCTTCTCCCCCTTCCCCACCACTCCTCCCATCAGTGTTCGAAACTCACACGCGCCAACGCGCCAAATGCGCCTAAGAAATCGATCATGGCGCCTAAAAAGTGAAAGCTCTGCGCAACGTGGTCCCTAAACTCGCCCCACCCCTCCCCCTAAAAAAATCCTAATTTTTGTGTTCGGTGATTTTTCGACATTTCCCCAAGTTACAGCTACTTGTTCTGTAACTAAAACATCTTGCGTCAAACTTTTCACTAAATTCGCCGTGATATTTAGGCAAAAAATCAATTTGGCCCCTAAAAAATCTTCCATGGCCCCTAAAAATCAAGCTTAATCAGCCACATGGCTCCTGAAACTCAAAGGTGAGTTTCGAATACTGCCCCCCCCCCCCCATTCAAATTTGATTTTGGGGCCTCTTCTTACCGAAGACGGGCCCAGCATTCCAATAATCGACGCACGGACCGACCCGGGAGGGTCGGAGGGGGGACTTCCATCTCCTGAAAAGAGGGGGAAGGGGGGGGGACTGTAGCTCTGTCACGCTCCATCTACTTCACAGCTCACATCCGCACTGCGCGGGCCTTCATTTGAATAACAAGTGCTCCCCCCCCCTCCCCCGCCGATCTGGGACTGCAAGGTGCGTTCACACAGGAAGAGCGGCTTTGGCCCACCCAGCCGAACGATCGAGCCCTTATCGCGTGTGCCGGGTTGCATAACGCCCCGGGAGCTCGGCCGATTTTCGACTCGCTCCGAATCGATCTCTGCTGGTTCTGGCAGCTGGAGCTGCGCTGGCGGGCTCGCCCGACGTCGCGTCGTTGCGGTGTTGCCGCTCTGCAGGAAAGGTAATTGTTTTGGAAAAGTTCTTCCGAAAAGCTCCCTTAGGAGTGAGGAATTGAAATTTCAAACCTAGTAAACGCCATCAGCGGGCCAATTACTGAAACTGATCGAAATTATGTCGGCGAGACAGAACAGGAGGAAGCCGTATCTCTACACGGAGAAAAAAACCTCGTGCGTCGGACCCGAAGTTTAGGTCATATGGATCTCTGAAGTTTTCGGATTGAGCATCTGAACACTTTAGGTCTAGCTGTCGAGGTTCGGATCACGCATCTAAAACTCCAGATGATAAATCCGAAAACTTCAGAGATCCATATAACCTAAACTTCGGGTCCCACGCACGAAGTTTTTTTCTCCGTGTATCGATTAATAAAAGGGGGTAAGTCCCGTGGCCCCTAAGCGGCTCAACCCTTAGACGATGCTTCGCAAGCTTCTACGAGCGCTCATCTAGAGACTATTTTCCATCGATAGCCGAAAAAATCATAAAAATCGGCCAGGTAGATCTTCAGAAGGAATTATTGTGGAAAAAATAGACTTGCGCATCGTTTAAACGGGAGAACTCACAACTTTGTCTCGAAATGTAAGAATACCAGGGCCATTTTTCCAAGATCTGAAAAGTGGGAGCTCAAATTGCGACAAAAATGACAAAAAATGAAAAAATTCCGGACCTTCTTGAGGAATTTCCGCACTTTTTCAGTACTTCCGGACCGCCCTTAAAAATTGCGCCAGTGATTAACTTTTCTCCCTGTAATACTAAGAGTTGTGACATCAGATTTTTTAATATTTTTTGAAGATAAAAAAATTATTGAAAATGAGAAAAACCGATGTCACTCAATGACATAATGGGCGCAGGATTATAAGGTTTCTCTGTTCTGCGCTGCCCGCGAACATCTACAAAGGGATTTCATTGGAGCCACACGCGTTAACTCAGCGAGGAAAAACTCCGGGAGTGATTTTCCAGGAAATTCATCTCTATCCAGTGGCAGCGCAGCGTTCCGAAGAGCTTTCGCGTAAAGTTCCGGGAAATGAAATAAAGTGCACTCTGTCATTAGCTTCATCCACTTCATAAATCCAATTCGCTATCTTCGCGGAAGTGCTCCATTCATTCAGGAGCTACTCGAGTCGGGCAAATTGATTCTCAATGCAAAAGAGCGAGGAAGCATTTTGCTGACCACTGTTAAAGTAAATATCTTCGAATGGACCACTAGACAAAGTACGAATCTCAGCATTCTGATACATGTTTCTCGACCGAAAATTTCACGTAGAACACGATGCGCACAAAGAAAATTACAGAAATCAACTCCTTACAAAGATATTTAATGATTATTGATACGTGAATTCAAACTATCCGCTCATTAAAACTCAATGCTCTGCTCGATTCACATCGCGCGCTAAACGTTATCATGACAGTCTCCGCGATGTAAAAATCTAGCAGCCTCAATCTTGACGCTTTGTCTCCGCTGTAGCAAGAAACTTTTTCGAACACTGTTGACAGCCGAGGCAAAATCGCTGATAATTTAAGTTAGAAATGCCCACACAGAAAAAAAATTCTCGGCGTTTTTACCAAGGTCCGTTGGTACCTTTACCATCTCACTTTTTTACCAATTATTGGTAATTTTACCAAGACAGACCGGTAAGTTTACCTGAAAACCGGTACTTTTACTGTTTTTTTCAGGTAAGAATACCACTTTTACTGGTAATCAATTCCCGGTAACTTTGCCATTTTATCTCGGTAATTCTACCACAGTCGATAAAAAATATTGGCATTTTTACCAAGGTCCAGTAAAATTACCGAGAAAGTTCAACAATTTTACCGAGATTTCTTGGTAAAATTACCAATTCCATAAATGTTCATTTTACCAAGAAAAAACTGGGATCAAATAGAACCCTGAATTCTTGGTAATTTTACCCTTTTCTTAGTAAATACACCGAGATTTTTTTTTCAGTGCAAGGTCTTCCAGATTAAAATGTCATTTGCGAGGGGAATTAGGCAACACTGAAATGAAGTTACGTTCTTTCGTGACGAAGACGACTTTTCGGTATACTTTCGTGAGCTGATGAAGTTACATCCTTTCGGCTCGCCACGACTCCAACATGACAACGACGGCGAAAACTCGAGAAGCGCAGCTTGGTGGTGTTGGTTTCGTTCTTGAAGTCGTGTCACGTCAGCATTGTGCCCCCCCCCCCCCCTCTTCCGACCCCCCAGACCCCCTCCCCCGCTGTCCTCGCTATTGTGCTCGGAGGGGTGTTTTTCCCTTTTCTGAGGTTGGATGGCTTTGTGGCGAACCGTACCGTCGCGTCGTGTCGTCCGTCGCGGCACGTTGGTCGCCATGTTTAGCCGGGTCGCGTACCGAGAGAGAACACTTTGGATGATTAAAAAGGGACAGGTGCCAATTACGGCCTTATTCGACCCTTTAAATTGGGTACAAATTTCATTGCGCGCAAAAAAAAAAAAAAAATAAAAAAAAAAAAAATTACAGGGTAAACTTAGAGTACCTATAAAGCGAGAGTATGGACAGATTGCTTCATGGAAGTCTTATGGCCCAAAAGTGCAGCCATCCTTCCAACCAACTTCTAACACACAAAATTTCACTGCCAGTCTGTAGAGTCCCTTTATACTGAGAATCAAGACAACACCCCCTCATGGAGTCACAAACGGGAATAAAGATTACAGAAATTGAACGTTTTTTTGTAATCTTTGATCGGCCCATTCTCAAATTCCTTTCTCCGTTCCTTCTCTCATTCCGTCTGTTCCTTCCCGAACCCGTAATTCCTTGGTCCATTCCAGATTATAATCTTTGCAATCGGTGAAAATGTAATCTTTATACCCGTTGGTGACACTGTGACGGCCTAAAATACGGGAACCAATCAGAAATGGATTCACATTGTCTCGACTCTCATTATAAAAGGATTCTGTCCTCCACGAGCGGACTTTGCCGACACTCCCGCTAAGTTCAGTGACGCTTTTGCAAGTTGGCAAAGCTGTTTCTTCTCCATTTAAATCAGTTGGAAATATCGAATTTAGGCGAGACGAGCTGTCTCACTAAGAATCGATTGTTCTTCATACATTCAAATGGAGGGAAAACAGTGTTGCCAACTCTCACGAATCGGCACTGGCGCCTCGGTTTCCGACCACGCCTCGTTCCTTTGAAGGCTTTTCCCGAACCGTTAGTGGAGGATCAAAGCCCGCCGAAACCGTTATATATTTCCATCCTCTCGTTTTACGAAAAGCAGAGAGAAACCGCGCACTAATCCGATCTCTGGAATGCCGTCCCGCCCGGTACAACTCTCCTTATAATTCGGGCGGATTTATGCTGAAAGCTGCGCTGTGCGAGCGAATTCAATCGAAAGGAACAATGAAATGCCCGAATCCTAGGTACTTAGTTCCTTTTTATTCAATTCATTTTTACGCAATTTCAAATGAGGGGCTTGGAGGACAAGGCGCATAAGTGCAGTTTTTGCAAAATACGTGTAATGGAGAATTTGCAAGGATCTGATTTTCACTGGGAAAAAAAAAAAAAAAAAAACAGTGGAGCGGAGCTAGGGTTTAGACTCTAGAAAACATTGACAAGTAAAAATACTCTTGATTCAATCGGATTTTTGCTTGAATCAAGACGAAATCCGCTAAAATTAAGAGGCTTGGTTCTTGATTTAAGCGAGATTCTGATTGAATCAAGAGTGCTTTTTCTTGCCGATGTTTTTAAGAGTCTGGACTTTAGATCCAATGTGTTTATTTTCCAGTGTTTGATGAATTTCGTGTTTTCAAGGAATCTACCGAGTGAACTGAACACAAAGATACCCTTGATTCATAAATTAAGCAATTATTAGAGGAGATATGACAAAATAACCGATTCTACTAAAATTCATAATACCTTAAAAATATACGTTTGGAAACACAAGAAATTAAAACAGCTAAACTACCGTTTCAGCTATCAAGAAATCACCCGTGTGAAACATTTTCGCTACAAGAGAGATTGACATTCGAGTTAGGAACAAGACGTGATGAGAAAAGGTCCGTCACTCTGCATAATTTTTCAGTTCCAAAATTTTTAAAGTTCATCGGACCTTAGCGACATCCTCATGCGGTCTTTCGACGCGAAGTAGGAGAGACTTCGAGTCGGCAGTAACTCTCTTTCGTTAAGTGTTTTACTCGGGGCATTGCGGAAAGAGTTTCATGTTTTATTCAAAGAGTTCCTGGTGCTTCTGCTGCGGAGGGAGTGGAGGGCGGGGGCTGGGACTGGCAAATCGGAAAAGCGGAAATAGGGGGCGAGAAACTGTCGTTGTCGACTTTCGGAAAGACTCGTCGTTTCGTTTCGACTTTAATTTACTGTCTTATTCAAAAGATAGCGTCATACTGTAGTATCCGTTTTCAGCCGTTAAAATTAATCCGCCGTCCAGAGCTAAAACGTAGTAACTCCATTCAAGAATTTGTATTTTTCTGAGAAGACATAATCACCGTCACGGTAGTTATTGGTGATAAGTCATACTTATTCGTAAAATTCTTTGACTAGCAATCTAATTGATTTCTTCTTCGGAACAGTCCCCAACATTCAATTCAGTGGAACTTATTGAACAACAAGCTATCGAAACTTTTTGAATGAGACCACAGGAAAGTCGGGGAAGTTTGCAGGTCGATCGTCGCCACGGGCGCCTTCATTCATTTGCGTATGCAACACGGATAGCAGTCGAGTTCGAATAGTTGTATTCTGACGCCTGGTTTGTTAAATTGTTATCGAAGAACCTTGATCGATAACTCTTATTGTTAAGATAGAGGGATCATTCAATAACGATTCCACAATTCATCAACCTCGCGAAAGAGCGTAACTAAATTTCAATGTTGCCAAATTTCCAATTGCAAATTGCATTTTTACTGTGAGATCCTTGAACATTTCTACCGAAAAATTTCACTGATTTTTCTTCTGATCTCGTGCTAAAATCGGAGTTTTAGGCCATACTTTTACAGCATCATTCTTGAAAAAAATAAAATTGTTCGGGTCAATTTGGCAACCTAGGAATGAAGCTACGTTCCTTGTGTGGAAAACGACGAATTGGCCCGCTAGTGGAAGAGTTTTACCACGGACCTCGTTCCAGAATACGCTTAGCTGGAATTTCGGAGACGTAAGCTCTGTGTGATGGAAGAGATTAACCTTCATTTTTCCTTATCATCAAAAAGAAGGAGAAAGAAGAAATGCTCGCAGACATATTGCACAAGAACTGCATCGCTTTGCAGTTTAAATAAATCGAGAGCAATTTCTGTCTTATCACCTCTTCATGTCTAATGAGAGTGTAGAACAAGGTCTTATTTTAATTGCGGCATTATATCAGTTGTAAGTGTTATATACTCGTACCTAACTTAATTTACGTCGTGCGTGTTTCATTCACCTCCTAATCATATGACATCACCCTCTTAGGCTATTCTCTACTACTAGGACTTACGCCCCCCCTCCCCTCCCCGAAGCAGATGATTTCAAAAGAACTTGTAAAGTTCATACAAATTGCACTCACCCTTGCCCACTACTTGAAGGATAAAACCGCTTGAAATTAATGTCTCACCTGAAACAAAAAACAAAATAATAAATCATTGAGTGAGGAAATCTCAAAGCAACTGAAGAACAAGAGAAAAGGAAAAAGAGAACAAATCTGACAGAGAGGATCTAACTGCAACCGATTTATAATTGTAACGTTTTTTGTCATTTTTTAGAGACAACCTAACAGCAGATATAAAGTTCACGCAAAAATTAAAAAAAATATATATTCAGCCACATTTCTGACTGATTTGAATCAAACGAACTTTCAATATAAGATGCGGCTGAACCATTGATTCGGTACATACCATCGAGTTTTCTCGTAAAATCGCCGCAAAAAGTGGTTACATTAATCATAATTCTTGGCAAGAAGTCAACTGGGAATAAGGTAAAGCTAAAAAGTTCATTTTCATGGTAAGTTCATTTTCCACGATCGGACTTCGATCGATGCGCACATTTCGATCTACGAACCAATTACTTCGCGATTACTGATATGACACGATGCTAAGGAAGAACGCTGTATGTGTATTAGAACATTGCCAAATTTCTGCCGAAAGCAGTTTACTTTCGAGGAAAGTTATGAACATTATCTCTTCAAATTATCAAATACCTTATTTTAAATTAAAATTAGGAAAATATTTTCAGGAATTTTTTAAGAAAATTATCCGTAAGTACTAGTTTCTTTTAAAATTAGTATTTGATCAAAGGAAATTTGGCAACGTCTGAAGGTTCATACGGCGTTTTTCCTTGTCACGGCAGTATTGTGGTTTGATACGAGAATTTCTAGAAATTCGATTATTTTCAGACCGATCCGACGACCCGGCTTCTGAATGCGTAATGGAAAGTTCATGCAACTTCTGGCGCGCACCTGCTCGCAGGGAGTGCACAAGGGGTGGAGGAGGGGGAGGGGGCGTTTTATGGTTAGGATTTGTGGGTCTCGGCAGTCCGTACTGCACCACAGGAATAACCGCGTGCTCTACATAACAGAGCGTGTTTTTGTCGCGTGTTCCTAGATTTCAGACGAACATTTCATACTTTGGTCCGAATGAACTGCATGGCCACAATTTGCGCTGCAGGCTGCACTATTACAAATTCTGAAACGAAATTCCGAAAAAAGTGTCAATAATTGCGGCGACATACCCCTCTGTCTAACTCCATGTCCTACATGTCTGACGGTTCTGCAACTGTTGTAAGGAAGCAAGTCGACTGTGAATGAATTTCATCTGCCACGAATGCACTGGAAAAAAAACCACATTGGATCTAGAGTCCAGACTCTTGAAAACATTGACAAGAAAAAGTACTCTTGATTCAATCAGATTTAAGCTTTAATCAAAAGGAAATCCGCTCAAATTAACAGGCTTGGTTCTTGATTTAAGCTTAAATCTGATTGAATCAAGAGTCCTTTTACTTGTCGATGTTTTTGAGGTCTGGACTCTAGATCCAATGTGTTCCCCCCCCCCCCCCCCCCCCAGTGTTCTAGCTGTAGTTTGCAACAGGCTCATTTCAATAACAGGAGAATTCCAGGAGGCAATATGCAATCGATTTTCTAAAAATCTAAATTTCATTCGAGGAAATTTTGCAATGCTCGAACACGCTCATACGACACCCCCCCCCCCCCCCCCATCAAGGCAGTGATTTTCCGAGCTGGTCGTTCACGCACGACCTTAAACCAAGATTTGAGATTTGATTAGAGTATGCATATTATGACATGCTATGTGAAAGATGTTGATCACAGTGATGTGCTTCCCACAGTGAATGCTTGAATTTCACGTGCTGGGTTTTTATAGGAGAAACCGGTAAGGGAGGAATAATTTTTCCGCGTGCTTACAAGACACCGAAATGGGGTGGTAGGAGGGGGGTTGCGGGAACAGCTCTGCTCGTCGAAAAATTCAAGAGGCCAGGATGAAAATGCAGTGGATCCCGGCCCCTCATGCTGGGACACGTTCCGGTTCCCCGCGGGGCCGCGTTGCAAGATTGCAGGAAAACCGCCGAATTTATTTACATACGTGGAAAACGGTCGAATTTACGATGGTGCGAGTTGGCGCGCCGGCCGCGCGGAGATCAAAGTCGGCGATTTGCACTTCAGAATGAATAAATAAACAAGAGGAAGGCGCCCGTAAAAATTATTTCGGGTCTTCTGCCGTGCTAGGGAAAAACCTCGTATGAAGGTTCCGACGCTGCCAAATTTCTCTCCGGTTACACACTATTTTTTGGAAAGTTATGAATATTCTCCTTTCAATTTTCGGACATTAGATTCGATTGCAATGGAAATCTTTGGGAAAAGTAGAAGGGAAATATTTTTAAGCATGGTGTCTAGATTTCTTGGTAAAGCTCATTCCCTGATTTTTCCCTGAGTTTCCCTGATTTTCAGGAGCTCATTCCCTGATGAGAAACCGAAGTTTTCTCCCACTTTCCCGGGATATTCTTGGGGAAAAGAATCTTATTTTCCAGAGTTTCAGGTATGAATATCGATTCTGATTAATCTTTCAGCCATTTGGCGCACACTCAAAATTTTAATTCAAAAAATGTTCCTGGGTGTCTCGAAATTATTCCTGGGTGGATGGAGAAGAGATTCCCGGTTTCTGGAATAGATTCCCTGATTTTCCCGGTAAATTTTCATTCCCTGATGAATCCCGGGTTTCCCCGGTTTTTAAAAAACTAGACACCATGTTTTTAAGTTTCCTTACTAATATTTCAATGCCATTTTGTCATAAAACATCAATTAATTCGATTTATTTCTAGTAGGTACTTAGTTCCCAAAGGGTCTCATTATTTATGACTTTTTGTTGTAAATCAACAGCAAAAAAAAAAAATAAAAAATTATTAATTAAATTCATTCATTCAATGACCAGACATTTAAAAGTTAGGTAGTTTTATTTAAATTCTACAAATTAATTTACTCTAATTTGTTTCCATCAATTTTTAAATAGGTATTTCATTTAATAATTTTATTTCATAAGTAACTAGGTAGGTATTAAAACATCGGTCTACCGATTTAACAATTTATCTACTTTAGTTTAGTGTATTTTTGAAAGCGGTATTAGCATGTTGAATACAAATATTCCAGTTTTAAAATGAATGCAAATACAAATAAGCCAAACCTAGAAATAAATAGCAAGATTAGATTGAGTGTTCAATGTATTTTTTCAACTATCAATGCAAATTCTTTGTAGGTAGCTTAGGTTGGTCCGTGAAATTTGGCAACGTCCCAAGACTCATACGGCGTTTTTCCTGAACAAGTTAGTGTTGATAGAGCTGCATTCGCATCTCCCCCAAGATCGTGGTTCCTTTGTCATGCGCTGTAATATCGTCGTTTTGTCTGCAATTGAAAACGCCGTAATCGCTTTTTGTAAAGAGTCTAATCGCCCGTATAGCTGTGCTCTCTCTGGGGTGTCCACGAACATCGAGTTGCGTCCTTTCTGTTCGGAACTCGTCTCTTGGGAGGTTGAGGGGTTTTTGAGCCTGCTCGCGCATTTACGAGCTCTCGAGCCCTCTCGCCCGTCTCGCGCCCGCTTTTGAAAAGCTGAAATTGCTGGAAAAGCCCCTCTCCGCAACGAAGGAGCCACATCAAACAAGGTTCTATCTGTTTTTTAGAGAGGTATTTTTGAGATATGACCGTTAGGATGGAGCATTTTTTGGGGTTTTTTTTTCCTTTCGAGAATGGACGTAGCATCCATGGCTCCTCCGCGGAAAACATTTTGTATGTTTCGTGTAATTCAGGCCAACCCGATGATGATATTCTTGTAGATAAAGTCTGTCACGCAATGGAGATGTTGTATGTGTGAGGGATTGACTGTTGATTCTCATGCAAAAGTTCGCAAGAAACACGATGATGCCTCTGGTTTTCTCTAACAATAACTCCCAAACTCAAAAAAAGCTCTCAAGTTGAGGCCAAAATGGAGGGGATATCCCACACTATCCTGAAAGAGTCCACCTCTACATCACTACAAACTCTCCATGCAAAGATAGGGAGCAAATACATTGACAGGGCTGCCACTCTATTTGGGGACTCCACAACTGAAAACACAGCAACCCTGCTAATGTACTTGCTCCCTATCTTTGCATGGAGAGTTTGTCTTGATGTAGAGGTGGACTTTTAGGATAGCGTGGGATATCTCCTCCATTTTGGCCTCAATTTGAGAGCTTTTTTTAGCTTGGGAATTAAGTTTAGAGAAAACCAGAGGCACCATCGTGTTTCTCGCGAACTGTTACAGAAGAATCAACAGTCAAATCGCAAATTCCTCACAGATGCAGCTTCTCCATTATAGGACGCTGCTCAATTATTTGATTTAATATCACTCGGACGATGCTTGCAAAATTCGGTCGTAATATTCGCTCGAAAACTTCTTTTTCCCATTTCTGAAGAAGGTTTCCGCCGTGTGTTAGCACATCGAATGAAATATATGAATTCCGCCCTGTCAAGCCGGCCAAAACACCAGCTGCGTTCGAAACGAGATAATGCGCGGCCGTTTGAATATAAAATAGGAAAAGCACCGGTCGGTCAATCGCGGTATGAATATTGCTCGGCATTCTCGCCTGCAGACCAGCGGGCTGATTATTGAAACTGATAGACAAAGCTATAGACAAAGACGACAAAATTGATTTGGAGGGATCCTATTGGTGGAAGCGGGTGGTGGCAATGGACATAGGAGGTAGGTAATCGACTAAGTAACGGCAACCCACGAGAAACCCGACAGTTAGTCTATCATTTTCCCCCTTAGTCGATGAGAACCACCCATTTCAACCAATAGAATTGCTTTATATCCCCTATGTCATCTTTGTCTATAGCTTTGTCTATCAGTTTCAATAATCGCCCCGCAGGAAAGCGGACTCCGCAAAAACGTGCCCATCGAAAATCGAATTCGACGTTGCCCGGAAGCGGATCCAGCAATTTGGCAACACCGGGCACCGGGTTTCCTCCGTTTAAACTTATGTAAAATAATCGATTATTGTCGGAGCACCCAGTCCGTCCAAGAATCGATGTATTTCCATAGGTTTAAATGGGGGAAAACCATGTTGCCAATGGAGAATTTGCACGCAATTTTTTTATTGCTTCATCTGAAAGTGCCTAATGAGCTGAGTTCGCAATAGTTTTCATAATTTTTTTCTGACATGGGAAATTGGAGAAAAATTGATTTAAAAGTGAGAAAATGTGCCGCCTTGTGACGTCATCTGGCGGCATTTCCCATTTAAACACATGTATTTTAGCAGAATCGGTTATTTTGTCATATCTCCTCTAATAATTGCTCAATTTATGAATCAAGGGTATCTTCGTGTTCAGTTCACTCAGAGGATTCCACTTAAACAGGAAATTCATCAAATTTCAGACCCTTGCAAATTCTCCATTTGTTGGATCCGCCAGTGACGTTGCCCTGTGGGAAAAGAACAGTCTGATAGCGCGATGACACGTCGCGAGTTTCGCTGAATCTGGAGGCGTCTCCTGCAGTGGCGTGGCGTGCTTTGCGATCTATCGATATTTCCCCATTTAAATCTATGGAAAAGAATCGATTATTAAGGTGTTCGCTGCGAACACTCTGTTTATCGATACTTTTCTACAGGTGTAAATGACCAATTAATCGATATATCGCAAAGCACGCCACGCCAATGGTCTCCTGCGGGGCGATTATTGAAACTGATAGACAAAGCTATAGACAAAGATGACATAGGGGGTATAAAGCAATTCTATTGGTTGAAATGGGTGGTTCTCATCGACTAAGGGGGAAAATGATAGACTAACTGTCGGGTTTCTCGTGGGTTGTCGTTACTTAGTCGATTACCTACCTCCTATGTCCATTGCCACCACCCGCTTCCACCAATAGGATCCCTCCAAATCAATTTTGTCGTCTTTGTCTATAGCTTTGTCTATCAGTTTCAATAATCAGCCCGCAGGACGAAGGAACGTAACTCCATTCCAAGGTTGCAAAACTGACCAAAACGCTTTGCTTAATTTTGAACGTGAATGTGCCTATGTAACGTGTGTTCTGATTTTTGCATGGATTAGAGAAAAACTTGGCAAAATTTTCCGCTAGAAATGATCATGATTCTTGAGGTAATAATGCAGTTTGCGAGGAGAAATTTGGCAACATTGAAATGCAGTTACGTTCTTTCGTGAGGGAATAAGGATAAGTTCGCGACTGTCGGACCCGTTGGCGAATTTCAGCGCAAAATTTGACGAATTCGCTCGGACGGCGGCCGCGCGACGGACCGCGAAGAATTTGCATAACGCGTGACCCACTTGCGGGCGCGCGGAACTGCGTCGTAAGTCCGCGGCAGTTTTAGCGGCGCTTTTACGACGCATCGTGCGAAACCCGCACCCGCGACCCCCCCGGGCAAAAATAAAGCTCCCTGACCCCACGACCCCGCGGAAACCCGGGGAGGGCAGCTTGGATCAGTCCAAACGGCCGGAGCTGACCGGAGCCTTCGTGGCAACTCAAAGCTCCAACAGCACACGGAAATAATTAAATTGCTCATTTAATAATTCAATTTTTACAAAAAGTGACTGCAATGTTTCAAATGTAGATTTTACAACACAAATATGCTAATTTAACCACCCCCGTAGTTAAATTAGCTTTCCACTATTGTAAAATGTATGAGGAGTACTCGAAGCAAATTCAGGGGAAACTTCATAGCTGGACTGTCGGATGAGTTACTGACACCTAGAGAATTACTTGGCAGCGGCACTTTTCTAGTGATTTTCGTTTTTCACATTCTCGCCCTTTTGGGCCCTAAGAGCTACATAAATAGAGTTGTCTATACTCTACTCCAATAAGAACGCTTTACTTTGTTTGTAAATAAATCCAAGTCTCTTCATCGCATCGCAGTGGTCCATTTTTTCCGATCCAGACGTCCGCGTCGAATCTCGGACTTGTTTCCTTTCCGTTCGAAAGCTCAATCGCGCGTAGCAGCAGGGGTCCGCCCGACCGAAAGCCGGCCCCGCTTTCATTAACGGAAGCCTTCGAACCTCCCTTCTATCCCCCGCCCCCGCGGGAGGGGGGGGCGGAGCGGGAAGAAAGCCCGCTTTCAGAGGCTGAAGTGCCCCCACCCCCTTTTTCGGGCTCCTTTCTCCGATTCAACCCCCCCCCCCCCCCGATCCGATCCTTTTTTCCTCCTTCACAAAGGATTTATCGATTCCGGGCGAGACGAGTAATTACGGCTGCCCTCCGCCTAATTGATGCGGCGGCGGGGGCGGGGGCGGTGCGGGAGGGGCGTCGCGTCGATTGAAATTTATCGCGAGGGGGCCCCCCGACGGAGCCCCCCCCCCCCTCGCCGCATCCCCGGTTGGCGAAAGAAATGCGGGTCCGCTCGGGCGGAAAGAGGTTGCTAGATCGCGTGGAATCTCCTGTGTGGAACGCTGGGGCCGCGCTAGAGGAAGAACGCCGTATGGCACCTCGGACGGTGCCGACTCGCCTTCTATTTTTTTTAAAAAAAAAACTTCGACAAGCCACGAGAGCTAATCCCATGAAAAAGGAAATGCTGACTGTCCGTGAAATGCAAATGTACTGGAAGAGGTGTGACTACTTTTCTTTAAATTTTCCGGACAATTCGTCGTTTCCCTCATGAAAGAACGTAACTAGATTTCAATGATGCCAAATTTGACTGCGCAAATCGAAATTTTACCGGACGAACTTGAGAATCTGAGAATTTAGAGGGAAAAGTGTGTGATTTTCCTCATAAATAAACCTTTTATCGGAAGGAACTTGGGGCAATGGAGATGTTGCATGTGTAAGGAATTTGCGAATTGACTGTTGATTCTCACGTAAAAGTTCGCGAGAAACACGATGGTGCCACTGGTTTTCTCTGAAATCAATTTCCAAGTTCAAAAAAAAGCTCTCAAGTTGAGGCCAAAATGGAGGGGATATCCCACCCCACCCTAAGAGTCCACCTCTACACTAAGACAAATTCTCCATGCAAAGATAGGGGAGCAAATACATTCACAGGGCTGCCACTTTATTTGGGGACTCCAAAACTGAAATCACGGCAACCCTGCCAATGTATTTGCTCCCTATCTTTGCATGGAGAGTTTGTTTTGATGTGGAGGTGGACTCTCAGGGTAGCGTGGGATATCCCCTCCATTTTGGCCTCAACTTGAGAGCTTTATTTGAGCTTGGGAGTTGATTTCAGGGAAAACTAGTGGTACCATCGTGTTTCTCGCGAACTTTTACAAAAGAATCAATGGTCAAATCGCAAATTCCTCACACATGCAACATCTCCATTCTCGAATGCTCATATAGATACGGCGTTTTTCCTTAGCACGGCTGAAAGGGCTCTCCCGTGTCTATTGAAACGTTGTGGGGTCCGCGGATTCTCCTTCACAAAAAAGAGAGTAGAGCATAGAGGAAGCTGGTTTTTCTTCTTCTTTTTCACTTCCTTCTATCTCCTGCTTCATTTGTTGGTGAAATGTTTCTTTCCCTATACAAGGTGGATCTCCAGCTTTCACTCACATCAGTGCATTCTCAGTAACATCGATATTATTCAAACTTTAACCTTCGGTGGGGGATTTCGGGAAATCGAAATTTCCGTCTAAAGTTCAATCGTCACGAGCGTGTTTTGGTGGGTAGGCGGCGGCCACACTGGAAAAAACCACATTGGATGTAGAGTCCAGACCCTTGAAAATATTGACAACAAAAAAATACTCTTGATTCAATCGGATTTTTGTTTGAATCAAAACGAAATCCGCTTAAATTAAGAGGCTTGGTTCTTGATTTAAGCTAGATTCTGATTGAATCAAGAGTACTTTTTCTTGTCGATGTTTTCAAGAGTCTGGACTCTAGATCCAATGTGATTTTTTTTCCAGTGCACATTGAATGGCATAGCATTCTAATGAGCAAGAATTGGATGGAACGACTATTCTGCAAAATGTTCACCTGTGTCGTAGTAGCGTTTTTGAAGCCGTAAGCTTAAAAAAAACGTTTGGTTCTCAGGCAATTTGTAAAGTTCGTAGTGTATTGTAATTTTTCAGATGCGCTACTCTTGATTTTTAAGCCATTTCCCATAAGAGGCGTCTCTCCTTTTCATTCTAGCTGTAGTTTGCAACAGGCTCGTTTCAAAAACCAGCCCTCTGGCTACGGATTTACACAAGGGTTATAGCACCACAACGTGGGTGGGCTTGGAGGGTAGTCTACCGAATTCTGAGCCGTGGAGGAGGGGGTCACCGGGGGGGGGGGGGGGGGGGGGTTAGAACCAAGTTCAACAAGGAGTCGCGTCCCCTCTCGCGACAAAATATAAAACGAGGTGCCGCGACAACGACATCGGGACAAACTGGTTTTCCACGTCGGGCCCGCGACTCGAACGACACCGGATTACCAGACGTCAAAACGAAATCGAAAAGCACGGACCAGGGGAAGAGGGGAGTGGGGGGGGGGGGGGTTGCGGCGGGGAAGCAGTTTCTTCCTTCTCTACTGTTCGGAGAAAAAAGGGGGGCGACATCGGGAAATGCGAGACAGAACACGATAGAGCACATTCCTGACCGAGCGGTGGTTAAATAGGACGGTACGGATTCGATCGACAAATGGACCACTGGACAAGGTACGAATATCAGCATTCTGATACATGTTTCTCAACCAAAATTTTGAAATTTTAGCAAAAAAAAAGGACGATAGCCCCTGCGCATGAGCCTGAAGAATCATTCTAAACCCAAAAATTGGCAAAATTCATAGAAATGCAAGCAGAATAGTGTTTGGGATAAAACCTCGCATTCGATTCAGCTATCGATTTCTGTATCGAATGCGAGGTTTTTTTCCAAACACTATTCTGCTTTAATTTCTCTGAATTTTTCCGATTTTTGAACTTAGAATGATTCTTTAGGCTCATGCGCAAGGGCTGTCGTCCTTTGTTTGGCTAAAAATTCAAAATCTGCCGAGATTTTTTACCTAATCATTGCGATGTATCGCACGCCAGTTCGAGCACGTCACTTGAGCTTGACAAATCACCTTAAGGGACTCTAGCAACTTCTAGGGAGGGTATGGATTCGATCGACATGAATCGATCGAAAAATGAAAACGTGAATCGATCGACACCGATTCGATCGACAGTTAATTCAAAAACACCCGGATCGATTCGATCGACATGAATGGATCGAAAAATCAAAACGTGAATCGATCGACATGAATCGATCGACACCGATTCGATCGACAAAATTCGATCGACTCACGGATTTGTCGATCCATTCACGGGTTTGTCGATCGATTCACGGGTTTGTCGATCGATTCACGGGTTTGTCGATCCTTTCACGGGTTTGTCGATCGATTCACGGGGTTTGTCGATCCATTCACGGTTGTCGATCGAATCGGTGTCGATCGATTCACGTCGATCGATTCACGTTTTCATTTTTCGATCGATTCATGTCGATCGAATCGACACCGGTTTTTTAATAATTTGTCGATCGAATCGGTGTCGATCGATTCACGTCGATCGATTCACGTTTTCATTTTTCGATCGATTCATGTCGATCGAATCGACACCGGTTTTTTAACAATTTGTCGATCGAATCGGTGTCGATCGATTCATGTCGATCGATTCACGTTTTCATTTTTCGATCGATTCATGTCGATCGAATCCATACCCTCCGTTCGAGCACGTCACTTGAGCTTGACAAATCACCTTAAGGGACTCTAGCAACTTCTAGAGTCCCTTAATAGCAACTTCTAAAGGCTCTCACGGCGTTCTTCCTCAGGACAGCGGAGTGCGACGACCCGGCAACGCGAAGCCTCTGGCGAATCGCGGCTGGCAGCCAAATATGCCAGTTTCGGCTCGGCGCCTCGTTGCCAGATCTCCGAAATCCCCGGGTTTCTCGCCCGGCTCGGCCGGGGACTATCCGCCAAGCGCGGCGAGGGTGCTCGCTCTATGCAGTTGTGCTGCAGCCGCTAATCCGTCGTCGGCTGCGCCTGCCACTCGCCTCCCGGGGCCGCTTTGTTCGCCGTGAGGACCTCGCCGACGCGACGCATCTCTCCTACGAGCCGGACTCTTTCGTGTTTCGCCTGCTGCTGCTGCTGCCGATGGCTGGAGAAGCCACGGAGAGAATTATACACTGGAAAAAAACGCATTGGATCTAGAGTCCAGACTCTTCAAAACATCGACAAGAAAATATCTTCTCGATTCAATCAGATTTAAGCTTAAATCAAGAATCTAGCCTCTTAATTTGAGCGGATTTCCTTTTGATTTAAGCTTAAATCTGATTGAATCGAGAGTCATTTTTCTTGTCAATGTTTTCAAGAGTCTGGACTCTAGATCCAATGTGTTTTTTTTTCCAGTGTAGAGTCCCTTTAAAGAGAGAGTTGAGACAACGCGGCTTATGGATGTCAAAAGTGGTAGTTATGAGACTAATTAACGGCAACCCACGAGAGACCCTATAGTTAGTCCATCATTTTCTCCCATGGTCTATAAGAACCACCCACCTCAACCAATAGGATCGCTCTAAACTCCGTAAGTCTTCTTTGTCTAGAGCTATAGCAGGGGTGCAGAATCTTCTAAGCTTCATTTTCATGTGCCCGCCCGCTGGCTTCCCACATTTGTCTCATTGGTTTTCTCCAAAATTGCCCAACAATTTAAAAAAGTTGACCTTTTTTTTCGTTATCTTTCGACAAATGGCCCTTCAAAATTGTCTCCCCTTCCACATTTAAGGGGGCTCCTCCACATTTTCATGCGCCTGAGCGGGCGCGAGGTTGAGCAATTTTCTGCGCTTCTGATCGCTGGGTCTACAATTTCTATAATCACCCCGCTGAAGATGCTCTTAAGAAAAGTCGTTCCTCTTGCCGTAATGCAATCCAAGCGATGCGTACGTCAATCTGAGTAATGGAACCGTGACCCACATCCACGCGGTGACAGGTGGAAAAGCGTCAAAGTTGACGAAGCCGACAACAGCGTGAGAGGATACTCCAACACTCGGCGCATGCGCACGGGGGCCGCGTTCAATTCCGACCCGGGAACCGGTTTCCGGACTCCTCGGGTCTGCTCATCGTCAGTTCGGGGAGGGAGGGAGGGACTCTTCGCGGGATGACGTCATCCGGCGACCCCAGTTCTCGTCCGATCGAATCTGGTTTCGGCACGACGCTCCTGACATCCGAGATTCAAACGGAGTCGGGGATACCACAGAATTTGGGAAAGTAAGTTCCCTGACATTTCCTTGACACGTTTTGGTTACATTCCCTGATAGTGGAAAGAATGCAAGATGGTTAAAAAGACACGACTAGAAATAGTTTCCAGGCGAAATTTGTTGTTCGAAACGTCGAAACCCATTCTAGAGAGCATATAAGGGTAACTTAACAATTTTTCCCTGACATTTTGGCCGTTTCCCCTGACATTTCCAGGTTTTCCCTTACTTAATAAAATTCCATGACACATTTTGGTCACATTTTCTGACAATTGGACGGAGTTAAACAGAAAGGAACTAAGCCACATCGGGATCGAACCGAGAAAAAGAGGTTTAAAGTTTGGCTCCTGCATAAGATTCAGTGTAAAAGGTAAACTTCGAGTTCAATTTCTGCAAAATTTGCTCAAACAAAAACTTTGAATTTTTGGCGATAGATAGTAGAGCAGTGGTTGAGTTCAAAACCACTCATAAGTCAATTTTTTCCAAAATGTGGGTTGGTTCCTTTCTGCTTAACTCAGTCCAATTGAAGGTATGCTAGATGGTTAAAAAGACATATTAGAAATAGTTTTCGCGCGGGCATAATTTTTTTTTTGTTCGAAGCGTCGAACCCATTTAAGAAATCAAATAGAGATGAGATACCCATTTTTCCATGACATTTTCGTCATTTTCCCTGACATTTTCAGGTTAACCCTGACTTTTCAAAACTCCCCGGCATTTCCCGGTAAACCCTGACCGTGGCAACCCGGTCTTTGATATTCCGTCGTGTATGCTTCGGACGTAGCCCGATTCGTTCAAACTGACAACCTCGGATTTGAGCGAGACGTAATTTTCAGAATTCCTCGTCTTCTTTGGTCTGACAATGCGTCTCGCCGACAAGACGAGGCAACTAACAACTAGTCTCGGGGTCTTCACCGCCATGGAGAACGCATCGCATTGGTGCGGTGGAAGCTCAACTCGCTTTGGTCACACTTTCCCGTCTGGACTTGGGCAACCTCAAATCGGCGATTCAGTTCTTGTCCGTGGAATTCCGAGCCCAAAAACCTAATTTTCCATGTTCGAAACGAAGGGTTCCCAATAGATCGTTATCGATACATCAAATAGGTGAAGTTGTATCGATATCGATGGGTTCAATATGTAAACGTAGCCTCAAAAGTCAATCGAGTAATCTGAGGAAACGGGGTTTTTCTGATAATTTTTAATGTTTATGCGTTCTAACTGGTATCTCAAAGTGAAATAGTTAGGAATTTTCTCATTTTCAGCTTTTCCGACTAAAATCCTGAAAGTTTTGTTTGAGGTTATGTTCTATTGTTTTGAACCAAACGATACATCGAGCCACTATCGAAAACGATCTATGAGCTTGTGAACAAGGTACAACTTTAAGCATTCTGATAATTGAATCAGTAGTTTTCAAAAGGGAGCAAGTCCATTTATGCGTGAGCCTTTAGTTGCTTAAAAGGACATGCTAACTAACACTCATCAAGAAATGGACCTGTTCCCTTTTGAAAACAACTGATTCATGTGGTTCCTAACCAAAATTACACGTAGAACACGATTCGCTTGTGGTTCCATTGGTTTCTTCGTGAAATTTTCTACCAGAATCACTCTTTCAAATTCAAATTGTGACGAAATAAACATCAAAATTTGCAGTTTCAGTCAAAAATTTCATGTCCGACCTCTCTAATTGATTCGATCCACTGTGTGTCAATCCATGTATGAAGCATGAAGGATCAAAAGGGCAAGGAAATCGCTTTTTCAACTTTTCGAGAACCGCTAAAAACAGCAACTTTTTTGAACATGATGAATTTTTTGAGCTACCCACAGTGTAGCCCAGGAGAGAGAGAGATACAGATAGAATGCAAACTGGGTTCCATGGAAACCCTTTAAAAAAATGTCGCCTGCTCTGGATGAGATGTTTTTTTTTGTCAACCTTCGTACTTGTTGCAAAATTTAGTCGAAATGAAAGATACACAGGCAGATGGTAAGGTTCAACTTATCTTAAAAAGACCACAGAACGAAATATTAAAAATCAAACTGATTCTGCTATTTGAAGCAGCGGCGCTAATCGTTGGCCTGAGTTACGTGGAAAAAATTAGAAAAAAAGGAAGAGAGGCTGTAAAATGAGGGAAAAAAATTAAAAAACAATAAGAACAAAAAACTCGCCAAAAAAACGGCAGCAAATTGATGTACCTATTGATGGATAACTTTTTCCGACGGAGCACTTGAAATATTTTTTTCTTTCAACTCGAGCGGAATGGATGGAGCCATTGACCCATCGGCATCGGAGGAGGAAAACATTCCTATTCGCGACGACGCACAGTGGAACGAGAAAATAGGAGAGGTCGGACAAAATTTGGAAACTTTGAACGCTTGTAACTCCGTTTATGCCAAAATTTGAGGTTCCTGAAGTGGTTTCAGTGGTTTCCTCTGGAAATTTTCTACCAGGAACACCCCTCAAAATTTAAAATTAGACGAACCAAACATCAAAATTCTCTGTTTTAGTCAAAAATTTCATGTCCGACCTCTCTAATTGACTCGATTCACTGTGCGACGTGGATGAGATCTCGACATTGTAGATACTATTAGAGAAGGCACTCGTTTTGGTGGACTCGCGTTCAGCACTTGCCAAATCGAAATAGAAGCACCTAATATTCCTAGTAGAGTATCGTTTTCCTTCTAGGCGGGGAATTCAAATTTCCCGGAACCAATGTAAAATGGACAGAGTTTATCAGAAAGGAGCCTCCCCACATTTTTGAAAAAATTGAGTTAAAGATATTTTTGAGCATCACTACCTAGTCGTTTACTTTCTCCTGCCCAAAACTCTTAAGTCTAAAAAAATATTGGTTTGTGAAAAGATGAGGGGTTAAAAAATCTTTAGTTTTGGAGGAAGTTTTGCATATTTCTCCTTGAAACTTTTCGATATCTTAATTAAATTGCGAACAAAATTGTCTGACAAATTCGAAGAAAATATTCACAAGTTTCTGAGTAAAATCGTTCTTTACTGAAGGAAATATGGCAACGTCTGAAGGCTTATACGGCATTCTATCTTAGCATGGCAGTAAGTATTGTTAATGCCAGCACGACTCTGTCGAGCTAAGGAAAAACGCCGTAAAGACCTTCAGACGTTGCCAAATTTTCCCTGATAAACTATTCATTTCCGAGGAAAGTTAATAATATTTTTCCCTGATATTTTCTAATATTTCGGAGCAAACTACCGATGAAACTCTCTGAAAATTGGTAGAAAAATATTCGCAAATTTCCCCGAAATACTCGAGATTAGTCGGAAGAAGTTTGGCAAGGTCTGATTGTTCATACGGCGTTTCTCTTTGAATCGGGAATTCAGGAAGAATCTGAATGCGGTGAGCGAAGGCCATCGATGTGTGTTGATTACGTCATTGTCACCGGTGATGGCTGCTGAGCCGCATATTTTCATACCCAGTGGCGTGGCGTGAATTGCGATATATCGATTGTTATGCCATTTAAACCTACGAAAAAGGATCGATAAACAGGGTGTTCGCAGCGAACACCTTAATAATCGATTCTTTACCATAGGTTTAAATGGCATAACAATCGACGCAAATCACAATCGCAATCGCAATTCACGCCACGCCACTGCGGTCGTGGCGTGAATTGCGATGTATCGATTGATCGGCCATTTAAACCCATGGTAAAGAATCGATTATTGAGGTGTTCGCTGCGAACACCCTGTTTATCGATCCTTTTCCATAGGTTCGAATAGAATAACAAAGGACATATCGCAAAGCGCGATATGATTAACACGCGCATCCAAGATTTGGTAATTTGATTGAATTTGGGAAGGTTCAGCTCTTAGCTCAAGATCACACACGAGGGTCTGAGGGAATGTAATCACGCGATGGAGTGACGATTTCGATTTAAAAAAATTTCCTTTTAGTCAAAATGTGAGCGATCATAGGTAAAGGAACTTTAGATTACGGGAGGAAAATTTTCAGGGCAGCGCTTTTCATCAGGTTGGATGGAAAAATGTTTTTGATACTTCCGAAAAATTGTTCTAGCGCCTCGCAAAAGAGGTATCGAGCAGTTTACTGCCGTGCTAAGGAAGAACGCCGTATTAGGCCTCAAGCGTTGTCGAATTTCCTCTGATAAAACTCAAATTTCCTAGTGAATTTAGGAATATTTTTCCTCCAATTTTTCAGATAATTTTTATCGCAATTTTACCTAAAATTCCTAAAAATTTCAAGGAAAAATATTCATGACTTTCTCAAAAAAAGTCTACTAACCGGAGGGAATTTTGCAACTCTCGAGTCTTCATACGGCGTTTTTCCCTAGCATGACAGTTTAGTTTATTTCTGCGTCCATGCAGGGGACAAACTTAGGTCATACCTCCGTTGGCAATTTCGCTATACAAGGCAGATTCGAATTTCAATGAGATTCTACTCATAAGTGAGGCTTTTTTTCTACTGCGGATTTCAAACAGCGATAACTCCGGTTTAGTTTGAAAGTTTTGAGCACTTCTGACACTTCTCTGTGTTCTAGTAAGTGTCAACGACTAAACTTTCATTTTTTGTTGGCTAGGGTTCACTTTCCTCTGGACGATAGTGAGGAAATTAAAAGGCAAACTTGTTTTCTAAATATCTATCCGCATCCGTTTCTAGCACTCGTCGATAAAAAAAAGATTCCTACGTCAAAAAGGCGGACGAATTTCTGAATAAAGAACATAAATCCATTATTTTCAGAATCAAGTGGTGAAACATTCCGAGCACGAGTAAAAAACTCGACTATTCCACGAAAGAAAATACGTTAAAACATTTTTCGCGAACTCCGGGACAGTTTTCCAGGTTTTCCTTGATGCCAAAAATAAAAACCTGGTAATTCATGGTATTTCCGATGCGCGGTTTCAAAATTTCCGTCGCCAATTTATTTTCTTACAGAGAAATTGATGGTTGGATGCGTTTGGAAATTTCACTGAATTTAATCGGCAGCACAAAGAAAATTCAGTGACAATTTTTGGACAGATTCGTTGAACAATTACTGTGATAGAAAATAAAATGCTGGCGGAAATTTTGAAACGTCGCTTGCGCTTGTGATACTTCAGTCGAAAGGTGACGTCTGAAACTGTCAGGCCCAGAATCAATTCTTTATGATGTATGTAAATGGAGATGTTGCATGTGTGAGGGATTTGCGGTTTGACTGTTGATTCCAATGTAAAAATTCGAAAAACACGATGGTGCCACTGGTTTTCTCTGAAATCATCTCCCAAGCTCAGAAAAAGTTCTCAAGTTAAGGCCAAAATGGAGGGGATATCCCACGCTATCCTGAGAGTCCACCTCTACATCAAGACAAACTCTCCATGCAAAGATAGGGAGTAAATACATTAGCAGTGATGCCGTGTTTTCAGTTTTAGAGTCCCCAAATAAAGTGGCAGCCCTGTCAATGTATTTGCTCCCTACTTTGCATGGAGAGTTTGTCTTGATGTAGAGGTGGACTCTCAGGATAGCGTGGGATATCCTCTCCATTTTGGCCTCAACTTGAGAGCTTTTTTTGAGGTTGGGAGATGATTTCAGAGAAAACCAGTGGCACCATCGTGTTTCTCGCGAAATTTTACATAAGAATCAACTGTCAAATCGCAAATTCCTCACACATGCAACATCACCATTGTTTATAATGTATATAAATTGAGGAAATCCAGTGTTGCCAATTTGCTTGAACAGCCACTTGAAGCAAAATATCGATTTTGCCGAGCAATTACTAGTTGTCGAACTCAGGAGCCACGCGCGTTGATAGCGATACGGGTTATCTACAAGCGGATGAGTACCTAGGCTGTTTCAAGACGGAAAATAGGGATAATGACGAATCGAAAGGATAATAATTATCATGCGAGAGAGGAATTTTTTTAGACTTGGAGAGCTAATTCCATAGCTACGCTCTTGGCGGCGATAGATAAGTTTTCGACAGGTCAAGTGCGTGATCATGGTTGCCGAATGTCGCTGAAAATTCAACACTTTCCCCGTTTAAAATATCCTCATTTTATCTCGAAATCTGGCAACCTTGCGCGTGATGGAGACCCGGCGAAAATGACGCAATCGAGTCGCACACGCCACGCGGCTACCTTAACGAGCGCTAATTCGGCTGAACATTGAACTTGAAGTCGATATTCGCACGGGCAGCCTCTTCAGCTGGGAGTAAGTTCGTTGAGCTCGCAGTTCAGAGCTACACTCCTCACCGACTTTCAGAAGTTTCAGATACTGATTTTTCATAGTCTGCCCTGAAAAATTTATATTTTTCGACCCGAGTAACGCTTGAATGTTTACATGACTTGTTGGTACCAGGTATACTGAACCGAAAAAAGAAAACCGCAAAATCGGATGGTCGCCCGTTCCCCTTAAAATGGCCAAAAATTGGTATTTCCAATGAAATACTTCGATTTTTCCCTTTTCCCGTCGCTGTTCCGAGCCCTTCCGATTGCAATTTCAAAATTTCCTTTTGCGTGCAGATGCTTCTATCCATAAGTGTTACTAAACCGTAAAAAAGTGAAAATCGAAAAAAACCCGAGTTGGTGTGTTTTCGAACTCACTGATTCAAATGTACTTCGTGCGGAAAAGATAGTCAGCCGAACATTGAACGCGCAGTATATTTGGTTTGTATCCTGAAAAGAACCCCATGTAAAACTCGGATCGAAAAATCAACGATTTTCTATAAAAAGCAGGGTGGCATGAAACGTAAGAAAGGAATGAAAGATTGGAAATTTCAGTGAAATATTCCATGAGATTTCACGAGGCTGTGAAATATTTCATATTTTTCAAAGGCTAGAGTATGCAACCCGCACTTAAACGGACACAAATAAGAGGAAGTCAAAATTTTTTAACTTCGTGAAACATGAAAAGGAAAGAGGAACCGGTATTTTTCAATATTTTTCATAAATTTCTGAAATTTCTTGAAACATTTTGCGTGAAATTTCAAAATTTTATTTTTTCATGAAATTTTGCCACCCTGATAAAAAGGTGCATTTCAGAAGACGAAATTTGGCAACGCTGGAACGTTCTTGCGACGTTATTTCTCGGCACGTTAGAGCCGGGCCATTCCCTGTTGGCGACGGAAGGCGATAAAAAATTCCATCCAAGACGAGCTCCGACTCTCTTCTTAGCTGCTCGGTCGGATTCGGGCCTTGTCGCCATGAAAGCACCGTTAAGTGCAGTCGTTATGCAACTACCCGGGATCCTTTCCAGGCCAGTGCTTCGGCAACACCGCCCCCCCCCCCCCCCGCAGACTTTCATTCCAGGCGTTATTACTCTCCTCAATCGCAGAGACTATCCAGCTCGTCTTGAAATGGACGGAGTCAGATGGGAACACAGACGGTGTATTTTAGAGACTGCTGCCGTACTCTAGCCGTACTAAGGAAAAACGCCGTATGAACCTTCAGGCGTTGCCAAATTTCCTTTGATAAATCACGAATGTTCGAGAAAATTTGTTAATATTTTTACTCAAATTTTTCAGGTAATTTCGTTGGCAATTTTACCTAAAGTTCCTGAAAATTTCAAGGAAGAATATTCATAACTTTCCTCAAAATTAAACATTTTATTGGAGTAAATTTGGGAACTATCGAATGTTCATACGGCGTTCTTCCTTAGTACTGCCGTGCTAAGGAAGAACGCCGTATGAAAATTCGACAGTTGCCAAATATCCTCTCAGAAAATAGTTATTTTTGGAGAAAGTTATGCATATTTTTCCTTGAAATTTTCAGGAACTTTAGGTAAAATTGCCGACGAAATTACCTGAAAAATGTAAGTAAAAATATTAACAAATTTTCTCGAACATTCGTGATTTATCAAAGGAAATTTGGCAACGCCTGAAGGTTTATACGGCGTTCTTCCTTAGCACGGCAGAAAGGAACAATCCGAGCAATATTACTGCTTTGGTAAGGAAGAACGCCGTAACAGCGTTCGGACGTTGCCAAATCTTCTGAGGCAAATCATGAATTTTATGGGATATTTTTTTTAAATATTTGTCCTCCGCTTGAGGGAGGGGGGGGGGAGGATTTCGAACTTTTTCGCGTTTTCAGAGTGGCAAGTCCAGTTTCGACGAATCATGACGTGATCGTCTGGATACCGAAGTTTTATGGGGAAATGCTGGAATAAATGTCTACTACAGTCTAGATTTTTCCTGACAGGCGATTAGGGAATCCAGGAAAATCGTTGCTAGAGATAATGATGAATCCATCTAGGAATACTTTTTCCGCAACATGAGGACTTCTGGAGACGTAATCGAAATGAGTGAGAAACAGGAAAAGCTCCTCCGATATGTGAGCACTAATTAGTACCTAAAATGTAAGTCGCTGTTATTATTGTCTACGGGAAAAGAGACTTTTAATGCAAGCGGCGAATTTCTTCGTTGTCTAGCGAGTTGGTTCGAGGATTCGGAAACAGTTTTAGACGGAAAACACTCTTTAAAAGTAGGTTCCACACGTGTAGGATAAACTGGGTCTTTGCTGCGTCGATGGAAGGCGCAAGCAAAGCTAGATTACAATCCAATCACGGTGGTTTCACTAGGAAATGTGACGTTGAAATTTTCTCCCGTAAAACGCGTAAGCGAGAACGAGATTTTCAGGCCCCAGACTCCCCCCCCCCCTTAGACGACGCCCTGTTGAGCTCCCCGACTAAGACTTTGCTAGAATCACGCATGGTACTATACTACCGTGCTAAGGAAGAGCGCCGAATGAACATTCGAGAGTTGCCAAATTTCCTTCGATAAAATGTTTAATTTTGAGGAAATTTATGAATATTATTCATTGACATTTTCAAAAGTTTTGGATCAAATTAGGTAGCAAACAAAATTATCTGAGAAATTGGTAGACAAATATTCAAAAATTTTCCTGAAAATTACTTAATGATTCTCCAGGGGAAATTAGGTAACCCCTGAAAGCTCATACGGCGTTTTTCCTAAGCACGGCAGTATAACTGGACCTCGTTGAGCAAAAAGAAACCAAGCCACATCATCTATTGCCAAATTTAACTGGGCGATTTTATATATTACAAGAGAACGTTAGTGCGGCTTCCTTCGAAAATGTTAAGGAACTTGCGTCGTACTGTGCAGGAAATTCACCGAAATTTGCACGAAAATCCGCACTACCTCAGGTAAAAAATTAAATTGCCCAATTAAATTCGATGATAAATGGTGTGGGGTACCTAGTTCCTTTCTACCAGACTCCGTCTAATCAAAATTTCAACATGGTATCTGAGGAAGGTCAAAACGAATATAATTTGGATTGCATTTTGCAAAAAGGAACCAGAAGCGTTGCAATGGTGCTAAGATTGTGCAAATTCAAATATCTGAAGTCATGACAAAATATGAAATTTACACGGTAATTTTTTTCTTAGATTCACAGTTTTCAGCGAATAAAATAGGAACTGTCAATAGATTATCAGGTTTTTTTCCAAGACAAAAGAAGTCGCACATTCTTAGCAACATTGCAATGCTCCTGGTTCCTTTTTGCAAAATGCAGTCCATTTGCGAAAGACTGGAATGCATTGAATTCGGGGGAGGGGAAGGGCGAGACCCCCCCCCCCCCCCCCGCCCCGGATCATAATAAACAAATGATCTCGAAATTAAACTAAATCAGCTCTCATACTTAAGCAGTTCCCAAAATTGCGTCCTAACGCTGTGCAAGACATTAATTTCAACAAAAAAACGTGGGTATGCAAGCAAGAGCGCACCGCTCCGGCAAGGAAGATAACAGTAATGGCGGACAGGACCAAAACAAAAACACAACAATGCCGCTTTGGAGGAAGAGTATTTCAGGTTCGAAACTAACCTGTCTGAGCTTTCGGAGCTGTCGTAGCGATCCGCACACCTCTTCTTCCGCAAGTTCTCGTTCTCCTCGGCTTCATCACACACAGTTTTACACAAATCCGACAACTGGCCCTCGGCGGGCGGCTTCTTATCATCGCGGCACAGGTTGGAGCACAACTCACTGTTGGCGTTGAAGAACAGCAACGCGGCACTCTTGACACTATCACTATCCTTATCCTTGGGGGCCTCCATGACCGCGACGGCGTCTGGGATGAGTTCTACACTCGCGGTACCATCACTATCCGGCTGGGCGCACAACGAATCGGCCATCTTCACCACCACATCACACACCTCACGCACGCACTCGGGCTAGGATGCAATCCGACTGATCCGACTGACGGCCGGAGTTTGTCGACTCCGCGCGTGACGTCACCCCCCACCCCGCGCGCCCAGCGCTCCCCACCACGGGCGAACGCCGCGCCGCACGGTGGGCGCGATCGGAAACAAACACTGTAGGGATGGTCGAATATTTAGATGATCGAATATTCGATATTCGAATTATTGGCACCGAGATAATCGCATTACATTCGAATATTCGCTTCTGAAGTATTCGAAATCGCAAATTCAAATATTCGAATAATTCGAATAATCGCATTCGAATTCGATAACCGTCCATCCCTTTCGTTAATCTCGTTATTAATTGAAACTCGTTCACAACTCCACACGGGAATGAGTGACCGCGTTAGTTAAAAGTGTCATTTATCTCTCATGGTTCATCAAAAATCAAAAATCGAAACAATAATCGAAAATAATTCGAATATTCGCTTCTGAAGTATTCGAAATCGCAAATTCAAATATTCGAATAATCGCATTCGAATAATTCGATAAGCGTCCATCCCTATCGTTAATCTCGTTATTAATTGAAACTCGTCCACAACTCCACACGGGAATGAGTGACCGCGTTAGTTAAAAGTGTCATTTATCTCTCATGGTTCATAAAAAATCAAAAATCGAAACAATGATCGAAAATATTCGAAAATTCACTTCCGAAGTACCTATTCGCAATCGCACGATTCGAATTCTCAAATAATTGCAATAATCGCATTCGAAAAGTTTCGAATATTCGAATTCGATATTCATCCATCCCTGGGCCAAAGACCAGCGAAACAAACACTGCCGTGCTAATAAGGGAGAACGCCGTATGAGCCTTCAGGCGTTGGTAAATTCCTATCAGTAAGTCACGAATTTTCGGGAAAATTTGTAAACATTTTTCCTCAAATTTTTCAGATAATTTTGTTCGCGATTTCACCTGAGGTTACTGAAAATTTCAAAGAAAAATATTTATAGCTGTCCTCAAAAATAACAATTTTATCGAAGGGAATTCGGCAACTCTCGAATGTCCATATGGCGTTCTTCCTCAGCACGGCAAAACAGTGGTGGATCCAGAGTGAGTTGGAGGGGTAAGGGGATTAGTTGATGTTTCGTGGGGGTCTCCCCCGGGAAATTTTCAAGAAAATAGCTCCTCCTAGATTTTAAGCAGTTTTAGCGTACGATTCGCGCATTACTTGAAAGTTGACGAATAATGCCTCATTTAGGAAAATTTTATCTTGACATATGGCCTAATTATTTCTGCGGTATTAAGGTGATTCGATGGACGCCATATTTTGTGTCAGAACGGCATGCGATTTGTTGCGTCAATTGGTTCCATTTTTTCAGCTACTCGTCATTTTTCTCGAATTTTGAGATCGCAATTTTGTTGTCAGGAGACTGAAGCACTCACTTACCAATTTTAACAAAGAAATGCACCGTAATAAAGGCGTGGTTTTTTTAGAGAGAAAACATCGCATTCGATACTGATATCGAAACTGCACTCGAATGCGATATTTTCTCTCTGAAAAAACCACGCCTTTATTACGGTGCATTTCTTTGTTAAAATTGGTAAGTGAGTGCTTCAGTCTCCTGACAACAGAATTGCGATCTCAAAATTGGAGAAAATTGACGAGTAGCTGAAAAAATGGAACCAATTGATGCGATGTATCGCATGCCGTTCTGACACAATTTATGTCGTCCATCGAATCACCTTAAGTATAACCTTTGGTTTAGTAAACTTGGTGGAATAGATCAGAAGTTCTGTCTTTGCACTATTTCAGTGAATTTTTAGGAGCACTTTTTTTCTCTCTCTCTATTTCCCCCTTCCTCCTTTTTTCCTTGTCCCCCCCCCTTTTTTTTGGCCTGAGGATCCTTTTAGCCCTTTGGATCTGCCACAGGAAATCAAAGAGAAAAAAAAGTGTCCGCATTGGATAGGGAAAGTGCAATACCACCAAATCATCCCGTACTTTTTTTGTCAGCCAAGCAAAAACCGACGACCATTTTTTCATCTCTGATGGGAAATAACACAGGAAATCGAGACCATGTGTATTTTTCGAATTCTGTCAATATTTCGGCAAAATTATGTTCACGACTGACTTCTCGGGGATTTGGCATTTCTGTTGATGTATGGTACGTTCCACTTTCTCCGAAAAACACCAAAGATAGTTGGAATTTCAATTTTCTTTCACTCAGGCGGATGTTTTTCACCCTGACCTAATGGTTCACTAAAGAACATCGATCGAAGTGGAAGAACATTGAAATTTCAAAAATCAAGATCTTTGGTGTTTTTTTTTTTTTTTTTTTTTTTTTTTTTGCAAAAAGTGGAACGTATTAGACATCAACAGAAACGCCAAACCCTCGAGAAGTCAGTCGTGAACATATTTTTGCCGAAAAATTGACTGAATTCGAAACAAATTTGATTTCAATTTCCCATGTTATTTTCCTTAAGAATTGGACAAATGGTCGTTGGGTGTCTGATTGGCTGAAAAAAGGCACGGAATGATCTGGGGCGGTAGCGCACTTCCCCAATTCAATGCGGACTTCATTTTTTCTCGGCATGAATGAAAACATATTATACGAGATATATGCAACATTGGAAATTTTCGTGCAATATTTCCAGGGATTTAAACACACTTGGACCTCATTCTGCAATAAGAAACTACAATCCCGAACTCATCAATCATCTACAAAAATACTTACCTATCCACACGAAACTGATGACACATTAGGAGCTTCCTGGAAAAAGGGCACATGCGCGTGTATGCCCTTTTTCCGGAGATCGCAGAAATGGATTCTTCGTATCCTAATGTATGATGCCCTGAGATTCGGCTTAATCAATCAACTTTTGGGCGACGAAGTTATGTGTGCGAAATTTAAGGATCAAAGGCCAGTTCCGGGAAAAAGACACAAAGTGTATATAAGTGCCCCTTTTCTGGGAAAACTGCGGTTAAGCCAATTTTCTGTGTCCCAGTTAAGCGTGGTGCAGCTGTACTGCCGTGCTAAGGAAAAACGCCGTATGAGCCTTCAGACGTTGCCAAGTTTCCTCCAATAAAAACCGAATCTACTCGGAAAATTTTGAAAATTATTTTCCAAATTTTCTAACAATTTTGTCGCAATTTAATCTAAAATATCCGAAAATTTCAAGGAAAAATATGCATGTGTGTTGTCAAAAATAAATGTTTTTTCAAGGAAAATTTGGCAACTCTCGAATGTTCATACGGCGTTCTTCCTCAGCACGGCAGCTGTAGGAAATGGTAGCAGAGTCGGCCGCAAATCGCTGCTTTACGACGTTTTTCAGATATCTTCGATGCCCGCAGGAAAGAACGCAACTCCATTTCACGGTTGCAAAACTGACTTACCTAAACAACTAAAGTTTTAACGAGAATAAAGCTGCATAATTTTTGTTGAGAAATTGTCTGATTTTCGCATAAGATGAGAAGAAAACGTAGTGAAACTTTTTCCCAAAATTTCCCCGGTAGAAATGCACTTGGTGCGGGAAAATCTGGCAGTACTGAAATGTAGTTACACTCTTTCAAGAGGGAAACGGTGATATAGGTATCTACCCCATAGCGCGAGGTCTGAACGAGCGGGCGGGGAAAACTTTTGACACCAAAGAAGATTTTTAATATTTTTTCTCATAGAGAAGAGATTAATAAACTTTATACATACATAAAGTCGCGATTATAGCGCCGCCTCGCGCTCTGCGACGCCCAATCGCCATTGCCCCCTATCCTCCCAGAGAATAAATAAACTTTAATAACTTAATAAACTTTATTATTGTCTAGAAACTCGTTCATGTCCTGAAAGTCCAGTTTTAAAAGCCAAAACCTATGATAACCGGTCGATTTTCACAAAAAGGCATACATTAGGGGCCGTCCTCAAATTACGTAACGCACTTTTTCGGCATGTTTGGTCCTCCCCCCCCCCACCCGATCCCCTTGTGACGTAGTTCCCTGTCCTTTAACACTTATAAACAAAATGGCGTAACGCTCTCCTTGACTTCATTTTATTTTACCAAAGATTCCAGAGTTCCCGGAATTGATTCCGATTTCCAAGTGTCCTGAGAAAAATTCCGATTATCAAAAGTTCCGGGAAAAAAAATTTCGAAACACGCAGGGCTTTAGTTGTAAGATCGTACTATTTGATTTTAAAAAAATCATCGAATTTTATCAAATAGTCGGTCTAACTGACAAATCCCCCTAAAATTCCGAAAAACTCCAAAAATAACTGGAAATTCCGGGAATTCTAAAGATTCCGAGGAATTGCAAAATTGCCAAATTCGTAATTTATTCCGGGAAATGGAAGCACTGCTTCAAATGCGTTTTTCTCACCATGCGATTTTTCGGCATGTGCCCATTTCCGGAAAACTCCTCATCAGTCGTTGATGGCTAGATAGAGATTGTAGTCCCTATTTCCATAATGTAACCCGAAAAAATGATGTTGATTTAACATTCTGGATGTAAAAAAAGTGTGCGAAAACTTGCACTAAAAAAAAATTCTCGGCGTTTTTACCAAGATCTGTTAGTACCTCTACCATCTCACTTTTTTTTACCAATTATTGGTAATTTTACCAAGACAGACTGGTAAGTTTACCTAAAAACCGGTATTTTTACTGTTTTTTTTCAGGTAAGAATACCACTTTTATTGGTAATCAATTCCCGGTAACTTTGCCATTTTATCTCGGTAATTCTACCACAGTCGATAAAAAATATTGGCGTTTTTACCGGGGTCCAGTAAAATTACTGACCAAGTCAATAATTTTACCGAGATTTCTCGGTAGAATTATCAATTCCATAAATGGTAATTTTACCAAGAAAAAACTGGGATCAAATAGAACCCTGAATTCTGGGTAATTTTACCCTTTTCTTAGTAAATACACCGAGATTTTTTTTTCAGTGTTGACATTGCTGAAGTAAAGCGGGTTATTCAGCATTTTAAAAGTCCTCGCACAGTTGTTTTACATCCAGAATGTCAAACCAACTTCACAGTGGCGTGGCGTGAATTGCGATAAATCGATTGTTGTGCCATTTAAACCCATGGTAAAGACTCGATTATTAAGGTGTTCGCTGCGAACACCCTGTTTATCGACCCTTTTCCATAGGTTTAAATGGCCGATCAGTCGATATATCGCAAAGCACGCCACGCCACTGCAACTTCACTTTTTTTTCGGTGTAGTCTTTTTGATCCCGGTGGCGTGTCCGCGCTCCACCGCGTCAGTGCCCACCGTGCGCCGCGCTCGACCGCGGAGGGGCATCCCCACCACCGCCACCGCAAGGCGAAGCGCGGCGCAATAGGGGGCGAAGGAGGAGAGGGGGGGGGGCGCCTTATGCACTTCGGATAGTTGACCCATTAACCTGACGGAGAAATTAAAATACCCGAGAGTTGGGCTGTGAGTTACCGGAGGATGCGATTTCGCGATCGTGATTTTTGCCGGTGCCCGCGCGCTGCGCGGGCGGGAGCCGCTTTTTTCATCAATGAAAATTTCGGGCGTCGTCGTCGGCCTTGGCCCGGCCCCGCGGCCTCCCAATGTCAATGCCGCCGCGCGCTCCGCGGATTTCGCGGGATCAGGTCGGGCACTCGGGAGGGTTCCGCGAAATGAGGCGCCGTCTTGTACTATCGAAGAGAACGGTATAAATGAAGGAAGTCTTTATTAAATGGTCATAAGAGCGCTAAAGTGGAAAATTTTATTCTGCGAATCCTCCGTGTGTCGTAAATCTAGAGTACAGGTACGGGAGAGTATGGACCACTAGACAAGGTACCTACGAATTAAAGGATGTTGATACATGTTTCTTAACCAAAAGTTCACGCAAAACACGATTCGCGCAACGAAAATGACTGAAACCTTCCATTCATAAGAAATGAACGAAAAAATTATGAAAGAACAAACACTAAATTAGGTTTAATGATTTTAACTTCCGCCGCCGCGGCGACCGCACCGTGTTTGGCGCAATGCATGAAGTATTCACGTAGTCTTGTAGGCGCTATGCGTTTCACGCTGACCGCACTGTGTTTGGCGCAATGCGTGAAGTATTCATGCATTCTTGTAGGCGCTATCCGTTTCACGCTGACCACAATAACCGCACTGTGTTTGATACAATGCGTGAAGTATTCGTGCAGTCTTGTAGGCGCTAATATGTGTTACATGCCGACCGCCGCGCCGAGGGCTTCTCCTTTTCATCTCAAGTCCTCGTCATCATTTCTCCCTAAGTCGCGCCGTTCCAGGTCACATTGTGGGTTTGGTTTCTCTCTTAACTCGACCAATTAAAGGTGCTGTCTCTTGTATCACTGAAAGACGACAAAATTAGAAATAACTATACTCTCAGGAAATGAGAGATTTTGTAGCCTTTTCTCGTTTGTAAATCGTTTTTCTAAATCTGATTTTTTTTATACCTACATTTAAAAAAATTGCAAAATTTGCCGCCCCCTAGATTTGCCGCCATGGGCCGCGGCCCATGTGGCCACCCCCTAAATCCGGCCCTGGGGTATGTTTTGTTGCCTATCCAGAGAATTGAAGGCGAACATCAAATGGACGATGCGTTACCTATCAATAAGTTACAACACCGATTATCGGTTCAATAAAAGCTTATGGTGCGACATAAATGTGTGTTTTCCGAATAGATAACTATTCGCGCTCTCTGATGCGTTTGTTGCCTATGCAGCCAAATTGAAGGCAAACTTGAAATGAACTTTATCTAGAGAGATGTGCTGAGCCACTAGCGCCTAGGCTAACGGGTACAGCAAAGCGTTTCACCTCCTTAACTTTATGTCTAGTTTTTCAAGCCACCTAAGAAGCAGTGATCGCGATAAGTTGTAATTTGGTCGGAGAACGTATCGAGGTTTAATCGAAGTCGATTTATTTCGATGTTATCGGGAAAAAGTTGCGATAAATTGCGATTTAATCGCATAAAGTTGCAATAAAATCGCGATTTTATGGACGGCGATTCATCACATTTAATATTATCGTACACAAAATCGTGATAAATCAGGATAAAATTTCGATTTTATTGAACGCAATTCCATATAGATAAAATTGCGACAGGATTGAGGATAATCGCTCAGATGTTGATTATTCCGTTGAAAAATGGACGTATTTCTGCCAAACAGAACTATGCGCATTAAGACGTGAGCCCTGAGACCCATAAGAATTTATGCATAACAGGGCTCACGTCATAATGCATATAGTTCCGTTTGGTAGAAATACATCCAAATATTACATGGGCAACTGGTTTAAAATCGCTCTCCTGAAAAATTGGTTTCTATGCGCGAAGAGCCCTTTTAAAGAAACTAACATTACTGCTAATAGTGTTGCCATAAGTTATGATTTTTCTGAGTGTGTACGGAAGCTTGTTGTGTTATTTCTGACTCTCAACTGGAGAAGGGTTCTGTTACTGATGAAGAAGGAGAATACAAGGAATTTTAAGGATATAGTTCCCTGATGCATCATCTGAAAAATCGTGTACTATACTTTTGATGGGGTAGGAACAGGTTACTTGAACTATGCAAAACAATGATGTAGGTAAAATTCTGACTTTTGCATTGTATTCTCTTTCTTCGACTACCTAGCGCAATATTTAATACTTGAAAATTTCTCATTTTTCGTCCTGCCACAAAAACTTAATAGGTAGGTATTATTGATTCAAAAGAGTAAAAGTATCTCTTACAAAAATTGTAGAAAAAACGCGCGCAACACTACTACAGAATAAGAAATCGAAAAAGTAGATTGAACATTCAACAAAATTTATTTAAGTAATTTAGAAGAAACACCAAAAACAATT
Organism: Bemisia tabaci; assembly: GCF_918797505.1. Classification (NCBI taxonomy): domain Eukaryota; kingdom Metazoa; phylum Arthropoda; class Insecta; order Hemiptera; family Aleyrodidae; genus Bemisia; species Bemisia tabaci. The sequence continues at coordinate 12,302,678 of NC_092801.1, read as the reverse complement.
CAGACTGAGCTACCAAAACGTAGCTGAGTATTCAACAATAAAATATTTTTACATCTTCACAAGAAAACCATGAAACTTTTTTGGTAGAAAAGTACCATTCAAGCTCGAGAAATATCAGTTGGAACCGAAGTTTCATGGAACTAAAATGAGTGACTGAATATCATCGATTAACGACGGAAAACAAGATAAGACCAACAAAACGCGACAATTTATTGTTTCAACGTCAATTTTCAAAAGAGAATAAAAATTCAACGATGCATTCTGTAGTAAGTTATTACAGAAACTCGCATATTTTTCTCTGCTATGCTGAAAAAATGTAGACGCTCATTGTCTGAAAAGCACCAGCAGGGAAAAATTTCACATACTTAGTCTGAGTATTTTAGTAAATTTCAGGGTACTGAAAAATCATTCAAAAATATTCGCAAAAATTAAAAAATTCACTCTTATTCTCAATGAGAAAACCCACTGGATGAGAGTATTTATCAAATGGATCAAGATACATTAAGATAAAATGTCATCGGACAGAGGCCTCAAATCGCTGAAAGAATCCTGACCGCAATTATGTAAATTACCGATGCCTGGTAAATGGCACTAAACTCTATAAAATACAAATGTATAACATGTCCATTGAGTATAATGTTGTCACTGTATACTTCATTTGAGGGGCTTGGAAGACAAGACGCATAAGTACAGTTTTAGCTATTTCGAGAAATGCTTGTTTGTAGTTTTGAAATTGCAAGGAACCTTGTGGCGGAAAAAAAGTTCAAACTGACTTTTTGATGCTTAAAAATTGGAATTAGGGAGTCAACTTTTATGCAAGAATATACTTGAAATTTTTAATATCTTAACTTTTTCAAAAACTGCACTTATGCGCCTTGTCCTCCAAGCCCCTCGTTTATACTTTAAAAAATGGAACTAAAAACTTAATCACTAATTTAACTATTGAACCATCATAATTAAATACATCAAATAGCACTCTCATTAATCATACATAAATGCAAATTTCTGGTTTAATACTTTACTTTAAAACGAAACATTTTGAATTTCCTCACAAAAGGTCTGGGATTTCAGTTCAGTAACATTCTGACGAGACAAAATTTCAAATGCTTCATCAGAAATCTTAAAAAAGTTCAATATTTCAAAGTAAAACCACAATATTTATCCGTTTGTATAAAATTTAATGAGGATTTTTAGTCTGTAGGTAACTGCTTTTTAAATGTTATACAAAAGAATATATTCTGTGGTTTTACTTTGAGATATTCATACCTTTTGGTGGCCGCTCTTTTCTAAATAGAGATTAATATGTCACAAGAGATAATGGAATCAGGTTTTTGAGTTTCACAACCTTATTCGTATGAAATGATTAACTGACAATGAGTTTTGATCCCAAAAACCAAAGATAAACAAACTTACTACCTACAGAGTTTGACATCTAAAAGTCAAGAAAGACATTACATTTTAAGTGTAAATTCCCAACGTTGTGCGCTAGAGAAGCTAGTGCCAAGTTTGGAAAGAGAATACTTTCAGCCTAAACGCAAGAAACTTAGTATTATCTTTTGTTTACTTAAAACTTAACTCTGGAAGGTGAGCAATTTCAAGAGCCTCCACAGAAGTTTTCATTTAAATCATAAAAAACTCATTTAATAAATCTTTTGTTTCAATAGGAGCTCAACTTCAATGATAAAAAAAAACAGAGGAAAATGGACTTAGCCAGAAAGTTTGGCAGACAGGAAACGCTTTCAGCACATGTTTTTCAGTTCCTGAATAGAGCCTCATAGCCAGAAATAAAAACATGTCAGTCATTTAATGCTACAATATGAGTGTTTTTGAACCTTAGCGTAGCATTGAAAAATAAACACACAATAAATACTTATCTTTTAAATGTGAAATGAATGATAAAATTTTACACAGAAAAGACAAGATGCCCATGACTTCAAAAATAAAGTTCCTGCAATAAAACTGAATTTTCATTTTTCCAAGTTAGGCACTTTGCCAGACAAACAATTTTATTGCTAAGAAATGAATAACAGAAAGATAAAAATGAATGATTTTTACACATATGAAATGATAAAACTTATTATTATAAGCCTTAATAAACCCTTAATCTTAAGACTCATTACATAAGAAAAACTTATTCTCTCATGTCAACAAATGAATTCCAATATGTATGGAGTTTCCTATTATTTTGACTGTAGATATGATGCAAAAAAGATACCTTTCTGTAAAATCTAATAAAGGTGGGTACGTAAACGTATATTATGGCAAAATTGAGAGGAATACTTATCTACGCACACTGTCTTAAAATATAATTGGCAAATTGTGCTTTTGAACTTTTGAGGAGTAGAGTACAGAAAATAAAAATGTATCTAACTTATCTGATACCAGTTCAAACAGTGATATTTTAAAAGCACCAATCAACGATTATAAAAACAGGTGAATTAGTCTAACTGATAAAAAATAAAAATGTGAGAATTTGCCTTTTTTTAAAGGAAGGACACAGAATCAGAGAGAGAAGATATGGTAGGAGAGAATGAACGCCAACTTACAGAGAAAAGAAGAGTGCTTGCTTTGCAAAAAATTGTACTCTACTGACAAGTATGTACTCTGATCATGAAAATTCAGTTCCACCGTTAAGACATTTCATCAGCTTTAAGAACAAGACATTATTCATAAACTTACTAATTTATCACTGTTCCTATTGTAGTTTTTTATCACATATCATGTTAAGCCCTCTTGTAGCAAATCGACTTATCTATCCTGTCGCAGAACAGGATGTGACTTACAGACCATGAAGAAACTTACATTCAAAGTTCATTTTATAGTCTTATTCATTGTTCTAATAGAATTGAAAATAATACACTCACTGCCAGGCTGATAATGCCTTGAAACTATATCAGACATCCAGAGCAGTTCAGAAAAGAAGGATAATTGCTTAAAAGAAACATAGCATTAAGGCACTTTTATATGGTCCATCAGTGATATCTCTAAAAATTTTAAAAAGGTTGACTATGTCGCTTGAAAATGCATTGGCAGAATTTAAAAATTCATAAGCTACTGAATCAGTTCAACTATAACCTACTTGGCAAGTAGTTTGTTTGAGCTATTAAACTCGGTGGATTAAGTACACATGGAAAAAATTGTCTAGGTGCTTCAATATTGAGCAAAAAACAAATACAAATTGACAAGTACAAGAGGCAAGAGTTCAAAATTTTAAAAGGTTGAACATTTTTTTAAAAATACTCTGAAATCCATTCTTACTTGGCAAGAAACTTGTTTTAAATTCTAACACAATAAGAAGAAAGACTAATTTTCTCATCAAAATCAGGGCTTATACTCAAATTCCCTACATTACAATAACAATTTGTTTGTTCTGTCCTATGACCTGGTCTCCACAGACATCTTTAGGAAATTAATTGCAGCAACTAGTTGAGGAATCATACCATAATTCCAAATTCAAGTGATGGAATGAGGCAAAATCAATGAACGACACAAAATGTGTTCATGCCTCTTGAGAGTCTCTTCTACATTAGTTAATCTCCATGATCAATTGTAAGGAAGTTAAAATTAACTGCACATTCCATCATGCAATTTGGTAAAACTGCAGGATTGCGTATCTGGGTTGCAGATTTCCTGTTATACTTAATTTTTTAAATGAAAAAATACTCAACATTCTTTCTTGGAAATTTCTTTGATTTTTCTTCTCTATGTGGAGAGTGATCTATGAAAATTTCAAGCAGCAGCGCTGGCTTGTTCTTCTTTGAAAAAATAAAACGAGAGTGAAGATTTTGAAACACTCTGAGCGAGATACAAGTTTCTGCATTTTCACCATCAATATTTGACAAAAAATTCTACATAATGTGACTATAAATAATTAATAAAACTACAGGATTTAGGAGCATTTATCTCTATAAAACTTGAAAATGAATTACTCACACAAGAGTGAAATATAATTTTCTAAAACAAATTATTCAGGTAAGTCATGAAACCTTGCCATAAGTTTCTGTCTTTTAGAGCACCATAATAAGGTTTGTTTGTTTTTTCTGTTATAGATTGATCAGTATAAGTAATTTATAGACCCAATAATGTAAGTAAAAATGAATCAGCTGAGTAAAACTTAAGAACTTATTGTAACTTGTGCACATCAATAGATGTAAATAAAAACATTCTTACATGACATCACAGAAAAGTGTGGTAACTAAATAACAACTTGAATAACATTTAAAAATTTAATGACTGTCCATAGCAGGCTGTCTAAGAAATAAAAAAGTTTTATAAACTTAGAGCTCGAATCTAGGACAGTTGGTGAGAAGTTTGTCAAACTTCAAAAATTCGACGGCAATTGAAGGGCTTACTTCAAAACGGGCCCTTGCAGATTTTTTCAAGATTGAGTTTTAAATTGCTTTTGAACGCAGAAGGACGGAGAAGGGTTAAAAGCGTCTTCATTTGAAATGCCACAAAGTGGAGTACGATAGATTTAATTCGTATACATGATTAGTTGGCACCGAGCTGCATGTAATACTTTAATGGTTCCTCAAGAATAATACTGAGCCTTCAAAAAATAAGACACTTACAAAGGAATACTGGACAAATTGAGATATAAAAGGATGATTTTACAGCCAAACGGCCGTTGGAATGATACCATGTATTGAGTTCATGCTCGGAGTTAGAGTTTCATTCTGCAAGAAGTTCAATGGGAGATCTACAAGATGACCCTGAAATAGAGAGGAATTACATATGAAGTTAGAAGCAAATATTTCTGAACTAAGCCAAGATTTGAGCTCAAGAGAAACTAGAAATACAGAGAGCAGTCGTCGAACCTGCTAGTGATAGGTCGTCATGCTTGCATTCCAAAACCAACGAATGATCTTGATACTATCTCTACAAACTAAAACTCTAACATATTTCGGAATGCGGACATGTCACTACTTTGGAGGGGGGCCTATAGTTTTCGCGAGGTACCAGCCTCTCTCCTAACTTGGTTTATGTGATGTAAGCAGCAAACCTAAACTTAGCAAAAAGGTTCAAAACCAAACTAATCGATAATTTTTCTCATAATTCTCACTTTTCTCTGCCTCAAATAATATTCTGTAAACACTTCACACAGAAATACTGATTCATTTTTCTTTGCTGTATCGAATAGACGCATGAATTTTGAAAACAAGATTCAAGATACACTTTTTTTACTTTTACCAGCTAAAAACAACTTACTGGTTGGATCTATGTTCATCCTAAATCATATAAATTCAACTTCAAAACATGCTTGGTGAGAAAAATAAAGCCTGTTAACTTAGACTGCTTGTTCATCACCGATAATGGTGAAAAAAAGTTTTCTACTTCCGAAGGCTGGTTAAAATTAAAGTCAACTACCTGAGACCTGATAGGACTCACCTGGATATTTTTCAATTTTTCCTTTGCGGCTTCTTTATCTGATCGACAGAGTGGAATTTCTTCTTGGAATCGTTTCAGGGATAAGAAATCAACGGCTCGATCTGTAGGCATACAGTTGAAAACCTGTTCCACAGACAAACCAAGCAAAATAATTGATAAGAGTTAGGAAAAAGGAGGACGTTTTTTTAAACTATTTTTGAACCAATTTATTAGCAAAAATATTCCTGAAATACGCCTCTCAGCAGTGGTCCCAATTTCTTTTTTTTGCTGTTTCGGCACTGAAGCTACAACAACAAACGAGCACATGCCCCCAAAATTTTAATCTGATTAACCAGAAAATCTCAGAGAAAAAAGTGTAAATTGGACCGTGTTAAACAGAAAGGAACCAAACCACATCAGCTAGGTACTGCCTTTAATTGAGCAGTTGAATTTTTTACAAGAGAACGTTTCTGTGGATTCCTTTGAAAATTTTAAGGAATTTGCCACTCCCTATGCAGAAAATTCACTGAAATCTGCACAAAAACCATTTCCATGTAAAATTACAAATTGCCCAATTAAATTTGGCGATAGCTGATGTGGCTTGGTTCCCTTCTGCAGTCTGCTTGACACGGTCCAATTGTTTGTCTCCTGTTCTAATTTCTTTCACCAAATGATCTGGAGTTCTTGAATCGTCTCATTACTGATTTTGAGAAGCTTAAATTGAACCCAATGAAAACCCTTAAATTTTGTCCTACTTCCCCCAAATTCTCGGAACAGAAGAAAAACAACAAAAAACATATCATATCAGATCAGATTTAGAGGAGAAAAATTGGTTTTCATATCTTATATCAAAATCTACAGTGTCACATTGATGCAATCGCCAAATTTAAAAACAAAATGATCTCAAAACGTAGAGAAAAAATCTATGACACCAATTTTCTGATTATTCTGTTTCTAATGAGATGTTTTGCTACTTCTAGTATTTCCGGGTTTTTTCAGGTCCTGATCAACATATTTTACACTCAACAATGAATTAACAGGCGCACTTGACTGACTAACCTCCTCGAAAATGGTGGTATTAGACGCAGCAAATTTCCTCCAAACATCATGATAGAAGGAATGTGCGATTGGATCAGAGACATCAATGAGTTGTTTCTCTCTTAAATCACTGCAGTTTCCTCCGAGAATGCCGAGGTGCTCACGGAATAGACGCCTCCTCAGAGAGCCGGCGAAACGACCACTCGGAGTAGGTTTGCCATTCATGACCCCTTCTTTAAATTCAGCATCCTTTGAGTAGCAAAAAACAGAAAATTAGGTAAGGCACTATGTAAAAAATAGGAAGCAAAGAGTAACCATATAGAGCTTAAATCAAACATCTATTTTGATGACCATAATGCGAAAACACGTATCTCCATTTATGACGTTGCAGACTTCCTGTCATACTTCACTTTTTCTTTTAAAAACTGGTCATGGAAAACTTCCTTGATTAATTTTTTCTAGCAGCAGAATATTCTGTATAAATTTCAAACTGTAAAGTTGGTTGGAGTCTCTAAAAACAAATAAAATATGAGCGGTAATTTTGAAAAACTGTAATGGAGATACACGGTTTCTCACTTTGGCCATCAATACTACCAGTATTAAATGTAATCTTTCAGTTCAGATGCTTCGAAATAAATATTCCTCTAGTACCTCAAAGTATGATAATTAAATTTTTTCTGGTGAAATGCATATTGATGCTGGATTGGGATTTGCTGAATTTTAAGCTGAATAAAAAGAAACTGATCCAACGTAACGCTGAGTTGTATTAAGATTAGCATTTATTCAAACTCAGTTCTAATATTTAAAATTAATAAGACAAAAAATTCTCAGTTCATAAGTTTATTTCAACTTATAAGCTTAGTTAATGTAATAATATTAAAACAAAGTCAATGAGAGGAGAGTATACGGTCATTAATTCTAAAGAATTCTAAGAAAATGCAATTACGATCGTTCAGAAATAGTACTAAACGTCAGAGCTAAATCAAATAAAAAACTAGGTTGAGATTGGAATATTAAACTATTAAAAAGAAATGAAACACAGTAAAAAAAGAGAGAGAAAGGTATCTATTTCTCATGAAAAGCTTACCTGAATGACCAACGCTAATTCTGAGTCTCTCTTGCCCATCATACTTCGATCATTAATGTTTGCTGAGCCACAGATAACGGTATCATCATCAGCTATTAATAGCTTTGAATGTACATAGATTAGTTCCGTTACCTGAAATTAAAACGCAAAGGGTCAATTGCATTATTGTAGTTGCTTAAATCCTTCAAATTCTAAGATTCCAGAGCAAAAATAGTTTTAATGAAGATATAATAAAGAAAAATGTAGAAACTTACGAGATCTTCGTTGAGTACTGAATGATTTCTTAATCCATGGAATGTAATGTACTCTGAGGGATCAGCAATGCCAGCTGCTTTCAGTCGACTGATTATTGAGTTATTCCCTCTGCAAAAGAAAAAAAAAAACAAACAAACGATGAATGTTATTGTAGAAAAAAGAATTATTCATTTGTTTTTTTACCTTGACTAAAATACAGCTGCCACAGATTGAAACTAGGAGGGAAAAACTTAGATTTTTGCATCTATATTCAACAACCCATGCAGTTACAAAATGACAATATAAACCTCTACGAAATGATTTTCAAGGTGAAGAAAAGTGAAATTGGGAAATTTGTGAGTCTCCTAAGTAAATGAATCAGTGGCAAAATTTAAGAAGCGATGAATCTTTTCTTTAATTGCAAATACAGTGAGACTTCAATTTATCGGATCGCAATTTAATGGATCACAATATAATGAATCATCCTATAATGGATTGATGTTTTAATCCTTTCAAGGGCTTCAAGTTAATTAAAATTAACCGATTCAACAATTTAGCGGATCGATTCGTCAGTCCTATGAAATTGGATAAATCATGAATTGTGGTCTTACTGTAATTCAGTAATCTTGTAAGTGCACGATACAAATTTTTAAAAAAAAGTAGAAACGAAAGGATAGCAGTTTTGCCTTATTCTTGAAGAGAGAACAAACCTGGAGATTGAGCAGTAATTCCAATAAGTTATCACATTTAGCGCAGTTGCAGATGGACTCCCGACTTCACCCTCGAAACCAGGTAAGAGTGGAATAATGATGAATACACGAAAAACTGTCTTTTCCCTGGACATAAAGGAGAGTGCAAGAAAGATTAAAATGTGTTTCAAAATTCCTTTGTGGAAACTTATAAAAATTAGGAATTTTTGTATGGTAAAATTGGAAAGATGAAAAATGTTATCTTCTTGTAAATTTAGACTTGTAAAGCATTAAATGTTTTAAATTCATAACTAGGTATTTTCCATGTTTTCTGGGGCTTATGCGGAGATCGATACATACCCTCCTGTCAGAGGCGAGACAATTTCTTTTAATTTATCTAAAATCTATCAATTTGTAAGCAAGGATAAAAAATTGTACAGTGTAAAATTTACTTACATGAACAAATGAAGCGACAATTTCTTAAAAAATTGGAACGGAATAAAAATGAATTTAAATGGAATAAAAAGTGATCTGAATAGCATAAATATTTAAAAATAAAAATACCTATACGCTCGCAAAATCCTTTTGTAGAGAGCATTACCAACTTGATTCTGAACAGGATTACCGCAAGAAGTGATGAAAAACTGATTTTCAATGTAGATGTAGTGGCGAGACTTCGCAATAATGTCTACATACGCTTCATGAATACTCCCTTCCCACAGATCTTCGTCCAAAAATCCTGCACTCCAGTGGCCAACACTTCTGACAACCTAAAAATCAAACAATTGCTTTTTTACTGATATTATGGGTCAAAATTATCTGGAAAATCACAAACAAAAAATATAAGGCAATTCAATTACAGATCTTTAAACTGAATCTGCTCAGGCTGCTTATTCAAAATGAAAGCTGAAAACTTATCAAATATATTAAATTTAGTCTCCTGTCCAATTTCTCATAAGGCGTAAGGACACTTTTCACTTTATCTAGGGCTCTATTGCTGTGTACATAATCTTGATCAAAACAATTCTTGGAACAAAAAGAATGAATTTAGTGACAGGAATGATTATTTGACAAAATCTAACTCTGCTATTTTTGATAATAATCCAAACATCAGCCTCAAAAATATCTAAACTGTTTGCAGGAAGCAATTTTTCTGATTATTACCTGACATTTAACATTAGATCTGTGCGAATTCTTGAATCTGATGGGCCTGATGTACTCTTTGTCCGCTTTGGGCAGCAGGTATGGATATAAAGGATTTAATTTAGCTTTTTCTACCTGAAAAATGAAAATTGAGCGTAAATTATTACATGTGTAAGGCAATGGACGTTTTAATAGGAATGACAGCGTATGAGACATGTGCTAAATGAATGAAATAAAATACTTTACAGCAGAACTACAGGACACATTTTTCAATTATTTTATTGTTTCTTGAAAAAGCCATAAAAATTTCTAGGGTTAGAAAAATCAACCTACATCGTGATATACAGGTTGCCATAAACATTGAAGCAACTTTGAACTTTGCTTCAAGGCTTTGAAGTAAAAATTTTTCTGAATGTTCAATGAGTCCGTAGAAAAGCAAAACTCAAGGGTGAGGAAAATGGTGTCATAAAATTAACGCACACACTATGAATCAACATATGCAGTTCACATTTAAAGTCATAAAATTCTCCTGTTACAAACTCAGTGTTAAAAATACAAACAAAATGAAAGAATCTGAGGAAAATTCCCTTAAAAATGCACGAACTTACTTTAATGGCATTCCATCTTTGAATAAAATGTCTTGCGACATCACGAGCGGCGTTCCCAGTCACCATGACTCCTATATCATGCCACGGCATTCTAGGTGTGTGATTTCGATCGACTAAATCTAAAAGGGCACAAAAACTAATATGAGCTCTCTGAAAAATGAACTTAGGTCACCAGGGTGGAAAACTAGGACTTGATTTGTATGCTACATATTTTTATATTTTAAGCAGCATAGCTAAAACATAGCTGAAAAAGTTGAAGGTAAGCTGTAACCTCTGGTAGTTTAACCAGCAAATTTATTGACTTAAACCATGAAAACACAATTTTGTGGCTGGTGCAACTAACTCATTGTGTTATCTGTTAAAAAAACACATGCTATGTTGAGAATTTTGCGAAGAAAAGTTTTCGTTCAAACTCTATTACAGATGAAGAAAAAAAGACATAATTGACTCCAACCTTGATACGGCAGGTCTAAATTGTGGAAGTCTTTGACTATGAAGTTGGTGTAGTCTTTGCCGAACCATAATTTTGCACACCCGGTCAAATTGCTGAGCATCGGGTTGACTTCAGGTATTATGGAAGATGCTTTACACATCGGCGACTCTCCAGCAGACTTTGTTTTGTCATTCCTGAAATTCAGAGAGAACATTTATACTTGGTGATTCATTTAAATGCTATAGAAACTAGATTATTAAGTTCGATGTACTTAAAATTACATTTGTTATAATTTACTGAATTTTTCTTTTAATAAAATTTCAAGTAAAGCAATACTAATACTTTTCAAAATCATAAATAGATTAATACTTCAAATTTTAAAGAAGTACCTGGACTATGCCACTGGTAGTACTATACCATTTTTCCTCGGAAAATTATCTTTCTTTGGTGATTCTACCTGTGCACTCATTTCTCCGCAATTTATCCCAGGATTTTTTTCCTCGCATCATTGAGGCGATTCAAACTTGTGAAAACTCAAATGCTCTCTTTTCAGCTTTTGTAACACACCATATTCCCTGCACAGACCTTCGGGCGCAAGGAAATTTCAAGCGCTAATTCTGAGGGAGCAATCAAAGAGGATGGAGGGGTTTATTGAGGACTTAAATTTCAGGTTCCACATCGATGGCCAAATAGTGAAACCACGTATCTCCATTGCGGAGTTTCAACATTTCTGCTTCTATTTCAGTTTTACCAGGAGAAACATGCAAACTTTATAGTTCGAAATTTACACAGAATATTCTGCTAACCGAGAAGATAAATCAAGGAAGTTTAAAAAAAATTACATGAACTAGTTTTCCAAAGAAAAAATAAAGCATGACAGGAAGTCTGCAACGTCGCAAACAAAGATAAGTGGTTTCACACTCTGACCATCAACATTATGACGTATTGGTGTCCTACACATCAATGGAATTTATTTTTCAATGCCCGTTTTCAGTTTCAGAGATAGGTAGATTTTGGAAAAGGTTTAGGCGATAAAATTGAAAAATTCGGAAGGTTATACAATTTCCGAGAAGATTCACAATTAGAGGACATCCAAATAATATGAGGAATACTTACTTGGAGGGGCCATCTCCAGCCAGACTTTCTTCATCACTACTGAGAGTTGGACTATCGGTGCTCCACTGACTCATGAATTCTCTACCACGTGTTTTCACCTTTAAATAAAGTATCACATGAGAATTAGTTTATTTTTTACCATTTACAAGGTCTGAATAAATAATAACTTTCTATACAACATTCAAACATTTTTTAGGTCAAGAATGTAGAAATAAAATTATTTGTCTGAAACAATGTCATGGCAGTCCTGCTGCGGCATAAAAAAGAACAGTTTGCAATGGTGCAAAATAGTTTTGAAAGCTTGAAATTTCCAGTTCAAAAAACGTGAATTTGAAAATAAGCTGGTTAAAATTTAAATACTGCGATTATTATATGACAGCCAAAACAAATCTTCCATTAAAATTCAAGTTTGTCTTGCTCAGAGTTCCAAATGTTTGGATTATAGAATCATGTTACGCCTTCAATTAGTACAAAAATGAGAGAAACCATGGACAACTCAGACTTTCGGATACTTCTCATTGAAAACACTAATTGTAATTTTTCAATGCAACTTGAAAAAAATGCTCTCCTAAAAAGTATGTCACTCAGGATCTGATGCTTGGTTCTGCAGACAGTTACAAGTAAAATAGCAATGGGAAAAAAATCCCTAAAAACACTAAGGCAGAAGTTTTGGCAGAAGAATATGAGCAATACTTGTAGCTTACTTTTTCCATCAAACTTTTGTCTTTTGGTTCTGGTGTCTCGCATTTGATGTTTTCTGGACTTGGTTGATTCATCATAGTTTCGTCGATGGCCAGTCTGAGACGAACTTTTTGATTTAGAGACCTTTCTGGTTTCGGACTACTGAAAAGAGTGTAAAAAGATGCAAATGTAACTCAAGTTGCAAAACTTCAAACTTTTGACCGAAGTTCGGACCAGAGAAAACAGTAATCCATTTTAAAAAATACTTTTGAAATACTTCACTTTTTTCCAAAGGACCCCGCACACCTCTTATGGGAAGCTGCATCATGACCGATTGCCTTCTGACTTATGTCATTCGATTCTCCTCAAGATGCTGATCAAAAGTTATAATTGCGCCAACTTTCTACGATGCACCGTTTTCGCAAACAATCAAAGAGAAGATTCAATTATTCGGCGAATATGAAGAAAAAAGAACGAAGCATTTGAGGACAGGCCCGATGTAAATAAAGAAAGAGCGTAGCGCGTGTCCGTCTTCTTATCTGTGCCTGCCGACTCAGGGGCTATCTCCCTCCCGCAATCGCCCGGTAGACGTTCAGACTTTCCTGTTCTCATGCTCCTCAAGAATCTGATTTGGATGGTCGAGCAAAACGGTGTGCGGAATCTGAGATAAGACTGCCGCTCAGTGCGGGAGTCCTCATGATTTCCTTGTTGACACACAGCCGCTTGTCAATCAAGCACTGAAATGAGGAATCTTTCTGGCTTTTTATCACCGAATAATTGAATCTTCTGTTTGATTTTTTGCGAAAATGGTGCATCTTAGAAAGAGCCTCGCCAAAAAGTGGTGTTTTTTCGCCCCTTTCTTTATACCCGAGTTGGTCAACCGGACAGTGCTCAAATGAAAGCCTATGGTAAGGCAAACTTCCATGCAAAGTTTCAACTTGAAGTGACCCCTGGTTTAGGCTGTACAGCGTTGCCAATTTTCCAGTTTCATGTGCTAAAATCAAGGATATTGGACGATTAGTCCGGTGCATAAGTAGACTAGTACACCCAAGTTGGTCAACGGGACGGGGCTCAAACGAAAGCTCATGGTAAGGCAAACTTCCAGGAAAAGTTTCAACTTGAAGTGAAACCTCGTTTAGGCTGTACAGCGTTGCCAATTTTCCATTATTATGCGCTAAACTCACGAAATACTGAGTCGTCATGGTTCAACAGACTATTATACCCGAGTTGGTCAACGAGACAAGGCTCAAACGAAAGCTTATGGTAAGGCAAACTTCTGGGAAAAGTTTCAACTTGAAGTGAAACCTCGTTTAGGCTGTACAGCGTCGCCAATTTTTTATTTTTATGCGCTGTACTCACGAAATACTGAATCTTCATGGTTCAACAGACTATTATACCTGAGTTGGTCAACGAGACAAGGCTCAAACGAAAGCTTATGGTACGGCAAACTTCCAGGAAAAGTTTCAGCTTGAAGTGAAACCTCGTTTAGGATGTACAGCGTTGCCAATTTTCCATTTTTATGCGCTATACTCACGAAATACTGAATCTTCATGGTTCAACAGACTATTATACCCGAGTTGGTCAACGAGACAAGGCTCAAACGAAAGCTTATGGTAAGGCAAACTTCCAGGAAAAGTTTCAACTTGAAGTGAAACCTCGTTTAGGCTGTACAGCGTCGCCAATTTTTCATTTTTATGTGCCAAAATGAAGGAATTCGGGACTAATAGTCCAATGCATCATAATTAAACAGACTAGTGCATCGGTGTACGAACTGAATACTACCCTGAGATCGAATAGGAGGGTAACTAAAGGCCATCGTGAACTTTTCGATGCAGTGTTGCCAATTTATCATTAATTTTTTCAACATAAAATTAGGGTTTTTCCGAGATTTTTGGCGGAAAACGTACCTTCATGGGCTATAACTTTGATGAGTATGGGCTAAACATTACGACTCGATAGTAAATGAACGCTACAGACGGAGAAAATTGAATTCCGAACGCAATTTTGCCAAGTATATTTTAATTTCTTACAAAAATTAAAGATTTTCTCATGTGAATGCTTCTATACCTAACGTAATTTCCAAGGCATTCATGTCATTCTGATGACTGAATATCACCATGGCAAAGCACATGATTTCTGTTCAAGGCAAAAATGGAAAGTTCAGAGTAACGTTGCCAAATTGTATACATTTATTTTACGACGAGACGCCGATATTTTTGAGCTTTTCGTGCTTTCAGGTTCCTTCACCATACAAGGTAGGCAAACTATTACCATACAATACTATCGGATTGATTTTTAAAAGAGAAGACGAATTTTTAAGTCTATATTACCATTTTAAGGCATTTTTACGATAAAATGATGAGTTTTTCAGCTCCAATTTGAAGATATTTTTGAGAAGCGAAACGCGATTTTAGTGGTTTTCTCTTTTTGGGAGGCGTCTCGTCAAAATTAATGTACACAATTTGGCAACGTTACTCTAAACTTTCCATTTTTGCCTTGAACAGAAATCATGTGCTTTGCCATGGTGATATTCAGTCATCAGAATGACATGAATGCCTTGGAAATTACGTTATAGAAGCATTCACGTGAGAAAATCTTTAATTTTTGTAAGAAATTAAAATATACTTGGCAACATTGCGTTCGGAATTCAATTTTCTCCGTCTGTAGCGTTCATTTACTATCGAGTCGTAATGTTTAGCCCATACTCATCAAAGTTATAGCCCATGAAGGTACGTTTTCCGCCAAAAATCTCGGAAAAAACCCTAATTTTATGTTAAAAAAGTTAATAATAAATTGGCAACACTGCTTCGAAAAGTTCACGATGGCCTTTAGTTGCGCTTCTATTCGATCTCAGGGTAGTATTCAGCTCGTAGACCGATGCACTAGTCTGTTTAATTATGATGCATTGGACTATTAGTCCCGAATTCCTTCATTTTGGCACATAAAAATGGAAAATTGGCAACGCTGTACAGCCTAAACGAGGTTTCACTTCAAGTTGAAACTTTTCCTGGAAGTTTGCCTTACCATAAGCTTTCGTTTGAGCCTTGTCTCGTTGACCAACTCGGGTATAATAGTCTGTTGAACCATGACGATTCAGTATTTCGTGAGTACAGCGCATAAAAATGAAAAATTGGCGACGCTGTACAGCCTAAACGAGGTTTCACTTCAAGTTGAAACTTTTCCCAGAAGTTTGCCTTACCATAAGCTTTCGTTTGAGCCTTGTCTCGTTGACCAACTCGGGTATAATAGTCTGTTGAACCATGACGACTCAGTATTTCGTGAGTTTAGCGCATAATAATGGAAAATTGGCAACGCTGTACAGCCTAAACGAGGTTTCACTTCAAGTTGAAACTTTTCCTGGAAGTTTGCCTTACCATGAGCTTTCGTTTGAGCCCTGTCCCGTTGACCAACTTGGGTGTACTAGTCTACTTATGCACCGGACTAATAGTCCAATATTCTTGATTTTAACACATGAAACTGGAAAATTGGCAACGCTGTACAGCCTAAACCAGGGGTCACTTCAAGTTGAAACTTTGCATGGAAGTTTGCCTTACCATAGGCTTTCATTTGAGCACTGTCCGGTTGACCAACTCGGGTATTAAAAAAAGGGGCGAAACTTGGCGAGGCTCTTTGGCGCGATTATAACTTTTGATCAGTATCTTGAGGAGAATCGAATGACATAAGTCAATAAGCAATCGGTCATGGTGCAGCTTCCTATAAGAGATGTGCAGGGTCCTTAAGGGTCTTCCCTAAATTTTTTTTTGCAAATTTTCAAGGATATGCAAGGACTTTCACTCCTAAAAATGTATTCCTGAAAATCTGAGTGAAAAGTTTAGGCACATGCAGCACATTTTAAATTCACCTGAGGATTGTCAACATTTTTTCTAAGGAATAAAGAGGGGCTAATGAAGTAGATATAATAACATAATAATTTCAAATTTTTCTGCACAGCTATTAGTAAGAAAATAACACACAACTTGCTGACGATAAGAATTATAATCCTCAGAAATTAAACGTTCTAAGTCATATATCTAAACAAAACGTAAGAAGGATCACAAATTTAAAGATCAAAGCCTTTTGTCATAATTATCAAATACTTTCAAAGGCCTGACAGTTTCATCAAAAAAGAAGGATGTTTGAGGTACTTTTTAGCTTGAATGAATATTTTTCAAGTTTCAACATTAATTGCAAAATAGTATTGTCATTACTGACTGACTTTAAGTGCCTGTAAATAATAGAATGAAAGAAAATAACACTTACTCATTTATTCCATCTATCTCGGAAGTACTTCTGTTTCTTACATCTAATTTTGCTGATAGCCCATTGGCGGATGGTTGAGGAGGACTATCAGTTAGCGGCAAGGACACTGAAGATGAATGCACTTTTGGGTTGAGATGAATAGCGCTACCAAGATCGGTCAACCTGTGTCTGTAGTCATCCCATCTTCCGTAACAAAGATCTATCCCAGCGACGAAAGCATAAGACTGATCAACGACTACAATCTTCTCATGATGCGCCCACAAGAAAAACATGCCCACTTTTGCTTGGTCAGGGTGACGCAAAACTTTGATATTTGAAGAGTGTCCACCGACCAGCCTTTGTTTGCTGTAGAAGCTGTTGATTCCTAAGGCCAACTCCACTTCTTTGTAAAGTAACACAAAGACTTTCACACCTTGAGCAGCTTTGCGGTACAAAATGTTATCGAGTCGCCATCTATCACCTGGTGAAAAGAAGGTATATTTAAAAATCTCAAGTTGAATTTTTTGTGAAAAGTATGAAAATTTGAGATTACTCAAAATAATGTGAAATTTTCTGGAGAAGAACCTTCCCCATCTAGCACTGGAGAGGTTTCCCCAGACTTCTTTCAGAAGTCCAGCTACTCCCCACACCAAAAATTTTTACTTCCACTTTTTGCTGTATAGACCTTCATATAATAAATGATAAAACCTTTATTTAATGATGACAAGGAGTCAAAAAACATGAAAGCATCAAATGATTAACTTATAGATAATTGTCGCATGTTATGTTATGCCTTTTCAAAATCGTCCCTGAGACAGATTTTTTGTCCATCTCTTGTTCTCTCATTTCTTCGGTGTCTTTCCGTAGTTTCAACTTACCAAGTTACTACAGTTACTTTAGGCCTTAGGCCATTGCTGGTACACAATCAGAAGCACCATTCATTCATTTTATAATCTTGTTTATCGGAGCACCAAATGGCTGATGCAACATTCCCTATCTAATACATATCCCAGGTCGAGTGGCCAAGACAGAGGCTTCTTCGCTTTGCAATTAACATTCAGCCAAGAATAGGGCCAAATTCTATGTGCTTTCGCAAGTCAACAGGAAATTTCCGTTTATCTAGTGTGCATCCGGTTTCCATTTTTGAGAGTCAGTTTCTGTGAATAAAGTGTGCCTGTTTGTAAATCCCACATTTTTACTGCTCTTCCATTTCGCTCTCTGACTTGAAGCTAAATTTGGCCCTTCAGTGCCTTTTTAGACAATGATATTTTAGCGCATCTCACTGCGAAAATCATCTTTTTGGGATATCCATATTCATAGTGCATATTGCTGCTAAAACCCATGTGTATCGCTGAATGTCTACTAAAATTTCATCTTTGATTTTCCTAACTTTTTCTGATATTTTAGATGAAATTCCCTGATTTGCGGCGCCAATAAATTGACACTTGTATAGTTTTACAAACATATTTGATGATTTGAATAAAATGTTTCACTTTTACATGTACTAAACTGCAGGTAGTTGAAAAATGCTTGACAAACTTGGAATTTACTGATCCATGACCAATTTTCCTGATGACATCGGATTTCCTGATATTATCCAGTATTTTCGGTTTTTACTGATGGTAGAAACCCTATATTGATGCTTTTATGGAAGACAATAATATCTTGAAACTTTCTTCAGGGTGTCTACTGGTACCCTATCATTCAAAGTCCTTGCTTTTTCAGTACCTTTTCCTTGCTTTTTCCTTGCTTTCCCGAAAATTCCTCTTTTAGGCAAGTCTCAAAAATCCTTGCTTTTTCTTTACCTTTTCCTTATTTTTTCCTTACCTCACACACATTTTTAACTGTATTCAATTGAAAAAGCAAGATGATGGAATGGCAAAGAAATTACTGAAAAACAAGAGGAATTGAATCAGAAACTTGATGAGTAAATTATGTTCGGAAATCGCATACCCTAAGCCTACACTTAAGAGTTTATCACAAAAAGTTCGAATTTCCGTGCCTTCATACGGAAAATCTGTACCTCATCCGTACTGCCGTACTTCCATGCCGACCTTCTGAAATCTGTGCTTTTTCAGTGTATCCGTACTTTTTGCGTACAGTAGACACCCTGTTTCTTTTTTGACAAAATTACTTGATATATTAATTTGGTGTGCATAATAATCCAAAACTTGGAATTCCAACTTGTAACCTAGACTCTCACCTTCAACAGCAGGCCTCTTCATCTGGATTTCCGGACTCAGCCACCAGTCAGTTATAAAAATTTCTTCTTTCGCTTGCTCCAGAACATCGGCAACTGCCGACATGTAATCGCAGCCATCCACAAACCAATTCGCAGTGATCGAAGACCGAACAGGAGCAAACGACCGGTACCTGTTGCCTTGAATATACTTGAGCCCTGCTGTTGCGGTCATCTCTTTCACAAAACTCATCCATTCCTTCGCAATTCTTTGAGTGGGGCACTTGACGATGAATTCCCGGGAGGAATTCCTGATGTAGAGACCGTTGCGTAGCCCTGTGGAAAACATACCTGACGATATTTCGAAACCATGATCAAACAGTATGACACCTTTGATTGTACCGTCTTTTGGGTAAATGTAAGCGATGAAAGATTCTTTGACGATTAGCCACCGTGTTCGCCAACCGCCGAAGATGTCGCCGCAAAGATACCTGCACCTGGCACAAAGACCGCAGTTACACAGACCACAACAGGAGCAAGGACTCCTGCCGTAATGCGTGCTGCCAGTTCTTTTTAGTATCATGCCTTCCATTCCTTTGATACCCAACTCTCGGATGAAAGTCAAATGGCTGACTTCAAAAAACGATACCTGAAAAAAAAAATAAAAATAAAAAAGGGTTATGCATGCCTTTCGACCGACATCTGAAAGAAGTCATTCAGCTCTTTTCTTATTCTCAGCATATGTTTCTGTATATGTAATTAGTCAAATCAGGCATTTTATTACATGCTCAGGCAGATAGCCAAATTTAGACAATTTACAAAACTTAGTAAATTTATGGCGATGAGCTCCTAAGTTTTCAATATTTTGGGAAAAATAGCTCATCAAATCTACAAACTCTTTTTCTTTTTTCCTCTTCAAATGCTTCTCATATATTTAAATGTTAAGATTTGATAAAGTCTGAATTTTATGACATTCTGATAATTTCGAGATTAATGTTAGTCTAGGAGCTAAAAATCCTTTAAAATACTATTGTATCATGCATGTTTTGCAGAGAATTCTTCCTCACAGAAGAGATGAATTATTTCATCTAAAATCAGCCAAAGAATCAGAATTTCAATCTACCTAAATAAGAATATTAGTCCACTTGCCTAGACATTTGAAAAATTGCTTGATTTTACTATTTGCCTGCAACGTATACAGTAACAAAATTCAGTGCTTTCATATTTTAACCATTTTGTTCACCACTAATACGTGACAATTGAACGAAAAGCAGACCTCAATGCAAGGAGGTAAAAGACTACACATCGAATACCAAAGAATTTGATGCTGGATAAATTTTGAGATTTTTTGACATGATGTTCGAGTAAGATGAATTTTTAAAACCAAATTTCCTCTGTGCCATTCTCGAGGAAATAGGGTCTGAAAAGTGCATAACGATATTAAAAAACGAGGATGTTTTTTCTGCTTTGGTAACACTTGAAAATGAGGTAGATAGACACCGTTTGCAACACTTGCAGCAGAGCAGAATAACTCAGTTTTTTAAAATTTAATTCTTGATCTTTGTGTACATATTTTTTCCAATAATAAACCATTGCCCTACCCCAATCGGACGTGAGGTTAAATATTAGTTCCTACTTTCATTCCCCAATATTCCCTTATTATGATAACGTAAAACAAATAACGGTTTTTTTTTTTCTAAATTGACCTAGCACCAACCTCGAACCTCCAACCTCGATAACTCGAATTTTTCATCTCCAAACCTCGTTAACTCGAAACCTCGATAATCTCGAAACCTCAATAACTCGAATTTTTCATCGCTTCCCTTCAGCTTCGAGTTATCGAGGTTCGACTGTATCAGCAATTTAACATGAACTGTCAAGCAAAGAGGTGGACGCTGTTGCTGAGTCACAGATGTGGAGCCTCATGTTTTGAACTGAGTTAACGATACCTCTCTTCTTTCTAGCTAGTCTGAGGTAAGGAGAGAGGAACTTGCTCTTTTATCACCTATTTTTTTCCACTGGACAATGCATGTAAAACTACTAGCAAATGATCGCTTCAGGCCTGATTTTCTTGAGATTGATACATTGAAAGTTTAATTTTAAAAGCTCATCTTACTCAGAAGATAGTAAGAACATCATATCAAAAAATCTTGAAACTGAGCTGGCACTGAATTTTTTAGTATTCTATGCGTCGTTTTTTTTCAGGCAACCGATTTTTGCCAAGTTAAATAAAAATAGAAAGCTCCTTTGGAAAATGCGCTGAAAATCAGTGCTTGAGTTTTAAAAGTAAAGTATTTTTTACATAGTATCCCAAAGAATCAGTTGCAAGCAATTCAGCTAATTTTTAGGCTAGTCAAGAGCATGGAGTTCAATTATAATCTGATATTTGAAAACTTATATGCAGTTTAAGGGTATTGTCATCCAAACCGAGACTATTTTCCTGAGTAATAATTATCCAATTCTAAAACTCACGGTTTCATAATGATTCCTATAAATGTTAATCTGGAGCAGGCTGGATAGATATTGTTCTAGTTGTTGCATTCTGGCTTCTATTCTGTCATCAGCTACTAACGCATCAGGAGTTTCAGGAAACCTACCGGAAGGAAAAAAATGGCCATAAAATGAGGTGAATTTACTGGCAAAAAAACGCTTAGTACTCAAATCAATGACCTTTTTAAGAAAAATCCGATAGAGTATTACTTACAAGAAATGCAAATCTGCTCAGTCATATTTTAGTGTATTTTCCGAAGGAAATACACTATTTTTACTTTTTCTGATGCTCTTTAGAATTAAACGCATTTTGAGACTTCTTCTGCATCTCCTTGTTGGTAGAAATGCGACTTAGATCTTCTATGAATAAATGAGAATTGCATATCGATGGTGAAACTCCTGTATCATGTATCTCATTTGCAGTCTTTCAAAATCTTCGCTCCTAATTTATTTTTTTACAGGAGAATATATCGACATCATTCCTTGAAGATTTTTAGTATTTGCTTCGCACAGAGAAAAAAAATCATGGTAGTTCTTAGGAATTGACATTGAGTAGTTTGCCAGTTAAAAAAATGTATGACAGGAAGTCTACAAAGTCGCAAACCGAAATATGCGGTTTGGAAGTTTCACCAGTGATGTGTACTGAAAAAAAGAAGCAGCTTTGATCCTAAAACATGCCTGAGCTCAAAAAAGCATCCTAAAAGGTAGTTAATTTGATGAACAATGTTTTTAAATGTTTATAGAAACACTTGGGAAGGTTCTGTTAAGGTCTGACATAAGAGAATTTGCAAGGCTTTCTCTAAGATTGCTTCTCATTCACGTTTGCTCGCAAGAATTTCATTGGTGGTTACGATAATCAGGCGCATGGGATTTTGGAGTATGTGACCGGATCAGTGAAAAAGAACCTAATTTTACTGGAAGAAAATTTTCCTAAACTTTTTTCAGATGCATGGAGGAGGCAATTCTGGCGTAAGTTCGACCTTGAAAGCTTTAAAACTGAAGAATATATAAGTCCTGAAATTCCTAAACAAAATTCTTAGGTCTCAGAAAAACAGAGTTTAGATTTTTGAAAAAGTTAAGGAGAATTTTCTCTTGGCAGATTAGGTTCCGTTTCACAAACCTGATCACAAATATGTAACTTGCTTTTTTCCCAACTGCAATACTGTAAATAAAAGGCCAAGATGTAAGAACACGCGGTACAAATATCAAACTTCCGGTGTTTTATAGTTGGTAATATTTAAGAGCAGAAGTTTCACCTTCTTCATTTTATAACTGAGAGGCTTGGAGGCTGAAGTAGTTTCAAAATTTTACAGGAGAAAAGTAATTTTTAAGCGAAAATGTATGTTACATCATCCTGCGATACGTATATAAATTTCAAAAAATGTGGAAGAGTGCAAACAAAAAGGAAAGCAGATAAGATGCTAAAAACAGTACCTGGGTAATGCTCCTTTATTTTTTAGTTTATTTTGGAGTGTGTTCATTTTGTAGCTTTGACGCTTTTCTTTGTGAGCTTTTGTTGGGAAAGGAATGTTGAGCGTAGCCCTGGAAATTAGAGTAAAAACGAATTAACGACTGTTATTTGTTGAATGAGCACAAGTAATGGGTCCATTGCGCTGGTGATAGAATCGTGTTTTGATGTTTGCTCTTGTGGAGTAGCTAAAAATAATACGATCTGTCCAAACAGAACACACATTCTCACTAGTTACTCAACGTGACGCTCAGATGAAAGCAAGGTGGAAGAGACCAAAGGTGTCACTGTTGCGGTGGATAATATCATGACCCAAATTTTTAAAAGCGCGATATCTCTGTGAATATCAAACATAGAAAGTTGCAGTTTGAACAGCTGATCTTCAAAAATAAAGCATCAAAACACGATTCTGTCACTAACGGAACGGACACATTGACTACAGAGGAGCAGAAAATTATTTTCTGCTACAGTTATTACATGCCTTTTATCTTGCTGCGTATAGCTGATTTCAGAATTTTTAGGAACAGTCTGGACTTTACGAATTTGTAAATTTTCTCGAACAAACAAACAAAGGTAATAAAAGAAAACTTTATTGCCAAGATATTGCTGAGGTGCGAGAAATAAATGAAATGGTAAAATGAATATTTTCAACGCTTCAAAAAGCTGAGTACCCAGACACCAAGAATTAAGAAAAAGATCATACTTTTAAGAGTGGTAAATTGCAATAATTTAATTATTTTATCCTTTAATCTCATCCCTCTTACAGATCCTAGGTATGTCCTTTTTAAAAACTTTACCACCGCTGTGGCAGAGATTTTTAGCAGATGTATATCAATCAATTCTTAGAAGCTTCTCAACATTTCTAATCAAAAATATTAAGAAGAACTGGCACTTTGAACGCCTACAGCACCTGCTGTTTGACTCACCGATAAATTCGGAGCTGCTGATGTAGATGCTGAATGTGCTTGTAACGTTTCTTAATGGTCCAAGAGAAATCGCCATGTTTCAGTTCTATTGTATACCTAAATAAAAATATTCAACTTTACAATTAAATAAAATAAGGCAAAGATCATAAAAATTTCTGAAAACCATTTTATGAAGCTGTTAGTTTTATGAATTGGACAGATATTTTCCAGATGATATAAGCGTCAAAAATTTAAAGACTGAGTTTTAATTAATTGCCTACACCAACCAAGATGTGTGTAACAGCAAAAAACAACGTTTGAGAGTATCAAATTTTAGAGGTTCAAAAAATGTTTGAATACATGGTTTTTACCATCCTTTCATGGCTGAATGTTACAATTTTACAATCGAGCTTAAAGACAATGATTTTAATTTGGCACTTGTAACCATGATGCGTGTTTCTATAAAAATGGAGACATTCATTTGAAAGAAAAAACTCATTTAGAATTAAGTTTCCTATTAAGAGTAAAGTTTTCCCTTTGTGCTGTTTGGAGCGAAACTTGTTACGACCAATCAAGGCAATTTAGGACATTTGACTCGGTTGAACAAATTTTGTCCCACTACAGGAGACTAACTTACAAGTTTGGATTTAGTAGGTGAGTTGTCACTGTACGTTCATAACCAGTGAATTTTAATTCAATTGGAACTCCAGGTATAAAAACAGTACGATCAGAGGCCTTGAACTTCTGTGGCGGTTTATGGACTCTAGAAAAAGGCCAAGAGGAACCTGAAACAGAAAATAGGAAGACACATAAAAACATGAAGCTAATATACAATGATAAAAAAAAATTTATTCAAGGTAGAAGTTGAAAAATGAGCAAAAAAACATAACATTTCAGGATGTTCACACTCACGTATTTGAACGCAAATGAGGATGACAAAATTAAAAAGGAAGTATTAGTCTATTGAGTCACGCCATTCTTTGGTTGAGAGGTATTTCATTACAGGTATGGTGCTTATGGCACCCAAGTTGACAATCAAAGGCTGTGCACCAAACCATCAAAGGGACTCGATCAAATTTCCTTTGACTGATTGTTATGCGGCCTTTGGTTTCCAACTTGCGCGCTGATAAGCTTCCATCTTTTCAGGCTGATTAAGTTGACTATCATAGAATTTTTTTTTTTTTTTTGCTCAACTGTGCTGCATTAATTCTACAAGGCTTTTCCCTGACTCATTTCTTTTATAGTAATTCATCTTTTAAAAATGACTTTTGTGTAAGAAAACCACAAAGTACAATAGAGTCACAATGTACTGGGGCGCCGATGAAGTCAATCTCTGAATGATACATTTCTAGCCTCCTGTTCACCAAAAAGTGGGAACCATCAGGGAACCAAATAGCCTTTTTTAACTTAGTGGCTCATGGATGAATTGTGAGCCTGGAGCAGTTTAAGGGATTTTTAATTGAAATCATAAATTTATTTTGCAAATTTCAGCCAATTTAGTAAGAATTCCGACAACCAGAGTCATAACAAATTAAAAATTGTACTAAACTCCCAGTTTCAATGAAATAAATTTAATACTCATATCGTCTGAGTGAAGCCTGGAGCTAAGGCTCCTTGTGGCATTGCCAGTTGTCACACACTCTGCCATGCTAAGAAAAAATGCCATATGAACCTTCAGGCGTTGTCAAATTCTGATTGATAAAACACTAAATTCCAAGTAAACCTAAGAACATTTTTCATCCAATTTTTCAGATAATGTTGTTGGCAATTTCACCTAGAGTTCCTGAAAATTTCAAGGCAAAACATTCGTAACTTTCCTAAAAAATAATCATTTTACTGAAAGAAATTTGGCAACTCTCGAATGTTCATGCAGCGTTCTTTGTTAGCACGGCAGCACTAGTCTCAGAAGTGCTAGACAAAACGGCCTCAAAAAGTGACTTCACTGACGCTCCGGTACATTGCAACTCTATTGTACTCTATGAAGAAAATTAAAGGGACTCACTTTCATCGGATCCATCTTCAGGAATTCTATGCTCCGCTACTTCTCCAGAGACGGTGTCAATGTCACCGGGGATTACTAGGTACTCATCGTAATCGGACTCAGCTGAGGCGTGCCCTCTTTCATCGTCAAGGCTTGGACTAGCTTCGACAGACATTTTTACAGAGGATCATCACCTCATGAAGGCTTTTCCACTCCACAGAGATAACTAGAAAACAAAGATGGCGTCATGAATGGATATTAAAAATGAGAATATTGATGTAAGTGATGAGACGGTTGCCTACAAGAATGGAGAGGCCGTAACTAGTCAGTTTAGTGACGTCAAGCTTGTAGATATTTACCAAAAGCAACAAGCATTTCCGGCCATCGGTGCATCGATGAGTGAGGCAGTCGCTGCGTGGACCAATCAGAGTGGCCCTCGATCGGCTGAAGTTGCATAAGTGGTGCGTTTGAATCTAAGTGGAATAACAATTTTTGGTATTACACTTTCATTTCCTTAATTATTAGACGATGTCACAAATGGGTTAGTTATTTGTCTGAAGTAAAATTTCATCCTCTTTCGAGAAGGTTCTTAAGTGTGAATTTTTGCACCAGATCAACCCCCGAGAAGGTATCGGTACGAAAGAAACACGCGTCAGGCGTTCTCCCATAAGAACATATTATAACCGCGGGCGAGTTTCATCTACTAGCGCAACATCACAGGAACGTAGTTATGGCCTATCCAATTTGGTGGGCATCGATGAGACTAGGAAAACATGTGTTTTGAATTGTTTACAAGTCTCAGTATCTACCACTCCAGATTCCCTGTTGAATGACTAGCACTACTCAAATTTTACCTTCACTGGTTCCGAATCTGAACAGTTCTAAAATTTTACACCATCTTGTCCATGAGAGGAGGCACAGTACTGAGTGATACCTCAAAATCTTGGCTACCATGTCGGTCAAAATGTAAACTTTAAAGTTGAGTCCACGCCAAGTAAGTAAGTGTACGCACTACTAGAGAGCAACAGACGATCCACCAAATTTGTGCTTGTATTTATTTTCAATGCTAAACTATAGACAGTTCTTTTGTCGCACATTAAAGTGCATAAACTTATTTTGGCAAGGACTCTTTATCAGTCCTCATCCTGAACTATAGCCAGAGTCACAATAAAAGTATGTACCTGATACAGAAATGAGGAAATTACTTGATTGGCAGGAATTCAGTAAGTGTTTAGGCAAATGAGAATGTTCAGTTTTTTCATTTTTCATGATACAAAAAGATGACAGATCCAGATGGAATTTGTGTTTACAAAATTCCGAGCCAGTATAATCTTCAGGTGACAGCAATATTCCAGTTTCCCATTCACACCCTTTAGACAGAATCAGGTAAAAAGCACACTTTAGATATCAGAAGAGTCAATTTTAGCTGGAAAATCATCAAAATTAAACATTCATTCGGGGCATAAGATTTGATAACGCATATGGTACTAAAACAACAAGAAACTCAACTGAAGGTATGTTGGAAAATAGGTTAGAGAACTTACAGTTTGGAATCATGCGACTGAAGGGAAACAGAACAGATGGTTCGAAACGCAGTTTAACGATGACAAAAGTTGAGACAAACTTGAAAAGCGAGCGAACATCGGATAGAGCCTTAAAATTAATATTCAGAAAATAAGCCAAGGTCAATCACTTGTGCATAAATCGGTGCAAATTACTATCATCAACAAGTAAACAAGGTTTTACTCTAGTTTAAAACATCACCTAAAGGATAAAACACACTGGTAACAACTAAAAATATTTTAGGAGGAACTAGAAAAAACACGGTCTTCTTATCACAGAACTGGGAAATGAGTCAAAGAATGAAATTCGGTAAATTCAAAGAAGCTCTTGAATTCTTCATTCTGAAGTGGCCAATGTTTACCATCGCTCGGCAGCAGCGGGGACAAGCGACAAACGCTTCTCCCCCTTCCACTTGCAGTATCGGCCACCTGAAAGGCTGCTCTGCGGTGTTTTTTAAAAAGCTCGTAACTGCAATGAAAACACCTCTGAAATCTGAGGTTTTTACCCTGCACGGCATGCTGCTGTTACTCACGCGACCTTGACTCACAGCTGTTCCAACAAAACACTCATTTTTTACTGGATTGGGATCTTGCATATTGCATCAATCAAACAGATTGAGCCACAAGTGTTCGGCTTCCTTTCATAATGCACCAAGTTTGATGATGCGAGAGACTCCGTTCAATAGTAATTAGTTACGGTTTGAAACGCTCCTCAATTTGTTCACAAAAGATGATTCTTGCCTTTCCGATAAAACTGAACCTTGCAGCGATTAGCGGCGTTGCGTTGGCGCGCATTTAGCGAGAATATTGAGGCTGCTCTGCCCTGCCCTGCCTAGCGGGCGCGCGTCCAATGGAAAGGACGGGAGGGGGGCTTCGAGAGGATCTTCAAATTTTTGTCTCCTGATTTAACTATTAAGAGTGCACCAGGCGTCCATTTGACAAAAAGTGTATGAACCTACTTTAGACCTTTGGTCTTCATGTGGAATGGAAAAGTATCGACCGCCTTCTTTAGGCATTTAGGAAACTATGCCTCTATAATTGAATTAGCTTTCATGCACGCTGGGCTTGTCGATTTCCTTTGACACTTTTGCAGTGGTGAAGGCATAGCTAAAATGCGCTCCAGCTAGAATTGTATTTAGTACATGGGTGGTTTTTATACGAAGATTAAAAATAAACAAGTGGTACGGAAAAAAACAAAAGAAAATGAACTATGCAAAACGATAATCCGGATAGCGGAACTTGGCTGTTTTGAAAACGCCTTCAATTGCGGCGTGATACCTCACGCATTCCGGAGAGTTCGAATAGTTGTATCATTGCGCCTTAGAAATGCGACGGAAGATTACAATCGAAATAGCCTTCTACACGCTGGCTTTGTCGATTTCCTTTGACACTTTTGCAGTGGTGAATGCATGGCTGAAGTGCGCTCCAGCTAGAATTGTATTTAGTACATGGGTGGTTTTTATACGAAGATTAAAAATAAACAAGTGGTACGGAAAAAAACAAAAGAAAATGAACTATGCAAAACGATAATCCGGATAGCGGAACTTGGCTGTTTTGAAAACACCTTCAATTGCGGCGTGATACCTCACGCATTCCGGAGACTTCGAATAGTTGTATCATTGCGCCTTAGAAATGCGACGGAAGATTACAATCGAAATAGCCTTCTACAGGCTGGCTTTGTCGATTACCTTTGACACCTTTGCACTGGTGCATGCATTGCTGATGTGCACTCCAGCTAGAATTGTATTTAGCACATGGGTGGTTTTTATACGAAGATTAAAAATAAACAAGTGGTACGGAAAAAATAAACGAATATGAACTATGCAAAACGATAATCCGGATAGCGGAACTCGGCTGTTTAGAAAACGCCTTCAAATGTAGCGTGATACCTCACGCATTCCGGAGAGTTCAAATAGTTGTATTATTGCGCCTTAGGAATGCGACGGAAAATTACAATTACGGTGAATTGGGACGCCAGAATTAAGATTGGAATTCGTAAAATTAGCAAATTTGGGGCGGTAAAACAGGGAAGAGGATGAAAGGCATTTTAGGGAGGCTACAAGCGCCTCTTCGGATAAAAAATCATTCTTCAGAATTTAGTTTTTAGACCAAAAAGGCGCCTTTTGGTGATTTGGCATCTCGCGTCTCTTTTCGAATAAAAGACGTTCTTTCATATTGACGCCTTTTCCTCACAAGAGGCATGCTCGAAGACGGTCCGTAGCCTTGAGAGGCCAAATAGTTGCATGATAAAAAATCCCAATCAACAGTGTTGGCGAGAAATAATGCGGTTGCTGAGAGATGATGGTGTGATGACGAGTGACGATGCAATAAAAACGCCTTCATCGAGAAAGGATACTTCCTAGCATGGCCGCGGAGGCCGAATAGTTGTATCAGTCATCATTGGAGGCGATTTTTTCCAGTTCAAGAGATTTCGTTACCTGTAAGAGCAGGTCGACGGTAAATATCCGCGACCACGCATCTCGGTTAGCAGCGTTCCAAAATCTTCGATCATATGTATATTTTATTTTTTAAAGGCAGAACAAATCGACGATATTCCTCGAAATGTTCGCAGAATTTCCTTCTCACAGAGCAGGAAAATCACAAACGTTTTTGAAAATTGCTTTAGAGTGGTTTTCCATCTAAAAAATGAAGAGGAGGGGAGGCTTGCAACGTCGCAAACCGAGATACGTGGTTCTCCGAGGTGTTCTATTCTGTCGTGCTAAGGGAGAATGCCGTATGAATGTTGCCGAATTTCCTCTCAGAAAATATTTATTTTTGAGGACAAAGAGATACCTAGTCGTGAATATTCTTCCTTAAAATTTTCAGACAGTTCAGATCTACATACGAGCAAAAATTTCTGAATAATTGGGAGAAAAATGAGCTCCAATTTTCCCGGGAATTATGATATATTTAAGGAAAATTGTCAATGTCAATGGCTCAAGACTCACTCCTAAGTAGCATTTTTCAACGGAAAAATCGCGATTTGTTGCGATTTTGTCGGCGATAAAATCGCTAGGATCATCAACATCTGAGCGATTATCCTCGAACTTGTTGCAATAAAATCGCGATTTTATCGCCCGACAAAAGTCGCGATATATGGCGATTTAATCTCGATTTTATCGACGAAAATTGATCGCGATTTTATTGAACATAAAATTGCGATGCATAGCGATTTGATCGCCATAAATCGCAATTTTTTATTCGATAATATTGCGATAAATTGCCACCGATATAATCGCGATAATCAATCGATAAAATCGCTATTTATCGCGATCACTGCTACTTGGTACACTGCGTCTTTCCTCGGCCCGGTAGTATTGAAAACTCTGTTTCAGACTGATGTTAAGGTGATTCGATGGACGCCATATTGTGTGTCAGAAAGGCATGCGATATATCGCATCCATTGGTTCAATTTTTCAGCTATTCGTCATTTGCCTCCAATTTTGAGATCGCAATTCTGTTGTCAGGAGACTTAAGCACTCACGTACCAATTTTAACAAAGAAATGCACCGTAATAAAGGCGTGGTTTTTTTAGAGAGAAAATATCGCATTCGAGTGCAGTTTCGATATCAGTATCGAATGCGATATTTTCTCTCTGAAAAAACCACGCATTCGTTACGTTGAATTTCTTTGTTAAAATTGGTAAGTGAGTGCTTTAGTCTCCTGACAACAGAATTGCGATCTCAAAATTGGAGAAAAATGACGAAAAGCTGAAAAAATGGAACCAATTGATGCGATATATCGCATGCCTTTCTGACACAAAATATGGCGTCCATCGAATCACCTTAAATGCCATTGGAGGCCTCATAAATGATAATTCAATGCTCCTCACAATTAGTTGGAGTTTCAAGGAGAAAATGTTACCTATATCTTTTTAAAGAGAACTTAAATGCCTTTGAACTTTCTTTGAATTTGCCTCAGATTATGAAGGATATAATCACCGAAAAAGTTTCAGAGTTGCTTAGTTTCCTGTTTCAGAAATGCCGAATAGAAGAGGACTTCGTCGTTTACGACGTTTCATTAGGTTAAACCAATTTAGGGTAAATCTGTCCAGAAAAAGAAGTTACAAGTCAAGATAAAACAAAGAAATATCTGATGCAAAATAATTTAATCAAAAAAATAAAAATACAATAGAAGAACACAACAGAAAGCCTTCACAGTGGCCAATGGTACACTATCATCTTATTAAAGTGATCAGCTCTTTTAAAGACTAACAAACATAACAATTTTTTACAATTTAAACATTATTGAGTCTCATACATCATGGTAAAAAGTTGTCATGAAGTGAAATTTGTTCTGATCTAGTGGCCAAACTGCCATCCTCTTTTTTCTCCGACATCTCTCTTGATAATTAGGAAAAAATCCTTTATACTAGTCAGCAGTGGGTACCATGGAGTGAAACACCAAGACAACAGCATTCCAAAAGTGGGCATTAGTCACAAATACCTACACAGGCAACATACTTATCTCATGTTTTCAATGCCTAAAATACTGCAAAGGAGGAATATGTAATATTTTTTGGTTTTGTTTGTTCACAGCGACATATGAATATGCCCTCAAAGCTTTTCGGGAGGAGTGTGGTCAGTTAAAAGAGAAGACAGCAGGAACCGAAGATGATGGCCTCCTACAAGCGAGAAAATTAAAACCTCAGGTACATCAAGAGCCGAGTCAATCTTTGACTGTTCCCTTCACCATGGTACAAATAGGTCCGTTTATTCCCCATGGGTAACCATTTTTTTGGCAGAGGGGAAAACAAACTGTCTTCAGCAATCATAACTCAAAAATTACAATGGCTCTTTAAGCGTTTTGTCAACAGAGGAACCCATTACATGACCTGCGAAAGATGATTGTATATCATCATAGGAAACGTCTAATTTCCTACAAGTATGCCAAAAACTAACAACGATCTGATTAAAAATCATCCACCTTAAGCTTTGTACGACTGTGTGAGATCTAATGAAACATGTAAGTCCGTTTCAGGGTAAACCATGGTGTCTGGAATTCTTGATTTTTCCGTTTCTGGAACAGATTCCCCGATGAATCCTGGTTATTCAGGGTTCTGAATTATAGTTTAATCACTTTCTGAATGCGAGTAATTAGGATCACAGAAACGCGCGAGGGCGGACATGACATGCATACGAAACCGGAGCCTTTTCTGACTGTCAAACCCTTTCATCAGAGGTAGAAGAGATTCGAAAAAGGCAGCATCGCCGTTGACATCTTCGACGCGTCTCCGCTTTCCTCCTGGCTCCGAGTCAACCGTCTCTTGATGCTGGAACGTTGTCTCCGATGATTCCCGATCAGATAGGGGGTCGCAAGCGGCAGTCGAGGATGAGCACGGGTCGTCTTGCCAGGTGCTTGGCTCTTCCAGCATGGGTTCCTTTTTAATGGAGGGCTCTGAGAAGTTTGGATCCTCCTCGAAGTCGATCTAGAGGACAAAGAAGTTGGTCATTCTCAAAAAGACTGAAACGCCAAAAATCATCTCTAAAATGATTCCTCTTGCATAAAATCTTGATTTACTTTCTCTTTTTGTTACATTGAGTCCTTTGGGACCAAAGAATCTCATAGAAGAACAAAAGAAGGATCTACAACGCGATTGTCAAGAGCACAGTAACCCAGGACCGGATTTACCTACTTGCCGCCCCTCTCTCATTCGTTTTGAAACATCAATGAAAACCATCAAATGAACGTGCCAGCGGGGGAGGGGTGCATAAGACGCGTTTACTGGTGTTGAACACATTTTTTGCGAAAGCCCTGCCAGCACTTCTAGCAAAAGTCCATGGAACTTCGCGCGAAAGTTAAGTTTCGTAAACCTATCTCTGTGTGGACAAGGCCTTCCATTCATAAGGAATGAACGAATAAATTATGAAAGAACAAACCTAAATGTGGATTAATGATTTTTTTTTAAACTTCCGCCGCCGCGCCTTACAGACCACACTGTGTTTGACGCAATGCGTGAAGTATTCACGCAGTCTTGTAGGAGCTATGCGTCTCCCGCTGATCGCATTGTGTTTGACGCAATGCGTGAGGTATTCATGCATTCTTTTAGGCGCTATCCATTTCACGCTGTCCGAGTATCCGCAATGACCGCACTGTGTTTGATGCGATGCGTGAAGTGTTCGTGCAGTCTTGTAGGCGCTAAAATGTGTTGCATGCCGATCGCCGCGCCGAGGGCTTCTCCTTTTCATCTCAAGTCCTCGTCATCATTTCTCATTACTCTCGGTAAGTCGCGCCGTTCCAGGCCAAATTGCGTGTTTGGTTTCTCTCTTAACTCGACTAATTAAAGGTGCTGTCTCTTGTATCGCTGAAAGGAATTTATTCTTCAATATATGAAATGAATCCATGAAAAAGTGAAAAATCCTTGAATTTATTCTTCAATAAATGGAATGAATCCTTGAAAAACCCTCGTTTTTTCAAGTCCTTGAGGATTTAACTCATAACACCTTCTCTGAGGCCCCTACGGCCGGAAAAAGGTAACCTCAGGGGCCCCTGAAAAGATGCTAGCAAGGGCCCCTCAGCGATCGAAAAATATATGAGCTTCAAGGGCCCTGGAGCGGCCCTCGAAGCTATATTTTCCAGGCCTCTAGGGGTTTTTTACTTTAAACAGCATGACTCTTTCTCTGAGACCCCTATAGCCCGAAGAAGGTCACTTCTGGGGCCCTTGAAAAGATGTCAGCAGGGGCCCCTGATCCTGGGCTCGAAAAAAAGAGTTTCACTTTCAGGGGCCCTTCCGGGTCTCGAAAGCTCTTTTTTCCGGTCTTTGAAGGTTACTCACTTTAAGATGACTTCTTTTTTGAGGCGCCCCTACTGGCCCTGCAGCCGGGAGAAGGTAACTTCAGGGGCGGGGCCTCTGAAAAGATACCAGCAGAGGCCCCTGCGTAAAGTTTGAGGAGGTTATGTGCTTCTTTATCAACAAGAGGAATCGCCGAATTTTTCAAAAAATATCTAAAAAATAGGTGACATTTTCGGAGGCGCTATTTATCAAATTTCAATGCGAAAAGAGCCTAAAACTTCTATTTCCAGGGGTTAAATTTTCAAAATTTTCCGGGGGAGGACCCCCGGACCCCCCCATAGGGGCCCAGTTTTTTACGTCAGGGGCCCCAAAATCCTAGTAGCTGCCTAACTTTTTTTACGCCAGTCCGACTCTGCTGAAAGACGACAAAAGTAGAAAGTACTGTACTCTCAGAAAATTAGAGATTTTGTCGCTTTTTCTCGTTTGTAATTTTTTTTCTAAATCCGAATTTTTTTTTATATGTACATTTAAAAAAATTGCAAAATTTGCTACCCCCTATAGATCTGCCGCCATGGGCCGCGGCCCATGTGGCCACCCCCTTAATCCGGCCCTGCAGTAACCTACGGGTGTGAAGTATGGCCGATGAAACAGAGGACCCGGGAGATTTTAGAGGCAACAGAGATGGACTGCTGGCGTAGATCCGCTGGTATTTCCGGAAAGGATCGCGTCAGGAATGAGACGGTACGGGAGATCATGGATGCCAAGCAGCCCATCGTGCATGACATTATGACGAAACAACTTATTTGGTATGGTCATGTCCAGAGAATGGTAAGAGACAGGTTGCCGAAGGTCATTGATTGGGTTCCTCCAGAGAGAAGACGCAGAGGGCGCCCAATGAAAGGTCGGAGGGAGGGGATTGAAGCTGAAATGTTAAGGTGCTCAATGCCCCAAGATTTGTGGTTTGAAAGAGAGCAGTGGAGGTTAGGAGTCGTAGAGCGCGAGGGAGTGCTGTAAAGCGACCTATATGTATGTATAAAATCTTGATAAAAATGGAGTCCTACGTAAAACTATATCGATAGTCAAAATGCGAAACCACGTATCCCCATTTGCGACGTTTCAGACTTCTAGTCATAATTTATTTTTTCTTCGGAAAAATAGTCGGCGTAATTTCTTGGAAACTTAATTGATTTTTCCTTGCTGGTAGCAGGATATTCTGATAAACTTTCAAGCTATGAAGTTGGTTAGTTTCTGATCGAAAAAAATTAAATAGGAGCTGACATTTTGAAACACTGCAATGGAGATACGTGGTTTTGCACTTTGGCCATCAATATCGCCTATGTATTAAATGCAATCTTTGATTCAGTTTCTTCTGGTTCTAGAATTTTTACGTGGATCTTGATTGTTTCTTACTGAAATAAAATGTGCTTCTACACAAAAAAATAAGTGCTATAAATGCTGTATGTATAATTATATAGAAACTAGGGGGCCCTGCCCCCTGACCGCTACGCGGCCCAACCCCCTGGGAGGGCGCCTCGCACCCTCAGGCCCGCTTTGCGGGCCCTATAGGCATATGTATAGGCAAAAATGTTCTTCCATTTAAATACACCATTTTGTGTTCGAGCTGCATCAATTTCAAAATTTTTGACGCAACACTCAGATTTGTAAATGATGAGGAATAGCTGGATTTTTTTTTTTTTTTTTTTTTTTTTTTTGGACTTCAAATAGCCCTCAAGGGCTAATCCCATTCAGTTCCAACAACCGTCCCTAATTTCCCTAACCTACTTTACAATCCAAATTCCTTCCATCTATAACACTTGGGCAACAATTCTCCATCACCACAATTTGTTTCTTGAAACTTTAACATTTCCCTAACTACCGTTTTCTTAAAACTATTAAGATCCAATTGTTCCCAATGAGCTTGTTCAGCAATTCGTAATTCTTGCATTTTTGGAAACTAGAGAGTGCACAGAGTTCACAGGAATTTTCCCCGATTTTTTTGAGCAATATTAACCCACGAAATACGAGTCCAAAAGTCCGCATTTTGGGCTCCCATTTAAACGCGCGCCGCTTGGCCCATCTCAAAATGGCGCCCATTTTCTCCGTCCGGCGGTGGCCACACTTTTGACCCGGCGTGCCGGCGGGTACCTCTGCATGCCTCTGCCGTGTGTGGGTCGTATAAACAAACGAAGATTGATAACACAAATGATCCGAGTAACTCGAAATCTCTTAATATTAAATAATTTAAATCCATTTTCGACTTCAACCAAGCACTTGGCAATAATATTCATCGTATTTTACAACCAGGAGCCACGGCCTATCGGCTCATTTTAAGGTGCATTCTGAAAATCAGTGTTTACAAGTCCAGTGTCCAAACCCAGACTTTCTTCCTTTACTTTTTTTTGACCATTCTCTTTTCATTTTCGCCTCAAATCAAATGTTTAGCAGTTTCTTTGTCTTGAGTATGTGGTCCTGAATTCATTCAAGAGTTAGAAGTTCACCATTTATTTAGTATTATAGCCTTTTGACCTCTCAAGCTTTACCGATATGATCTCATGTAGTTCGAGGTTTCTTTGGCCCAAACCAAGTGATTACACGTCTGATGTGTGTCTTATGGCTCTTCAAATTCGCAGTTTAGAACTAAATCAGAAACTACAGTTACTTAATCCAGTTCTGCTCTCTTGTTCAATGTTTGTCATAAGTGTTTGTTCGTGTCTGTTCTTTATAAGTGACCACTGTAGTGCATATACACAGTTATGCTATCGGTACAGGTATTATTTCTTGTTTTCTACAGTCAGGACTTTCTCTTAAGCGCACTAATTTACCAAAGAAATTCACCTAGTTGCGTAAATAATTTGGTGTATAGATATTCTGTTAATGTCTCCTTGCGGTGATGCAAAGTTTCTGAGATCTGTCATAAGTGGATTTTGCATTTAGACGGTCACTCTTGTCTGATAAAATTACTGCTCTACTTAGCAGCTTCAAATTTATACTTTGATCTCTGATTCATCACTAAATGACACTCGTGCGGTGTCATTTATCTTTAATCAGTTCAAAGCTATTTCGACAATGAATCATCAAAGGTCCGATCGAAGAAGGAATTTTCTTGTGAGTGCTGTGGCTGAACCGACATCTCAACTCAACTTTCAAGAGCATCAACTCATATAAATTTATCAGGAAGTGGTAATGGTAAGTGGAAATCATGGTAGTGCTCGCTTCTTTCATAAGCAAATTGTGCGCTCAAAATTTCAAAATCTACTCACCTGCATGTATATTTGAAGAGGAATACGACATATGTAGCAGGCTACACTTCATCTATGAATAATACATAAATTTGTCTTGAGAGCATTCTTAGGAAACTTTCACAATTTTTAGTTTTGTTCCTGAGAGAAAATTTTGAGATGACTCTGCTGGTATTCCCAGTGTCTTTTCAGAAATTTTGTACTTCATAGGTATCATCATATACTTAAGTATCAACAGACATTGTACAAGACATAAAATTTATTTGAGGATTCCTGCTATATGTTGTGTTTCCTGCAGCAATAAGGCTCATCATATTTCATGGAATGAAGTAGTCAAAAACTACTTACCTACCTACAGCTTGGTCAGTTTCATTTCTTTCTATAGTGAAGAAAATGTTTTTTTTCTCTCTATTTAAGAATTCAAGGTGAATCAAACCTGTCCAACAAAAATTTTAATAAAATCTTTTTGTTCAAAAACACCTAAGAATCATTTCAATGGTAAAGTTGCCGACGATTCTTGTTAAAAGTCCGAAAGTCTGCTGGTTTACTGAATTTCTCAGGTACAGACGAATGGAAGGATTTTGAAAAGACATAGAATTACATCCTCCCATAAGATAAAGTCAGGAACATGGTTAAGGTTATCTGGGGATGATATTTGTAACATTTCGTTGCATGATTTTATAATCGAAGAGAAACAGAAAGTCTGAAACTTTGTGAATCTACGTAAGTGGTTTTCTAGTTAGGCTATGATATTGATATGCTCGCTTTGTTATCAATTAATCTCCACAAAGGTAAGCATAATTACATAAACTGTTCCACAAGAGATGCGAATGTAACTTGTAATACCTAAGTGACTTTACAAATCTTACCTGTTAAACTACCAGCTGCCCGATTATTGAAACTATGTCAGCCCGACATGAAAAGACATAGCCCTATCTTATCCATGCAATATATCGGAATTTGATGTCTTGTCGGGTTGCTCTAAGCCTTCAATAATCGGCCTGCTGATGAGTTGCAAAATATTTCCACTTCCAGACGAATGATCATGTCTTCGTTCATGCTTTCAATAGTAGAGTTGTGATGTCGGTTCAGCCACAGCACTCACAAGAAAATTCCTTCTTCGATCGGACCTTTGATGATTCATTGTCGAAATAGCTTTGAACTGATTAAAGATAAATGACACCGCACGAGTGTCATTTAGTGATGAATCAGAGATCAAAGTATAAATTTGAAGCTGCTAAGTAGAGCAGTAATTTTATCAGACAAGAGTGACCGTCTAAATGCAAAATCCACTTATGACAGATCTCAGAAACTTTGCATCACCGCAAGGAGACATTAACAGAATATCTATACACCAAATTATTTACGCAACTAGGTGAATTTCTTTGGTAAATTAGTGCGCTTAAGAGAAAGTCCTGACTGTAGAAAACAAGAAATAATACCTGTACCGATAGCATAACTGTGTATATGCACTACAGTGGTCACTTATAAAGAACAGACACGAACAAACACTTATGACAAACATTGAACAAGAGAGCAGAACTGGATTAAGTAACTGTAGTTTCTGATTTAGTTCTAAACTGCGAATTTGAAGAGCCATAAGACACACATCAGACGTGTAATCACTTGGTTTGGGCCAAAGAAACCTCGAACTACATGAGATCATATCGGTAAAGCTTGAGAGGTCAAAAGGCTATAATACTAAATAAATGGTGAACTTCTAACTCTTGAATGAATTCAGGACCACATACTCAAGACAAAGAAACTGCTAAACATTTGATTTGAGGCGAAAATGAAAAGAGAATGGTCAAAAAAAAGTAAAGGAAGAAAGTCTGGGTTTGGACACTGGACTTGTAAACACTGATTTTCAGAATGCACCTTAAAATGAGCCGATAGGCCGTGGCTCCTGGTTGTAAAATACGATGAATATTATTGCCAAGTGCTTGGTTGAAGTCGAAAATGGATTTAAATTATTTAATATTAAGAGATTTCGAGTTACTCGGATCATTTGTGTTATCAATCTTCGTTTGTTTATACGACCCACACACGGCAGAGGCATGCAGAGGTACCCGCCGGCACGCCGGGTCAAAAGTGTGGCCACCGCCGGACGGAGAAAATGGGCGCCATTTTGAGATGGGCCAAGCGGCGCGCGTTTAAATGGGAGCCCAAAATGCGGACTTTTGGACTCGTATTTCGTGGGTTAATATTGCTCAAAAAAATCGGGGAAAATTCCTGTGAACTCTGTGCACTCTCTAGTTTCCAAAAATGCAAGAATTACGAATTGCTGAACAAGCTCATTATGGCACCCGAACAGCACATAGTCCCTCATACCTTTGAAGAAAATCATTTTATCAACTACATTATCCTCACCATACTTGACCTCCACCTTTCTACCTACCTTCCTGACCATTATTTCTGTCTAACAATTCATAACTAACATCCCTGTCTAACAATTTTATCATCCCTTTCCTCATCTTATATAGAATTACAAATATCCTAGCTTTAATTAGTAATTCTATACATAACCACCCTAAACTTTTCAACATTTTCAAGATATTACAGTCCCTATCACATCCTAATATGTACCTCATGGCTGCGTTTTGCCCTTTTTGCAAAGCCCTAATCTCTTTACCATTTGCTTCTCCTAGTAAGGACATGCAATAATTTAGTTTGGAACCTACCAACGAGTTATATATTAATTTCCTACTAAATTTCCCTATGAAATCCTTTATTCTCCATAATAAACTAATTTTACTCCTATAGTCCCTAGTTATCCTATCAATATGTTTTTTTAGCTTCAGATCCTCCGTTAACCAAACTCCTAGATACTTAAATTCCCTAACCCTTTCTATCACCCTACCATCCAATACTAGTTTACCCTGCCAATTTTTCTTATGAGCTTCAAAAACCATGTATTTAGTTTTTGAAGCATTCAATACTAACCAATTTGCTTTCAGCCACTCTTCTAATCTCTCAAGATCCCTACTTATTTTATTTATTCCTACCCTCTCATCGCCTTCACTGTTGAATACTAACGTATCATCTGCAAATAGGCTCAGTTCAGATTCCTTCACTACTTCCTTTACATCATTAATATATAGCAAGAATAATAACGGTCCTAACCTGCTCCCTTGTGGTACTCCTAATTCCACACACAACTCATCTGAAAGTTCTTGTCCCCATTTTACCTGTTGCCTTCTATCATTTAAGTAATTATCAATCCATTTAATAGCCTTCCCTCTAATTCCAATTTTCATTAATTTTTTAACCAAAATTCTCCTGTTTATAGTTTCAAAAGCTCTCTTTAGGTCTAAAAACACAGCCACAGTAGTCTTTCCTCTTTTCTTTCTTTCCCTCCATTTTTTTAAGAGTCCTTGGATTAATTCTTCCGACCCAATCTTTTTCCTAAAACCTCTTTGTTCATCCATTAATACGTTATTCACCATTAGATATTCATACAACCTTTTTACTACTATGCCTTCAATAATCTTCTCCACAAATGGTAGGGAATTTATTGGTCTAAGATCTTCCGCTCTATCTGAATTACCTATTTTCTTAATGGGCGTTACCGTTGCTAACTTGAGCTTATCAGGCATACACCCTTCTTCTAACGATTTATTCACTATCCCTACAATTGCTTTGCTAAATTCATCAATCATGTCCTTCCCTACCCAGCTACATAACGGGTATCCACTTTTATTTGTCTTCATTGCCCTAATCAAACCTTTGACTTCCTCTTCATCAGTCCGCCGTAAATTATTTAAGCTCTTATCACTCACCTCCCCTATTTTACTCATATCCATTTCATCATCTTTCATACTCTTTCCTTCCTGGAGTTTTTCAACACTATCTATAAAGTATTTATTAATTTCATTGGCCGCCCCTACTCCAATTTTTGCCACACCATTCACCGTTACAATTTTATCTTCATTCACCATTTCCCTCCCTAACATTTCGTTAAATAATCCCCACGTTTTCCTACCATCCTTCCTATTACTATTAAGATTAGTTTCATAGTATTCCTTCTTCTTATGTCTATACATTTTATTAAACAGATTTCTTACCTTTTTGTATTCCAGCCATCCCTGCATCGTGTTGTTATCACGCCATTTCCTGTAGACCGTGGCCCTATCTTTCCTCAAATTCCCTAGCTCCTTATCCCACCATCTAACTCGCCTTTGGAATGTTGGAAAAATGGATGTACATAATTTCTTTTGAAAAATCTTAAGGATTACTTATAAACATCACAAAATTTTGAAAACCCCAAAAACTGCTGCATATTCTCAATCTGTAACTCGAGATTGGTACTGTTTTGATGGTGCACGGCTCAGGTCTGGTATAAAGGGAGATCATAACAGTGTATTTTCCTTCTACAAATCGCTGAAACTGCTACTGTGTATTCAGAGATACTATTAATTCATTCTCAACGTGAACTTACAAAGGATAAAGGTTATTGAAAAGACAATGTTTCAAGCATAGCTACCTGAATGCTGCATTCTGTGACAAAATTGGTAGCATCTAGTGACTGGCGACACTGAAATTTGGTTGGTTTAACACCTTTTTTCAGCTTCAAGGAAAATGGTTTCAAGCCAGCTTTCTTAAGGATTGTATACCTTTGCCACTCAGCTACATCCTCCTCAAGCTGAAATTCAAATACGATCAAAGGAAACGGTCATTAGTATCAGTGATATCGCAATGTAAAAAACAAAGTAACTCCATTCAAGGGGATATCAAGATATTTTTAGACTTGTGCAGTGCTTACAAGATGACAGGTGTTGAGATCCACCGACAATTTAAAACACTTGCTTCACAATTTTATGCACTTTTGGAAAAAAATCCTTCAGTTGATCAAATAAAATCAGATCTAGCTGAATTTGATGTAAAATTGCACATGATTTAAAGGCTTAAAGGCTAAAGGCTTACATCCTTCACTTGATTAAATTTTGAATCAAAAGGGGATAGTGAAAACAGCTATACTGAGACATGATTATCCATAAGAATCTTCAAACAAATTTGTTTAAGCGTAGGTGACTGCTTTCATCTTTTAAGCATGTTTCACAGCTCACATG
Source organism: Bemisia tabaci (assembly GCF_918797505.1). Taxonomy (NCBI): domain Eukaryota; kingdom Metazoa; phylum Arthropoda; class Insecta; order Hemiptera; family Aleyrodidae; genus Bemisia; species Bemisia tabaci. The sequence goes on along the minus strand of NC_092801.1, from coordinate 12,260,417 downwards.
AAAGCATCTGCTCATATAATGCCTTTACATGCAACTTTGTTGGTCACATATTTCAAAATATACGAAAGGAAACCTCTACTCGCAGGGACTAACTACTCTAAGTTTAAAATCTCAAACTCCCTCTCTCTCTGAGGAAAACATCTACCCACCCCTCGTTACATTTTCTGCATTCTTATCTCCTCAATTTCTTCACGTCCAAGCGCCATCACTTCTACTGATACAAGATACGCTGTCGTAACATAACATAAGTTTTATGGAAAGTTTTAGGCCTTCACAGGACTCTGTAGGTACACGCTGTAAGGTTACATAAAGAGAGGCTTAGGAAAAAAAATATGTGCTTACCGTGAAATGGTCCTCACATATAAAGTGAGGAGATGTTAGCGATGTTTGCTGTCTGTTACATATTTTCCACCAATCTTTACGAGCACTGCCAATGGGTACACTGAAAAATAGCTTCTCCGGTAAATCACTAGTGTTCGGACACTCTTTGACGAAACAATATGCCTTGTAATTCTTGTAAGTCTTCATGGTTTGAACATGTTTGAATCAGAAAACGAGTGACATCGAAAACATAACCCTGGTTACTGTATCATTTACGAAGACATTATAACTTACTGGAGACTGTGAAAAACGATTAATACAAAACCGTGAGAACGTTATGACATGAACAGACGGGACATAATGTTCCTTTCAAATTAAAAGCGAAAAATTGTCGGCAAATCCCAAGAAACATGCAAGAAACCCGACAAATTGTCACACGAATAGAAATACACCTTCAATTTTTGGTGTTTTTAAAGTAAGATTTCTCAGGCCAGAGGACTCAAAAAAATCTGAAAAAAATTCAGTATACTCACTTCACCTAGTACTTTCATAATATGTAATAGAAAAAATTCAGCCGAACTGGCTCATTAAATGATTAAAGGAAAATGAGCGTTGAGCGACGGTTTGCGTTGGAAAAACTAGGAAAACTTAACCTAAACTGAAGTGTGGGCCGATTGTAAACAAACGACCAAAACACAACAAGAGGAACCAATCACGAGCTAATCAGCTAATCAGCCAATCAGCGTCGCCGATTTGTACCTGCGTTGCAAAATGAAGTTTAAAATCGTTAAATATTCCCGCAGAAAACCACACACACACACACAAAGGTGTGTTTCCCATGGGTAATCATTGGTGTGGAGAGAGCAGGTGAGACGTTTCACTATAAATATCACCACGGAAAATTACATTACCGCATCGTGTTCTGTTGCCATAGAGAAACTACAAGAATGAGAGTCTCCCTTTGCAGATTTTCATTCCCTATATTCCGGTTTCCACTTCCATTTTCAGAATTTTGCTTCCACTTCCAGTTTTCAGTTTTTCACCGCCAACTTCCGATTTTCTCTCCCATTTCCGGTTTTCACCTTCAACTTTCGGCCTTCTCTTCCACTTCGAGTTTTCTCTTCCTATTTCCGGTTTACGCCTCCACCTTCCGATTTTCATCTTCAACTTCCAATTCTCATTTCCCACTTCCAGTTTTCACTACCTTTTTCCGGTTTTCACTTCTTATTACTGGGTTTTACTTCCTACCTCCGGTTTAAAATTTCCACCTTCAATATCTGCTTTCAATACTCGGTTTCGACTCCATTTTCCTGGTTTTTCTCTGCCCATTTCCGGTTTTCCCTACTAAATGCCGGTTTTCATAACTTCCGGTTTACACTTCCTTTTTCACGATTTAACTTTTCACTTCCGGTTTACGATTTCCGCTTTCCGTTTTCACCCTTAATTTCTATTTGTCTCTTCTACTTCCGGTTATTACCTTTAATTTTCAGTTTTCACGTCCCACTTTCGGTTTTCATATCCTGTTTCCGGTTTTCATATCCTATTTCCGGTTTTGATATCCTTTACCTTCCACCACCGGTTTCTTCCTCTTTCCTCTTCAGGTTTTCACTTCTTATTTCCGGCTTTCACTTTCCATTTCTGGTTTGCTTCGTGAACGGACCAACCGGGATTACATGATATTGCTGTCCGCGTGATTTCCGAAATTCTCATATTGTTCCCAACCCCTTCCTTTGTTAATCCTCTGACCCCTTTCCTCTCCTTTAACCTCGGGACCTTCTTGAATAATAATTTGAATAGCCTCCATGCACGCTGGGCTTGTCGATTTCCTTTGACACTTTTGCAGTGGTGAATGCATAGCGGAAATGCGCTCCAGCTGGAATTGTATTTAGCAAATGGGTGAATTGTATACGAGGATTAAAAATAAAGAAATGGTAGGAAATGAAATATAATAATAGGAACTTTGCAAAACATTAATCCGGATAGCGGAACTTGGCTGTTTTGAAAACGCCTTCAAATGCGGCGTGATACCTCACGCATTCCGGAGAGTTCAAATAGTTGTATCATTGCGCCTTACAAATGCGACGGAAGATTACAAACGCTCGCTTTGTCGATTTCCTTTGACATTTTTTTAGTGGTGAATGCATAGCTAAAATGCGGTCCAGCCAGAATTGTATTCAGCAAATGAGTAGTTTTGAAAGGAGGATTGAAAACAAACAAATGGTAGGAAATGAAACATAATAATAGGAACTTTGCAAAACAATAATCCGGATAGCGGAATTGGCTGTTTTGAAAACGCCTTCAAATGCGCCGTGATACCTCACGCATTCCGGAGAGTTCAAATAGTTGTATCATTGCGCCTTAGAAATGCGACGGAAGATTACAATCGAAATAGTATCCATGCACGCTGGGCTTGTCGATTTCCTTTGACACTTTTGCAGTAGTGAATGCATAGCTGAAGTGCGCTCTAGCTGGAATTGTATTTAGCAAATGGGCATAGAGAAAAAAAAGGAGTTGTTTGCATTTCGGGCATCTTGGAATTTTTTGATGATTTGATGACGTAGGTCGGTACAGCGAAGTCCCCTTCACGCTGTACCGCGCTGTACCGACCTACGTCGTCAAATCATCCAAAAATTCCAAGATGCCCGAAATGCAAACACCGTCTTTTTTTTCTCTATGGCAAATGGGTGGTTTTTATACGAGGATTAAAAATAAACAAGTGGTACGGAAAAAATAAACGAATATGAACTATGCAAAACGATAATCCGGATAGCGGAACTCGGCTGTTTAGAAAAAGCCTTCAAATGTAGCGTGATACCTCACGCATTCCGGAGAGTTCAAATAGTTGTATTATTGCGCCTTAGGAATGCGACGGAAGATTACAATTACGGTGAATTGGGACGCCAGAATTAAGATTGAAATTCGTAAAATTAGCAAATTTAGGGCGGGAAAACAGGGAAGAGGATTAAAGGCATTATAGGGAGGCTACAAGCGCCTCTTTGGATAGAAAATCATTCTTCAGAATTTAGTTTTTAGACAAAAAGGCGGCTTTTGGTGATTTGGCATCTCACGTCTCTTTTCGAATAAAATGCGCTCTTTTTTATTGACGCCTTTTCCTCACAAGAGGCATGCTCGAAGACGGTCTATAGCCTAAGAGGCCAAATAGTTGCATGATAAAAAATCCCAATCAACAGTGTTGGCGAGAAATAATGCGGTTGCTGAGAGATGATGGTGTGATGAAGAGTGACGATGCAATAAAAACGCCTTCATCGAGAAAGGATACTTCCTAGCATGGCCGCGGAGGCCGAATAGTTGTATCAGTCATCATTGGAGGCGATTTTTTCCAGTTCAAGAGATTTCGTTACCTGTGAGAGCAGGTCGACGGTAAATATCCACGACCACGCATCTCGGTTAGCAGCGTTCCAAAATCTTCGATCATATGTATATTTTATTTTTTAAAGGCAGCACAAATCCACAATATTCCTCGAAATTTTCGCAGAATTTCCTTCTCACAGAGCAGGAAAATCACAAACGTTTTTGAAAATTGCTTTAGAGTGGTTTTCCATCTAAAAAATGAAGAGGAGGGGAGGCTTGCAACGTCGCAAACCGAGATACGTGGTTCTCCGAGGTGTTCTATTCTGTCGTGCTAAGGGAGAATGCCGTATGAATGTTGCCGAATTTCCTCTCAGAAAATATTTATTTTTGAGGACAAAGAGATACCTAGTCGTGAATATTCTTCCTTAAAATTTTCAGACGGTTCAGATCTACATACGAGCAAAAATTTCTGAATAATTGGGAGAAAAATGAGCTCCAATTTTCCCGGGAATTATGATATATTTAAGGAAAATTGTCAATGTCAATGGCTCAAGACTCACTCCTAAGTAGCATTTTTCAACGGAAAAATCGCGATTTGTTGCGATTTTGTCGGCGATAAAATTGCTAAGATCATTAACATCCGAGCGAATATCCTCGAACTTGCTGCAATAAAATCGCGATTTTATCGCCCGACAAAAATCGCGATATATGGCGATTAAATCTCGATTTTATCGACGAAAATTGATCGCGATTTTATTGAACATAAAATTGCGATGCATAGCGATTTAATCGCCATAAATCGCAATTTTTTATTCGATAATATTGCGATAAATTGCCACCGATATAATCGCGATAATCAACCGATAAAATCGCTATTTATCGCGATCACTGCTACTTGGAACACAGCGTCTTTCCTCGGCCCGGTAGTATTGAAAACTCTGGTTCAGACTGATGTTAAATGCATCTAGGGGGATCAGTGGCGTGGCGTGCTTTGCGATTTATCGATTGTTATGCCATTTAAACCTATGGAAAAGGATCGATAAACAGGGTGTTCGCAGCGAACGCCTTAATAATCGATTCTTTACCATAGGTTTAAATGGCATAAAAATCGATAAATCGCAAAGCACGCCACGCCACTGAGGGGGATTGTATTGGAGGCCTCATAAATGATAATTCAATGCTCCTCACAATTAGTTGGAGTTTCAAGGAGAAAATGTTACCTATATCTTTTTAAAAGAGAACTTAAATGCCCTTGAACTTTCTTTGAATTTGCCTCAGATTATGAAGGATATAATCACCGAAAAAGTTTCTGAGTTGCTTAGTTTCCTGTTTCAGAAATGCCGAATAGAAGAGGACTTCGTCGTTTACGACGTTTCATTAGGTTAAACCAATTTAGGGTAAATCTGTCCAGAAAAAGAAGTTACAAGTCAAGATAAAACAAAGAAATATCTGATGCAAAATAATTTAATCAAAAAAATAAAAATACAATAGAAGAACACAACAGAAAGCCTTCACAGTGGCCAATGGTACACTATCAGTATGGGTCTAGTATCGGAGACGGGAGATTAGGGTCTGATTCGGGAAATTAAAAAATTTTCGGAAAATTACCCTCCTCCTATCCGTAGCGGACCGATGCGATTCTTTTACACTATCGAAGATCGGAAAACTGTACAGACCGAATTTTGATACGACTTTTAGTTTTCGAGAAAATCCAACTTTTACCTAAGTCGCATAGACCATATCCTCCAGGATGGGACTGGTATCAGTGACTGCAGAGTAGCGTCTGATCCGGGAATTTCAATTTTTAGTGGTGTGCGCTTGGAGATGTGGATCCGAACCTTGTGTTTTGGAATAAGCAACTGGGATTGTATATTGCAATTTCAGTTTGATGAATCGAAAACTTGTAAAATTTTCGCGGGATCAATAGACCATAGCCTCCAGGATGGGGCTGGTATCGGTGACTGGAGAGGAGGGTCTGATTCGGGATATTAAAAAATTTTCTAAGTCCTACGCTGGAAAATATTTTCGGAAAATTACCCTCCTCCAATCCACCCCAGCCCGATACGATTCTTTTACACTATCGAAGATCGGAAAACTGTTCACTGTTTCCTAAGTCGCATGCGTATCCTATGATGTCACTATCACACACTGGAGGGTTAACCCCAACAGAGAAAACAACCCCTTCCTTCCATCATACGAGGAAGGGGGGAGGTGCATTGTCCCTGCGGAAAGATATTCTACAAAAAACAGGGTGTGCCAAAAATATGGATACCTACCGACTTGCTAATATTTCGAGAATGGTGGCAAATATTAACATGCAATTTGGACGGGAGGGTTTATAGATTTGATCGACATGAATCGATCAAAAAATGAAAGCATGACACCGACTCGATCGATAAATTATTGAAAAACCGGTGTCATGATTCCAACATGACCGACATGAATCGATCGAAAAGTTAGAACGTGAACCGATTGACGTGATTTGATCGGCACTGATTCGATTGACGACCGTGAATCGATCAAAAACCTGCGAATCGATCCGCAAATCCGTGAATCGATTGACAACCCTGTGATTCGTTCGAAAAATCCGTGAATTGATCGATAAACCCTTGAATAGGTCAACAAACCCGTGAATCGTGAAATTTTGAAAATTCGAAAATCCAAGATTAAGGATGTGGCCTAAAATGCTATCTCGGCTCCTGTTCGATCGATCATGCTGATTTTCGGGATCAGGGGGTATTTTTGGACGGAAAACTCGAATTTTTTGTCAAATTTTGAAAATTCAAAAATCCAAGATGGCGGATGTGGCCTAAAATGCTATCCCGGCTCGTGCTCCATCTATCGCGGTGAATCTTGGTACCAGGTAGTATTTTTGGATGGGAAACTCGAATTTCTGATCGAATTTTGAAAATTCGAAAATCCAAGATGGTGGATGTAGCCGAAAATGACCTTACTTGAGTAAGTATCCCCTGGGGGATCTTTCATTCCTCGGACACACGTTTAAATGGGAGCTCAGAAGACGCAACCTCAAACTTGTTTTTCGTGGATTGAAATGTGAAAAATATCGGAGAAAATTATTGTGGCTTATGCGTAGTAAATACTTCAAAAAACGCAAAAATCAAAAATCACTGAACAAACTCAATGTCAAAATTTGGAAAAATTTCAATTTTTCGAAACTCGGCTAGGAATTTGAGTTTCCCGACCAAAAATACCCCCTATACAACCAAGATTCACCACGATAGGTCGTGCAGCCCGAGATAGCATTTTAGGCCACATCCGTCATCTTGGATTTTCGAATTTTCAAAATTTGACCAGAAATTCGAGTTTCCCGTCCAAAATCCCTAATAGCACAGTTACACAATGGAATGTTTTTAAAATGTTTCAAATTATGTCAATCTCGGATCAGTCATTGACATATGTTTCCAACAAATTTTCAAAACAAATACATGCAATGGGCAAGTTGGCCGTGTCTTTGAAACGTATTGAAAACAAATCGAGAATGTTTCTAATTGCGGTCATTCAAACTTTTTTAAAAAAAAGTTGGAAACGTTTCAAACTTATTTCAAAAAGGCATAAATAACCCACCCGAAAAATGTGTAAGAATTGTGTCAGCTATAAGTTGTCAATATATTGCAGTCCGTTCAATAAACTATATCAGAAAGATTTCAAAAACATTTCAAAACCATTGCCACAGCTAAGCCTATGATTGAAACATATTTACGGAACATTTTTGCCACAATTTATATAAAAATCAATGAACCTTTATTGACATCTATCGGAAAAAATTTGTAATTGTGTCAATTTTTTTTAACGACCCAGGCACAGATTCATATTAGATTTGTGTACGATATGTTGTGAAAGAAGATCAACTAAATATTTTGGAAACATTTCTAACACATATTTAAAACGTTGCTGCAGAAATTCTTGGAAGTTCGAAGTTTCTGAGAAATAAACCTGACATGTTTCTGACACAATTTAGCAACGTTTCCAAGATCCTTCAAAAACATGTTCCAGAAACAACTCAAACAACTGACATTTATTTCGTATTTTTAATCTGATAAGGTACACCTATACGTTGAATCTATGTATGAAACGTGACGGAATGGTATTTGAAACGCCTTCAGATTTTCGTGTGCGGATTTCCCTCATTGCTCTCGAGTCTCGAGTTGAAACACTCGTATCACTCTCATTTAATTGATCCGCGGCGATCGTATGTCATAAAATTAATTTAAACGCATAAGGGTAAGGAAATTTATTTCAGAAATCCCGAGAAAAAATGGATCATTCAAGCTCATTCAGGATCGTTCGATTTTCAATGATCCTGAATGAGTTTGAATGATTCTTCAATGAGCATCAATGATCCCGAATGAGCTTGAATGCGCTGACTCGTTGGATCATTCAACTTGAATGATCCGGATCGTTCAAGTCGAACGATCCGGATCTTTGACCCAATGCGCTTGAATACGCTGGCCCATTGGATCATTCAACTTGAATCTGCCAACTGGTTGGATCGTTCAATTTGAATGTGCCGACTTGTTGGATCGTTCAACTTGTATGATCAGGATCATTCAATTTGAATGATTCAATTAATCGGCTTATTCAAACTCATTGGGCCAATGATCAGGCTTATCGTAGCTGAATCATTAAGAGCATTAAAATTGAACGGCCCAACATGCTAGCTCATTCAAGCTTATTAGGTCAACGATCCAGATTATTAAAGTTGAATAAGCCACTACTATGCCAGCGTCTGATTGGGTCACTTGGATAATTTTTACCTCCCACTATTCTACATTAATATAATTTTGCTATGTAACTTTAATAAATACTCAATCGGGTCAAACTCTGGGACCTACCACAATGATATGATCACTTCAGCAGATTCGGATATTCAAGTATCGGTCTGATGAGAATCTATTATAAAGAAATTGTAAGAAGTATAGACGCAAATGCACATGGGTAGCCATTTTCACTTCGCAGTTTTTCTTCGACAGAAAAATGAAGGAATAAGGGAAAAGTTCAAAAACACTGACTCGCCAGAAATTTCATCCAATTCCTTTTGAAGTAAGCTCATCATCCGCTCTATTAGAGTAACAGTGTGAATGTACCTTCAATAAAAGTAGATATTTTTGCTACAAACTATCTCCCACATGCTGTCAAGAATTCAAACCACAAAACAGTCATGATGGGAGAGGCTCGTAGCTTTGCCACCGAGTTGCAAAGCTGCTCTGCCGTGCTAAGAAAGAACGCCATATTAGCCTTCAGACGTTGCTAAGTTTCCTCCGATAAAAACCAAATTTACTGGGAAAATTGCGAATATTACTTTCCAAAATTTTTAGACAATTTTGTACGCAATTTAATCTAAAATATCTGAACTTTTCTAGAAAAAAAAATACATGAATATTTTCAAAAATACATGCTTTATCAAGGGAAATTTGGCAACTCTCGGATGTTCATCCGGCGTTCTTCCTTAGCACGGCAATGCTGCAGGGATACTTTCCATCGACAACTGAAGAATTTAACTAGAAAGAAACATATAAAAATAACAGCATAACCAAAAAAAATGTTGAATTGAAGAATAAACCGCGCGTTTAGAATTGCATGAGCGATGTCGCTGTTACTCTGATTTAAAAGAAAGATACCAGCAAAAATTATATTGGGATACAGGGGTATAAAATTGGCTTTGTCTCTGAAATAATTAATTTACCTTAGATTGTGCTTTGAAGTGATACAAGGCAGTAGGTAATTACAAATTTGTGCTTGAGTGTTTGTTCAAATGAAGTGTCATCGATGGAGAGAATTTTATTGAAGTAAAATTGTGTCCTCGGACCATAAAGTAGTGCATTTGATGACTGGAGCACAACTCACAGGTATAAGGTAACATCATACTGATAACTTGTTAAACGGTCAAGGGAAAAAACAATAAATAGAATTTAAAGCGACATAGAAGAGAAATTACAGAACAGAGGATTTCAATTTTCGAGGAAAGTAGGGCCTCTCTCACTAGCTTTTCTGAAAATTCTTAAGATTAGCCTTATGACAGTAAAAAAAATGAGCCTTACATGATAATATAAAAAAAAAGAGACGAGAAATTGACATAATCATAGCAATCCTTAAGACAGGAGGATGGGAAAATATTTCAGCAATGTGGCAACGCCGTTACTTCCCCGCCTCCCACCACTCGTTTGCTGCGTGAAGAAAACAAAAGAAGATGACCGTTGAGCCAAGGAAGATGGAAATTCCACCCCCGAACCTGTAAAGGCCGAGGGGTCGCGGTATTCGCCACTTGGTCTGATCAGTCTTGCTGCCTGCGTATCATTAGCGTGTCGCCGCTCAGATTTTTCGTCTGTGTTGCTTTAAATTCTATGTATTTATTGTTTTTTCGCTGGACTGTTTAACAAGTTATCAGTATAAACTTACCTTGTACTTGTGAGTTGTGCTCCAGCCATCAAATGCACTGCTTTTTGTTCCGAGGACACAATTTTACTTCAATATTTTCTCCATCGATAACGCTTCATTTGAACAAACACGCAAGCACAAAATTGTAAGTACTATTGCCTTATTTCACTTCAAAGCACAATCTAAGGTAAATTAATTATTTCAGAGACAAAGCCAATTTTATACCCCTGTATCCCAATGTAATTTTTGCTTGTTTCTTTCTTTTAAATCAGAGTAAAACAGCGACATCGCTTATGCAATTCTAAACGCGCGGTTAATTCTTCAATTCAACATTTTTCTGGTTATGCTGTTAATTTAATATGTTCCATTTTAGTTAAATTTTTCAGTTGTCGATGGAAAGAATCCCCGCAGCAGCTCTGCAACTCGGCGGCAAAGCTACGAGCCTCTCCCACAATGACTGTTGTGTGGTTTGAATTCTTGACAGCGTGTGGGAGATGGTTTGTAGCAAAAATGTTCACCTTCAAACTACTTTTATTATAGTACCTACATTCACACTGTTGCTGTAATAGGGCGGAGGATGAGCTTACTTCTGGAGGAATTGGATAAACTTCTGGTGAGTCTGTGTTTTCTTAACTTTTCCTATCATCATATGTTTTTTTGGTTTTTTCCCCTTCATTTTTCTGTTGAAAAAAAAACTGCAAAGTGAGAATGGATACCCATGTACTTTTGCTTCTATACTATTTACAATCTTTTTATAATAGATTCTCATCAGACCGAGACCTTGACTCACTGGAAATCAACGATCAGGAGAATTCAAGCTGGCTGGGATTCAACGATCAGGATCATTCAAGCTAGTTGGGATTCAACGATCAGGATCATTCAAGCTCGTTGAAATTCAACGATCAGGATCATTCAAGCTCGTTGAAATTCAACGATCAGGATCATTCAAACTCGTTGGAATTCAATGATCACGATCATTCAAGCTCATTGGAATCCAATGATCCGGATCATTCAAGCTCGTTGAAATCCAATGATCCGGATCATTCAAGCTCGTTGAAATCCAATGATCCGGATCATTCAAGCTCGTTGAAATCCAATGATCCGGATCATTCAAGCTCGTTGAAATCCAATGATCCGGATCATTCAAGCTCGTTGAAATCCAATGATCCGGATCATTCAAGCTCGTTGAAATCCAATGATCCGGATCATTCAAGCTCGTTGAAATCCAATGATCCGGATCATTCAAGCTCATTGGAATCCAATGATCCGGATCATTCAAGCTCGTTGAAATCCAATGATCCGGATCATTCAAGCTCATTGAAATTCAATGATCAGGATCATTCAAGCTCATTCGGGCGCATTAAAATTCAATGATCAAGTGAACGATCTGGATCATTCAAATTTGAATGAGCTGACGAAAAACTCATTCAAATTGAATGATCCGGATCGTTCATTTTTCAATGAGCTTGAATGATCCATTTTTTCTCGGGATGTGTCAGGAATATATCAGTTAAACAAAACAGTGCCTTGATTGTCATTAAAACCTGGTGAACACGAGTTGAAAACATTTCTCAGACCTTTCTAAAAATTTTCCTAGATCAAACTGAACCCACCAGAGAGCGTTGACGTTTCATTTTCCAATTTTACCAAATTTGGTTTATGTTTTTGTCTCAAGGTTTACTTTTTCGCTATTTAATTATGCAGAGTTAAAAACAGTTTTAAATTCTTGGTATGCATCGCATTTATCTCCATAAGAGCTTATAAGTTATGGATTATCTAAAATATTGAAACCGTACATCATGCTTTGCGTATACTTTTCTAAAATGAGGACGTCCTAATCCCTCTGATAGTTTAATACTGATGGAGTGAACCCATAGTTCCATACTCTACTTAGGCATAGTCTGTAATCAGGCCGCCCAGGTACTTGATTTGATAGCTATAATGCCTCCACGACATTTGCTAAAACAGATGTCTGAAAATTTTTTTACGGTTAAGAAGTAGTGACATGCGGATGTACTCCACACAGAGTAGGCTCGTGTTTAACACTACATGGACTGTAGTGATTATACCGAAAATGTGTCATAAACAATCAGAAAATCAGAGGAAAATCTGAGTTTAAAGGCTCATTGTTTTACAAATGTGTTAGAAATGTGTCAAAAATGCACTGCCAACGGAGACCTTTGCCCATTGTGTCATTGAAATATGTAAAAAATGAATTCGAAACATTTTGGTGACACAATCTGCAAATGTTTCACAGACACATAAAATGTGGTGACATGAGAATGTGTTGAACACAGAGTGGCTTCGTGTTTGACACTTCATTCGGGTTTTTAAATTATCACGTGAAACATTTCAGAAATGAAGGCTTGGTGTCATTGACACGTTTTAAAAACATCTCTAAAACTAGGTGTGCTATTAGGGTACCTTCTGGTACCAAAAATCAGCAAGATCGATCAAACAAGAGCCGAGATAGCATTTTACGCCACATCCGCCATCTTGGATTTTTGAATTTTTAAAATTTGATCAGAAATTCGAGATTCCCATCCAAAAATACTACCTGGTACCAAGATTCACCGCGATAGATGGAGCACGAGCCGGGATAGCATTTTAGGCCACATCCGCCATCTTGGATTTTTGAATTTTCAAAATTTGACCAGAAATTCGAGTTTCCCGTCGAAAAATACCCCCGGATACCACAAATCAGCAAGATCCATCGACGAACAGGAGCCGAGACAGCATTTTAGGCCACATCCGCCATCTTGGATTTTTGAATTTTCAAAATTTGACCAGAAATTCGAGTTTCCCGTCGAAAAATACCCCCGGATACCACAAATCAGCAAGATCCATCGACGAACAGGAGCCGAGACAGCATTTTAGGCCACATCCGCCATCTTGGATTTTTGAATTTTCAAAATTTGACCAGAAATTCGAGTTTCCCGTCGAAAAATACCCCAGTACACCAAAAATCAGCAAGATCCATCGAACAGGAGCCGAGATAGCATTTTAGGCCACATCCGCCATCTTGGATTTTTGAATCTTCAAAATTTGACCAGAATTTCGAGTTTCCCGTCGAAAAACACCCCCCGATACCAAAAATCAGCAAGATCGGTCGAACAGGAGCCGAGAATGCCGAGAAAGCATTTTGCCGTCCTGCCTATAGTTCCGAATTGCAAAATGGGAAATCCGAGTTTCGCATTACGCAATAGGGAACCATAGTATAAGTCCCAATTGCAAAATGAACTTCGCGTGATCCTGCGACGGCAAATTTTTGCGGGGTCGCTGAAGCGGGATAAAAATTGTTTTTGAGGATTTTCTTTTTCTCAATAGTAAGTAAATACCCTCCTGATACGGAATTCATCATAAAAAAAAAAAAATCGAAAATTTGACCCTAGTTCCTTATTGCATAAAGCTGTCCATTTACACTTGTTATTGAAGTATTTGGTCGGCGAAGACGACGAACTTGCGGGAGCGTCGGCGTGTGACGGTCCAAAGTTCGGCGCGGTGTCCGCGGCTGAGACTCGCCGCGTGGGCTGATACCCGCGACGTTGCGCTATCTGCTCATAAGAACTCCGATTTTTAGATGCAGTATGTGACAAAAAATTGCGACTCGAGTAAGATGAGCGTTTTACATTCGCGGTTGAGGGTAAGTCTGACTGTGAATCACCAACAAGCGTGCATTCAGCCTTAATAAAATTAATGATTTCAGAAAGCGTTGGGTACGTTGTAGGGTGATCGCGCGCGTCATCTAGGCGTCTCCGATAAAAATTGTTAAATTTTAATAAAATTACTGCAACCAAAAAATTTCCGTAAGACTCGGTTTTATGCTTAAGCGCGGTGAGGCCATGAATATGTTCACGTAATTTAGCGAGTAACTGAGACATCTGAGTGTCGTTGCTTACCATAGGTAGTTCTAAGAAACCATGATAATGCCTTAAAATGCAATGCTTTTCACGCTGATAGCGATCTTTTAACATACCATAAGCAACCTTATAATTTTCATCGGTGATGTCCATGGTTCCGATCATGGAAAGCGGCTCCCCTGACAAGAAGGACAAAAAGCCGTTGAAATTTTACAACATTTGAACTAGTAGAGTTATGAACCGCAGCGTTATACAAATTGTTAAATGTTGGCCATTTATCTACCGTACCGTCAAAAGTCGGAACATTGAGCGGACCTAAACGTACATGCTGTAATGTGGTAGCGACGGACTGAGCGGGGGGCGGGACGGCAGGAGCTCCGCCAGGATCTGAGGCAGGAGCTTTCATGTAACGCAAAAAATTGCTTAAAGCGCAATCAACCAAATCGTCAAACTTGTCCTGCATTTTGACAGTCGGGATTTGGTTATCCTCGCCTAAGCGCGTATTCAATTCTAGAATTTCGTCTTGGCATGCATCAAAATCGTCTTGCAATTTTTTGACGCGTTCGCGAGTGTCAGCGTACATGTGATAATTAGCGAGAGTTACATCCGCTGAAGCAGTCTGGATTTTTTCGACGCAACTGTAAATTCGCGCGCGTTTTTGTTCAAGGAACTCCCTTTGACGCGTGAGTTCGTCGGCGTCTGTCATGATGAATTTTCTTGATTAACTAAACGCGGTGACTCAATTGGATAGAAAAAAGAGCGAACAACTAAACGCGGTGACTTAAGCGGATAGAAAAAAAAGAGCAAATTCAAGCTCGTGCTAGTAATATATAAAACAAATGCAAAAAGAGAAGCGCTACGCACAAAAAAACTCAAAAGCACTAGAGACTGTAACACTACAAAAATATGTCAGCAAGAAGCAGTCAACTAAGCCAAAATCGACTCTAAAGCATTCTACTAAAAGCATTGAGAACAAACTCAGAGGCTGCAGTTTTTGCATGAATTGCAATTTTACATTGTGAGAAAAAATAGAGAAAAGCGAAAAAATATTGTCTCAGATATGTTAGCTTAATTCAAAGCGAGATCGTTAGCACTGCAACTAATTCTAAGCAATGCACTAACTTTTTACCACAGTCTTACACTGATGCAAAATTTACTAGCGAATAAATAAGCAGAAAAAAAGGCAAGAAGAAATGTTTAACTTTGATACTTATCAAAAAATAGCGAAAAGGTACGCGAGTGGTTGGCACCAGGAATCGGCGCTAAGTCGAGAGAACTTGGGGAAACTGTTGCATGGTCGTGAACATACCTAAGGTTCTTAGTACTCATAGATAATTTACTATGGAAGCGTTGAGTTTCACAAGATGGAGGTTTATTCGGCGAGGAACTTAGAGTGCAAGAGGCGTGCTATCTCTGGTCATGTAGAATCCAAAAAAGCAAAAGAGAACAAAAAGGCAGATATAGCACTGAAAAAAGGGCAGAAGACAAGAAGCGAAGCATATTTCTAAATAGTTTGAGCAGGTGCAGTATAGAAGTATTCTGAAAGGAAGTGTGCGGTAGGCTCGGTGGGTCTGTCACCCCCGACCATGGCTTTTGCGAGGGATTCACGAGAAAAGAGAGAGAGGGAGGTCGAAAAGAACGAGCCACTTTTTCGTTAATTTTTTCGACTTAGGAACTTGCGAGAAGAGCATAATGAGGAGCAAGAAGAGCAATAATGAAATTCAGCGGCGAGGGTAAGCATTGTATCACTGTGGACTGTAAAAAAAAAAGCGTAAGCCAAAGAGCTTGATTAATGAACTCCGGCTCGAAGGACCATTTGTTGCGGTCTCCAATAGCTAGGGGAGCAATAGAATAGAGAGAGGAATAGGACAGAGGAAAGAAGAGTAGGGCGAAGCGATCTGGCAACCTCGGAACGACGAGCTCCGGCCTATCATTGACTAGGGGGCTACGCCCCCTGGCCGCTACGCGGCCCAACCCCCTGAAGGCGCTCCGCGCCATCAATGGGCCGCTTCGCGGCCCTATTTTTACCCTCCTATCAGTGTTAGTTTTATTTTTCCCCTAAAAAATTACGAAATGAGATATACTTTAATTTTAAACTTTATGCTTAAAATTACTTTAAAATTAAAAGGACGCGTTTTGGAATGACTGCTTGATGAAACATTGCTGTAAAACAATGATCAATGATAGTCAGGTAGTAATTAAGATTTCTTGAGTCGGGAATCGAACCTATATCGAAGACATATGGACGCATTCGACGTCTTAGACGACTCGGCCACCGCTCGACGGGAATTCGCTAACGCGAATCTTGTGTACATAAGTGTAGAGCTGATGCGCAGGCTACACAGCTACTGCGCAACCTCCTCGACCACTGCGCATCCTCCCGCGCATAGCGGTAGCAGTACCAGAGCATTCTATAAACTCACTCACTTTTATAACGTGATTTTAAAAAAAACCTGGGTCCTTTTTCCAAAATCTGATTACAGCGGGCTCATCTAGGGCCTATTACCTGTCGATTTACGCAAAAATCATGGAAATCGGCCCGGTAGAACGCTCAAACGAACTATGACAAAAAGTATAAATTTACATTGTTTAAATGGGAGAATTCGCAACTTTACCACGTAATATAAAAAAACCTGGGCCATATTTTGAAAATCTGAAAAGAGTTGGCTTATCTAGAGACAATTGCCCGTCGATAACCGCAAAAATCATGAAAATCGGCCCGGTAGAACGCTTGAACTAAGCGTTACCAGTTTCGCAAAATTAGGAGGTCTTGGAGCTTATAGTATAGATAGCGCATGGATGGAACCCGTCGAACTCAAAGCGGCCAGTCCATAAAGAGAGAAAATGGGGATAAATCTACATGACAGAGAGAAAATGCACTATAAAAATATGAAAAATAAGCACTCTAAGCACTCACCGAAGTCCTCAGTCTGGTACAGCCATCAAAATTCGGTCCGTACAGTTTTCCGATCTACGATAATGGAAAAGAATCGCATCGGTCCGCGGCGGATCGGAGGACGGTAATTTTCCGAAAAATTTTCAATTTCCCGAATCAGACCCTACTCTCCAGTCTCCGATACCAGGCCCATACTGGAGGATATGGTCTATTGAGCCCGAAAATTTTACAAGTCCGAAAATCCGAATATTTTGCACAATCTGAAAACAATGTAAGGAATAAAACCGCGTATACACATAAGATAGGTATGTGTCATAGATGTGTTTTTACCATCAGACATACAACCTGTCATTAGTAAAGTCAAGAATCCCATGTATTCAAGCAAGCATATAAAAACTCGTATATGCACATAACATACGCATGCGACTTAGGTAAAAGTTGGATTTTCTCGAAAACTAAAACTCGTATCAAAATTCGGTCTGTACAGTTTTCCGATCTTCGATAGTGTAAAATACTCGCATCGGTCCAAGGTGGGTCGGAGGAGGGTAATTTTCCGAAAAATACTTTCCAGCGCGGGACTTAGAAAATTGTTTAATTTCCCGAATCAGACCCTACTCTCCAGTCTCCGATACCAGACCCATACTGTAAGATATGGTCTATCGTGGATGACGTCAAAATTTTACAAGTCCGAAATCTCGAAAACAAAAAGTCGTATCAAAATTCGGTCCGTACAGTTTTCCGATCTTCGATACTGGAAAAGAATCGCATCGGTCCGCTACGGATCGGAGGAGGGTAATTTTCCGAAATTTTTTTAATTTCCCGAATCAGACCCTACTCTCCAGTCTCCGATACCAGGCCGTTACTGTAAGATACGGTCTTTCGAAACCGAAAAATTTTACAAGTCCGAAAATCCGATTTTTTTGCACAGTCTGACAACATTGTATCGAAAAATTAACTAATTTCTTGCACGATCTGGCAACACTGTAAAATTCGATGTTGCAAAATTTCACCCATAATTAAATCATTTATTTACGTGCACCGTCCGGCAACGCTGTAACCGCCATCTTGGAGAATACACCGTTGCATAACCTGCATATTGAAGGGGCTACATTATACCATTGCATAACCCGCATATTGAAGGGGCAACATTATACCATTGCATAACCCGCATATTGAAGGGGCAACATGCAATACTTTTTACAGTGTTGCCATATTGAACAATAATCACCATACAACATTGTAATTTATTTCGTATTTTTCTGCACCATCGTGCAACGCTGTTGGACATTTTACTGCGCTAAAGTCATCATTTTCACCCTACTAAAGTGTGCCGCTGGACAAATATTTCATGTTTTATTGTGCCATCCATTCAGACCAAAAAAAAACCGATCACTTTTCTGCCGTCCAGGGCAGCAATTCTGATTTATAATCTAAATTCCCACCTAATACATGAAAGAACACGCCAATTCCTCAATTTACACCCAAGAAATTGTGCCGTTTGGTAAACATAGATTTAGTGTTTCGATAATTGCGTTCATCTGTGCCGAAAAAAACCCCCTGAAATCCAATAATTTTTTAGCCACATTAGGCTGAGAAACTGATTTCCTTGTTTCCTTGTACTAGGCGGAAATAAAAGCGGATTTTTTTTTTTTTTTTTTTTTTTGTGATGAGGGGAAAAATTCGCTACAGTGCCCCCATCATGAGGGTCGCCAAGACGCCCCTCATGAAAAGGGCCCACCGAATACCGGGACGGCAACGACCATCAGCTGGTGAAGAGCCGCCGAAGCGACCCCTAACCGACCCGACCGCTGTGAGATGGGAAGACCCGGTTATGTGGGGGTGAAGCACGCCGCTGTGTTCCGTACCCACTAAACGACCCCTCCAGGCCACACCCCGTGCAAGTGTGGCCCATCGGACGCTCTATCCTCCCGTCGGACGTCCCTAAGGCACTCTTCGAACGGCAGTCCCCGACCCCGGCGCCCCTCAGGCCCCCCCACTTAAAGGGAGGGTCCCCCCATCCCCCGGGACCGATCTGCCGAAGCCATCATTGTACCTGGAGTCAAGGGCGTAGGAGGAGAGCCTAGGCCCAGCTTGCGCCAAACCCTGCGACAACCCCACGGCAGGGCTCTGGAGCCGAGAACTGGAGGGCAGGGAGGGCAGACCAGCTACGTCTCGCACAGCCCTCGAGGCACCCGATCTTACGCGGCCCCAGAAGGGGGCAGCCTACACTGAAACGGTCATTTTGCCTTTGGGCCCACTAATCCTTAGCCCTCACTTCGCGGCGCGGCCCGGGAGAAGCTTTGAATTTCTCCGGGATTCAAAGTTTACCTCGAGCAGCGCCGCGAACATTTTCTCACGCAAGCGAAGGAAACTGGGAGATGGGACGTCGGCGGGACCTGTCTGGCGGATGCGTTCCAGCCGCTTGTCTTGCATTTTCTTGCGTTTTGAGAAAACTGCCCAGCCACGATTCCATCGGTTTCCGGCAGACATGCGAAGCTGCCAAATCGGTCAGGGGCCCGCACTGTTCCGGAGAGAATCTCTGAGAATTTTGCGGGACTCTGATGAATTTGGCTGTGGCTCATGACACTGTCCGTCCGGCAATTCTTGGAAAGCGTGGTTTGGAGTCTGAATTTTTGCTGCTTCAGAATTTCCCCCAGTACTTTCCCATGGGAACCGACGCTTCCCTGGCATCTCTGGCCCAGGGTAGCGTCTGAACATCACTTCTGAAGTTAGTCGTGATTTTCTAAGCGCAAGAGGAAGGTGTTAGAGGCAATTGCCCAGTCCGGCCCGCGTCACCGAAAGTTCCGACTCGACCGTTGTGCGTGATCGCGTTTTAAATTGTCTTCGTTTGTCGTGTAGTCGTGGTTTTATATTTTTTCTTAAGTTTAATATCCTTTTCTATTTTTTTGTCCTTTTTGTTTTTTTTTTTTTATCGAATCTGGGTAATATCGGACGTTATTTCCACTTGTGAAGAGCCACCTTGGCCTTCATTTAACATTGTCTAAAACGTGTTAGCGTTGGGTTTAAATTTTCTTGTGTAGTGTGTACTGTGAATAAATCTTGAGTGGCCCGTAATTAAATTCTGTGTTGGCATCCGTTCTCCATTCCTATCGGCTTCTTCTACCATCCTCCTTCAATCATAGAGCATCCAGCACCCGTTTGGCGGCAGGAGCCGAGCGAGTCAAAGAAATCCTCAGGCCAGGTTTGGCAGAATTAAAAATCAAATGCCCTTACTAGTCCTTTCTTGAGTCTATTCGTCGTGTTTTGGAGTTGTCAATGGCTCCTATCCCCTAAAACCTTGACTGGTGGAAATTCGCCCCCGTTAACATCTGCTCGTCACTCCTGGGTCTGTTGGCCAGGAGAGTGACGTGCGTTTCAAGTGGTGGAGGCGCCGGGTAGCCGAAAAATAAACTCCCGGTGAGTGTTTCTTGGCCGTTCTGTAGTACCTCTCCATAAAAAGCCAAGCGAGTGAGAAAATTTAATTTGTGTTTACGAGATTGCGTAGACTCAAGAAAGGAATTATATAGTTGATTTTTCGGTCGTTTTTTTATTTTTTTCCTTTTCGTTTTTGATCATTTTTCCTTACAGGTCAAATGTATGCAGGAGAAACCAGGGAATTTTCTTGTCTTTTCAGGATTGCGTTTTTTCAATTGGATGCAGTATCATGTTTTTTTTTATTTTTTATAAGGTCAACGTAATTTTCTTATTGTTTCTTGTTTCCTTCTCTCGTTTTGGGTTTGTGTTAAATTTTTTTTTGATAAACCGAGCGAGTTTTAAATCGCCATCTTGCGTATTACTGAAATGCCTGAGTTCGTTTTGTGTGTTTCTGAGCCAGATCAGCGGTAATTTTTAATTTAATTTAAACATTTTTTTTATTTCACTTACTACCGCCTATTTCATTTTCTAATCATGTGGAATGCATACCTTAAATATATTTATTAACACCGAGTCGACCAGGGTAGATTATGCTGAACTTCTTCCCTTACTAAGAGAGAAACAGCAGAAGTCATTTCGAGTCAGGCAGTTTCGACAAATGAAATCTGTCCGGTGAATCTGTCTGCAATCTGTCTGATGAAATCAGATGAAACCTAATAAAGCCACTTTGGTTCTATTAGGTAAATCCCTACGAGACTCTTTCTATTAATGGCCTGAATTTGCCACTCCATTCAGATAACCACTGGAAGAACGAGTCTCCAGGAGATTTTGTAAAAATTTAGTTCAATAAGACCATCATTTAGTTCCATCATTCCAGGAAATTTTTATTATTCTAAAGAAAAACGCAAGTACGTTTGCCACGTTTGTGAGCGTTGGAAATGTTTAAAATTTCTGTTTCTATTTTATTATTAATTAGAAGTTGTAAGATGTGGTTACGCCCCCACACACTAAATTTCCTGAAAAGAAATCGAGCAAGAGCTAAGTAGACTAAGTTAGAGTTAGTAGAATCGAATGACAACAGAAGTCAGTAAATTTTTAATTAATCAAATTATCTTGTAAGAAAATTTTATTACCCCCTCCTTATCGAAAATATGTTGTAATATAAGTAATTTCAGCCGTAAATCGGCAACAATGCACTGAAAAGTGCAAGGCGCACATACTTGCATTTTTTCCCCGCGGTGGCTTCACCGTTGTTGCTCTTACCAGTTCAGTTCGTATCTAGGCCTCGAGAATGTAAACAGCCTCAGTCCAAAACTCCATGTCTTATTTCAATAAAACTAGTAATACCGTGTTACGAAATGCGTTGCTTCATATCCTCAAATCAATACAAAACAACAGGTTATGCCGCCCAGTGATCGCATCTGCATTTGTTTTTATTTTTAAAAACCGAATTACGAAGACGGAGATGGAGTTTCTTTCGATTCGTGGATTGTGTCTTGTTCGTGCGTTCATTACGTGTTCGTTGATCGTTCTCCGTTCGTTACGTTTTACTACGAGTCGCGAAGTGCTTAATAATGGGCTGGTTCTCTGACAATAAAGAAAACACCATTAATATTAAAAGTGATCTGGATATTCATGACCTAATGCTATATGCATTATTATTTCTACTGATCCTTATATTAATAGGGTTCTACATTGCGCAGAAGTGCAAAAAACTGAAAACTCGACACGAAGCCCTGGAGCGCAGAATTCGTGGAGTGTAATAACCTTAAAAATTAAAATTAAAACTTAAGAAATTAAAATTTAAAAAAAAAAATTAAAAAATTAAAAATTAAGAAATTAAAAAATTAAAAAATTAAAAATAAGAAATTAAAAAATTAAAAATTAAGAACCGAAAAAAAAAAAACCCGAGATTGAAAACCGATAACATTAAAAAAAATAAAAGTGCTGTGGTTGTGCGACTGTGTTGAATCGAAAAATTATCACGGACAATTTTTTTTTCGTGTAAAAGCGGACAGTTTATGTATTTTTTGTTGTTGTGTTGATCAGCTTAGATCACAAAAATGGATGCAATTCTAACAAGTGCCGGTTTCTCGACCATTACGAAGTTGAAGGGTGTTTCGAATTACACTCTCTGGAAATTTGAGGTAAAGATCTTTTTGGAAGCAGCAAAGGTTTATAATGTAGCGGTCGGTAACGATGCTAAACCTCTTTTAGACGCGGATAAACTTAAAACCTGGAATGAGTCAGACGCAATGGCGAGAAAAATAATTGTAACTACAATAGATAAGAGCCTCTTGACTCACATTTTGACTTGCACCTATGCCCATGAGATGTGGTCGACATTAAAAAATCTCTTTGGAAAATCAACTGAGCAAGAAAAAAGTGCCTTGTATCAAGAATTTTTTGGTTTGAATTTTATAAAAAATGGAAACGTGGTCACTTATGTGAGCAAACTTGAAACACTCTTTGTGCAGTTGAAGGGATTAGAAGCTGGAATCAAAGATGAAATGCTTATTAATAAAATATTACAGGGACTACCTGACTCATACAGATCATTCAAAACAGGATGGGATTTTCTACCAGTTGGTAATAAAACCCTTGAAACTTTAAAAAGTAAACTTTTGGCGGAGCATAATAGAGAGAAAGCAGTTAAAACCGAAGAGCCTGTTGCCTTTCTGGGAAAGGAGAAAAGAACCTGTCACCGGTGCAAAAGAGCTGGACACATAAGTCGTTATTGCAGAGTTAACATTGACAAGAATAATGATAGGTCCGAAAACAATAAATATGATAAATCAGTTAATCGTGGAGACAGTAACCGTCAATGCGGAATTTGTAAAAAAACAAACCATGACGAAAGTCAGTGTTTTTTTCGAAACAAAAATGATAATAAAAACAATTCGGGTAAAAACCCTAAACCTGATAAGAATGTTGCTTTCGTTGCTCACGGGGGAGAAAATGAGTATTGCGAGGACATATGGGTCTTTGATTCCGGCTGCACTTCTCATTTAACTAATAAAATTAACATAATGACCTCAGTAAAAAACGTTAATACAAGAGTATCTAGTGCCAAAGAAGGTGTTGACATACAAATTGAAGCGATGGGAAAGGTAATAACAGACAAGTGTGAGCTCAATGATGTCTTATACTCGCCCGATATTTGTACTAATTTGATATCGATAAACTGCATTATTAAAAACGGAGGAACGGTAAACTTTTCAGAAAAAGGAATAGTCGTATTAATGAATAATTACCCTGTTATGCACGGAAAACGCGATAAAAATGGCTTGTTCGTTGTCACTCTTAAAAGTGTCTTGCAAAACACAGCTTTCTTCGTGTCAAAAACTGAAGATTTGACGCTATGGCATCGGAGACTAGGACACCTAAGCATCGAAAATATTAAAAAACTAACAACAATGTCGGAGGGTTTGCATTTTTCTAAAAATCAGTTTAATAAATTAAAATTAATTTGTGACGTTTGTCCTAAAGCCAAACAAACGCGCGCCTCATTCGGGAAGATGCGGACACCAGCAACACGCCTACTTGAAATTATTCACACGGACGTCTGCGGAAAAATAAGCCCACCAGCATGGAGCAACGACGAAGAATATTTTGTGACTTTTCGCGACGACTTTAGCGGTTTTACGTGCCTGTATTTGCTTAAGAATAAGAGCGAAGTTTTCGATACTATAAAAACGTATGTAGCGTTTGCGGAGCGGAAGCATAACTTACGAGTCGGTAAATTACGACTTGACAACGGTGGGGAATACAGCTCCACTGAAATGAAAGACTGGTGCCAAACTAAAGGAATCGAATTGGGTTATACACCAGCAAATACGCCCTCACTTAATGGCGAAAGCGAACGCCTTAACCGCACGTTGGTTGAAAAAGTGCGTGCTATGCTCTTCAATTCGAAATTGAATAAAGAAATGTGGGGCGAAGCTGCCCGTGTAGCTGCCTATCTCGTGAACAGATCCCCAAAAAGCGGCTCCGAAAAAACCCCATACGAAATCTGGCACGGCAAAACACCAGATTTAAAAAATCTCAGAGTGTTCGGTTCGCGAGTCTTTGCTAAAACTACTACATATCTTAAAAAACTAGACAGTCGAAGCAAAGAGTATATTTTCGTGGGATACGCGGAACATGGATATAGACTTTTCGATCCAATTGATTCGCGAATGATCATCTCGCGTGACGTCATTTTTCGAGAAAATGAAACGATTAAACTTCTCAACAACGCAGACAACGAAGTGCGGATTTTGCTAGACCATGAACCAACAAATGCCATACGGCCGGAAGCAGACAGCCAAGAAGAAGAAGAAGACAGAAGAAAGAAGACGCAAGATAAAGGAGGTGAAGAAGATACGACAGAATCAGAAGAGTCAACTGCTGACGATTCAAATGCTAGCTTATGGGAGCCAAGTGATGAAGAAACCAACCAAACGGTGCTGGAAATTGACCATGATGGAAAACGATACCCGGACCGAGACAGAGCCCCGGTATGCAGATATCCAGACCCGGAGAATCGAGCATTGTACGCGCAGTACGCCTCTGTTTTTGCTGACGCCGAACCTGTGACAGTGCATGAGGCAATGAACTCGGAAAATGCAACTGAGTGGACTAAGGCGATGTCAGATGAGTATCAATCATTAATTAAAAATAAGACCTGGGTTCTAGTTGATCCTCCCTCTAATAAACCAATAGTCAGGAATAAATGGGTGTTTAAAATAAAAAGAGGTCCGAATGGTGAGATAAGTCGCTATAAATGTCGATTGGTTGCTAAAGGATACTCACAAATAGAAGGGGTAAATTATCATGAAACTTTTTCCCCGGTCGTAAGACATTCGACTTTGAGAATGCTATTTGCCTTAGCGGTGGAATTCAATTTAAAATTAGAACATCTCGATGTTGATACAGCTTTTCTTAATGGAGAAATTGAAGAGGAGATTTATATGTATCAACCCGAAAGCTTTGAAGATAAAAGTCAAAAACACAAAGTGTGTTTACTAAAAAAGGCGATATATGGCCTTAAACAGGCCTCTCATGCCTGGAACAAGAGAGCCAATGAAGTTATCACATCCCTTGGGTTACAAAAATCGCGGCTAGAACCCTGCGTCTATTTTTCGCGATCAAAAAACGGCATTTTTATTCTTGCCATTTATGTTGACGATTTTTTCTTATTCTATTCAGATCATGCAATGAAAGATAAGGTCAAAAAGGGGTTAATGGACGCATTTAAAATAAAAGATCTGGGGAAACCAAAACAAATACTTGGGATGAACGTCCACGTAGATGAAAAAAAGGGTGAGGTTAAATTTGACCAGGAAATTTACATCAATCAGATATTGAGACGTTTTCACATGGAAGACTGTAAACCCGTGGGAACACCAATTATAAAAAAGGGTAAAGAGGATGAGAATGAAGACAAAAATAAAAAGGGAGAAATAAACACTGATATTCCATACCAGCAACTAATTGGGAGCTTGATGTACCTATCGGTCTGCACAAGACCTGACATTTCGTATGCAATTAGCTACCTTAGCCAATTTAATAAGAACCCAACGAATGAAATGTGGCAACAAGCTAAGCGTGTATTGCGGTACCTCAAAGGTACAAAAGAGAAAGGGTTGCTTTACAAGAAATCAGAAAATTCAGATGTAATTGTTTTCACAGGATTTATTGATGCCGATTGGGCAGGAAATCTTGAGGATGGTAAATCTTATACTGGATATGTGTATAAAATTAACAATAATACTGTTTCATGGGAAGCGAGAAAACAGAAAACTGTTGCTTTATCATCAACAGAGTCAGAATATTACGCCGTATCCGAAAGTGGCAAGGAAGGGTTGTTTCTAACAAATCTTTTCACTGAAATTTTTAACGAAAAATTCAATCTAAAACTGATTAATGACAATCAAAGTGAAATTAAACTCCACAAAAATCCGAAATTCCATAGTAGGACGAAACACATTGCTGTCAGACATCATTTCCTGAGAGATTTAATCCAAGAAAAAGTTTTATCGTTAGAGTATCTGCCAACAGAGGAAATGGTGGCAGATATGCTAACAAAACCACTGACACCAGCGAAGCATATGTTTTGCCTAAACAAAATACTAACCTGATAATTTTGTTTGAAAGAAAGTAATAATTAAACTTCTGTTGTAAATTTGCATTAAGATTCAAGAAAACAAAAATAATTTTTTTTGATGTAACTAGATTAAGAAAAAATAACTAAACTTAACAAAAACATTTTTGTAAGACGAGGCTAGGGAGTCTCTCGTAAGGAGACTGTAGGGAGTCTCTCGTAAGGAGACTGGGATTGGTTATAATTTTAAAATTTTACGAAACGATTATACGCCTTCATTATGGGGGGGTGTTGTAATATAAGTAATTTCAGCCGTAAATCGGCAACAATGCACTGAAAAGTGCAAGGCGCACATACTTGCATTTTTCCCCGCGGTGGCTTCACCGTTGTTGCTCTTACCAGTTCAGTTCGTATCTAGGCCTCGAGAATGTAAACAGCCTCAGTCCAAAACTCCATGTCTTATTTCAATAAAACTAGTAATACCGTGTTACGAAATGCGTTGCTTCATATCCTCAAATCAATACAAAACAACAAAATATTAAATAATTTGGAGAAAACCGCATAGAAATTGTGACATGTTGGAGATTTCTTTACAAGTCATGTTGAATGGAAGTTAAACACCAACAAGTGTAAAATTAATTGTAAATATTTAAGTTAGATGAATCCATGATAAATTCACCGTAGTTTTTTATTTAACTGTAAACATAATCGAATATTTTCCAGGGCGCCACACACTAAAGTAGTTTCTAAATAATGTTTAGAAATAAAAGTAGAAAGCGGTATCCTTATCGGGTTCCAGTGTTTACGGAAATTTAGTTACCGTTTTATCCCGATGAATCAAGTTGTTTAGAAGTGTTTAGAATTAAATGTTTAGAATTAATTAGGTAAAGTGTAAACCCCCCCAAAAAAATTGAGCCCTACTGGCCACCCTTTAACCAGACTCTGAACCAAGAACCAGTACGAGGTGCAGTCAAGGGAAGGCAAAGCTTCAAGCAATCAGGAACACAGGGACGGTCTGCAACTTCTGGCGCAGGGAATGAGTTCGGCACTCCATAACGCTGCTAAGGATCGTGGCTAAGCTCAACCTACGTCACCTTCGCCAACCCCACTCTCGACGTTCAACGCCCGCCTCGCAACGCCAGGGCGACTAAGAAGACATCCAAAATAGCCCGATGGAAAATGTATGTCCTGCATGCTGGCAGTCACAATCGCGGAGGTTCTGGTGGAAGAAACTGATCTCATTTAAGACGAAGTCTACATGAAGACCGCGTCGTTCAGCCCCACAGCGCCCTTCACCACAGCACAATGGTCAGGCGGAGGACCTTTCAAGCATGATAGCTGCAAGTCTCACGAATACTCGGCTTACGGCACCGGCTCCTCAGCGAGAAACCACACCACAGCGATAACGAAGTGCCTATAGCTCGACTTCGCACCCACCCTGGGAGCATCCCTGCGAAGCTGCCGGAAAGTTCAGACCATATATCCCGTTTCCTGAGTTGCGCATCATGCAGCTGCTTCAAAAGTTTCCGTTCCCATCTCTACCAACTCATCTTGGCATGGCAACGATTCCACCGAAAAATCAATTAAGGCAGGAGACCCATAAACGAACGTTTTCCTCCCGGCCCAACTTCCCGATCAACTCAACGAGCTACCAACAGTACCAACCGTAGGGTACCACGATTGTTCAATCCCCCCTACGCAGAGAAATCATTCTTGGAGCAGCTGGTTTCAGAGTTTTTCAGATGTCCAAATTTTGTATTTTTTGAATTTATTGAATTTTTTAAATTTTTTACCTATTGAATCTTCCAAATTTTGTATTTTTTGAATTTTTTAAATTTTCCAAATTTTGCATTTATTAAATTTTCCAAATTTTTTACTTATTGAATTTTTTAAATTTTGTATTATTAAATTGTCCAAATTTTGTACTTTTTAAATTTTCTAAAATTTGTACTTACTTAATGAAATTTCTAGATTTTTAACCTCTTGAATAAAGGCCACAAAAAAAACGGTGGTCATTTCGCACACTCTAAATAGCATTTTTTTTTACGCTCATTTTTTATTGGGGACCCACTGTTCCTGACCCCAAGTTCTTGGCGACAGGAACAGTGGGGGGGTTGTTGTAGCAGCCAGTCACCCAGAGTTTAAAGTTCCCGCCAGAGTCAGAGTCGAGAGAGCGGTGGGAACAACAGCGAACCTAGTGAGTCGAGAGAGAGAGTAGGTATCGTTGTCGAGATCGTGATCGCGAGCGGGTCGCATTTCCTTCTTGTTTCAAAGATGTAAGTTTCTTGTTTTTGGGTTCACCCCTAGAAGGGGTGAATTGCCTTCTTTTCCGTTTTTCGTTCAAATGTCTTAGTGTCGAGTGTGGAGTGTGCGGGGTGGCCGCCGGGCCATTTCCTTTTCATCCTAAAAGTGTTTGTCCTCCTTTGAAGTCATCTTTCCGGACGAGCCACGAAGGCTCGTTCCGGCTAGCCTTCGTGGCTAGTTCGGAAATTGTAGTAGTAGTCCCCGAGTTCTGAGCAGTTCAATTGCAATTCATTGCTTACGCTGCTTATGCGAATTCATATGAATTCCAGCAATTAAAATGTGTAAATTCTTGTAAAAAAAAAAAAAAAAAAGATTTTTGAATCGAACCCCCCCATTAAATGGTAGAAAGCACGACTTAACAAGCTTCTTTCTTATGTTACATGCACAATGATAATTCGAGAGGACAACCAAATCCGTGAACCAGGGCAGCTCCAAGCGCAAGTGAAACCTCCAGCGGGACATGCAGTCAGAAACACCGTATCCCTATCCCAGCCACGACGGGCACACAGGCGCCATAACTCCTCGCAGGCCGCCGACGACAACCTGGCCAAGCGGCAACACAGCTCACAGGTCCGGCCCCATAACCGACACTGTCCTGGCACGACTTATCCCGCGAGATGTCCACGTCTCACGCATCTCACAGTCTACAGAGCCCAGTTCACACCGCCGGCCAACGACGCCGCCCAACGACGTCATCCAACGCCGATCGCGCTTGTTGCGCCACCCTCTCCAACCTGCGCAGCACCGATCGCTGACCACCCGTTGACGGCATGCAACACGGCATCCACTACGGGCAAGCACACGTCCGCACGCCCAGCCTGGGTTTGACAAACCGACAGCCACACCCACAGAGGAAGCGGCGCCACCCCAGCCCTGGGATCTCCAATTGACGACATCACCAAGAAGACCTACGCCCAAGCTGACTGCAACCCCAAGGAGGACCACAAGCGCCGAGAGCAACCTCCGCACACGGACGAGGAAATCCGATCACGAGCAGCAAAACTTAATTTTTTTTTGCAAAAATCAACCGCCCAATCAATGTAAACCCCCCCCCCCCCCCTCTTCAATGACCCCTTTTAGAATAAGCAGAGAACTTCGAGCAGACAACGGAGGGAGGGTTCTCGACAGGGCGAAAGTGAAGTAAGAGAGTAAATAGAGCCCCCAACACCTCGCGGGCGAGCGGACCACGGGGACCGCCATGCCACCGGCGCACGGCACCCGCGCCGCGGCCGTCGCCACCGCCAAAAGTTGCCATCCCCCTTTTCCCGTTTTTCCCCCTTTTTTTTATCCCCCTTCTACCGTTTTGTCAGAGGTCCGGCGCGATAACATGGTTTTCCGCTGAACGTGGAAATCCGTAAACATACAGTGCCGGAAACGAGAAACAACAGCTAAGGACTTTCAGGAGGGTCCCATGGTAAGCTCGACCGCGATTCCACCTTCAAAGTTCAGTAGTCTCCGAGGTGTCACCCAAGCTGCTCCTCACTGCGTCGAGCCCAAAACCCAGTGCGACCCTCGCCTTGTCGAGAAACCCCCCCCCCCCTTTTGTTCAGTTAGAGTCGTAGAGTTGTAGAGTTGTAGAGTTGTAGAGTCTGTTGAGTCTGTCGTTCGTCAAATAAAATCATCCATTTTAGTAGTCCATCCATCGTATCTTAGTCCTTTCATCTATCCTGAGTCGTCGACCTTTGTAGGTGGTAAGACACCCCCATATCCACTAATACGAGTCCCGTGGAGCTCATCCATCTATCCACGGTGGTGGAGGCAAAAGATCGCCCCAAAGAAGAGTGGTAGTTGGGAGTAGAGTGCCCTTTTGGCCCTACCCGCAGCGACCGTTATATACAGTGTTGCCAGATCTTGACTGGTTATTTACGCTTTACGGAAGGGAGATGTGTATTTACTTAACCTTTCTTTTCTTTTCTTTCTTTTAGTAGACTTTTTCAGGAAGGATTGCAATTTATCTAATTCCCTCATTTTCTTACATGTGTTCACAGGACTCCCTGACGGCACAATTATCAATATACAAATTCAGAAGCGCTCTGGAATATTTTGAAGGAAAGTTTTGCCCTCTCTCATGTTCTCAATTGAAGAAAGAAGCGAAAACAATATTAAAAAGTGACCCAGAAGAAACTCGCTTGACTGAAATCAATAAACAATTCGAGGAGTACAGCGCGAAGTTCCCCATAAAAAAAATTCCGTCAGTTGCTTATACAGAAGAAATTTACTGTCGCGAATTGAAATGGTTATGGATACTTAAAAATAGATCTGAGGAGTTTGAAGTACGTAAAGTCAAAGGTATCTTAGACGGGAAAAAAATGAATCCTAAGAACTTTGCAGAATACATTGGAATTGGTTACTATTTTCTCTCAGAGGATATTCACAACGCTGTATTCAGTAAATTGCCCTGTGAGAGTGGCCCAGGGACCTGGCACCCAAGTCGAGGGCGCTGACAAAACCCATACGTCACGGGACTGGGCAGCGGTGAAGCACCCCCAGCGAGAGGGCAGAGGGGTAGCATCCCTTTTGCGCATGCGCAGGGCGAGGCTTGACCGGTTCCGAGTCAAGTGGAGGGGGTAGCCAGAGCCGGAGACCTAGGGAGCTCCTCGGAGCTGGGCCCTGGGATTATTCTTGGAGAGACTGGCGTTCGAGCGGCACTAGTCCGCTCCTCATCCCATCAACCCAGAGTCAAACCTGTATGTGTGCCCTTTGTAGCGGTCAGTAATAGACATCATATCTCATCAACCAGTTTGGTTCTTCTTTGGTCTTCGATTCTTCCCATCTATCCCGTTTGTGTCTGCACTGCCGTTGCGACGAGTGTCAGCTTTGCACTTGCGACGCCCTGCGTCTGCATTGCTCTAGCGACGCCATCGTCTGCACAGTAGTCGCGACGCGTGTCTGCATCTGCTCTTGCGACGCCTTGCGTCTGCACTAGCACTTGCGACGCTCTACCCCCCCTGAGCTACGCCATCTCACAGCCCTATCCATTGATGACTAAGGATTTAACCCCTGTACCAGAGGTCAATGTCGCACTGGAGTTATTTTTAGGATGTTACACTTTCAAGGGACCGTCTTTTTAGACACCACGGCATTTAGTTTCAGTTTAGATACCTATCTCAGTTTGTAAATAAAAATGTTAGTTTATTTTAGAGTCACATATTTCTTATTTTGCATAAAACCCTTCGTTAGCAGTATGAATAGGGCAACTTAGAACAAAAGTTTTTTCCAAATTGTGCAGAAAAATATGAATTAAATTGCAGTGTTGTATGGTGATTATTGTTCAATATGGCAACACTGTAAAAAAAGTATTATATGTAGCCCCTTCAATATGCGGGTTATGCAATCGTGTAATCTAGCCCCTTCAATCTGTGAGTTATGCAATGTTGTATTCTTCAAGATGGCGGGTATCCAACAGCGTTGCCGGACGGTGCACGTAAATAAATAATTTAATTATTTGTGAAATTTTGCGACATCGAATTTTACAGTGTTGCCAGATGGGGCAAGAAATTAGTTAATTCTTAGATACAATGTTGCCAGATTGTGCAAAATATTCGGATTTTCGGACTTGTAAAATTTTCGGGCTCAATAGACCATATCCTCCAGTATGGGCCTGGTATCGGAGACTGGAGAGTAGTGTCTGATTCGGGAAATTGAAAATTTTTCGGAAAATTACCCTCCTCCGATCCGCCGCGGACCGATGCGATTCTTTTCCATTATCGAAGATCGGAAAACTGTACGGACCGAATTTTGATGCGACTTTTTGTTTTCGAGATTTCGGACTTGTAAAATTTTCGGCTTCGAAAGACCGTATCTTACAGTATGGGCCTGGTATCGGAGACTGGAGAGTAGAATCTGATGCGGGAATTTCAATTTTTAGTGGCGTGGCGGTGGTGTGCGCTTTGAGATGCGTATCAGATCAAACCTTGTGTTTTGGGATGAGCAATTGGAATTGGATAATGCAATGTTCGGTTTGTTGAATCAAAAATTTTTATTTTTATTTTTTTTTTTTTGGAAATTTACTGTTACAGTTTAAAAAACGTTCGCGTTTAGAAAACGTCCGCGTTTGGAAAACATCCGCGTTCTAAAAACGTGCGCGATCAGAAAACGTCCGCGTTTAGAGAACGTCCGCGTTCTAAAAACGTACGCGTTTGAAAAACGTACGTGTTTAAAAGACGTTAGGGTTGTCAACCACAAACATCGATCCCTTCTCCCTCTCCGAACTTTAAATCGACACTTATATCATCGACTTTTCGATTGTTATTTTTACGGGACATCCTGATGAAACGGAACTTGCAGTCGGATGATAGGAACTTGGAGTACGGGTAGGGAGCGGAACAAATGAGCGCTATTAAACTCAAGATGAATAGAAGAACGTCCGTAAATAAGGCGGGCCGTAGGCGTAAGGGGTTCAAGTTAAAATCCTGAATATGAGCAGATTGCGAGAATATATTATTTTCGTGAGTATATATTTAATTTTCGCGAGAATATTTAATTTTCTCGAGAATATATTTTTTTTCCTGCTGAGAATATTTACTGCAGTGTGAGTATATCTGGATTCGCTTATAGGTGCTGTTGCATATATATTCTCGACCGACTCAATAAATTCTCTCAGGTGCAAAAAAATATATATATTCGAGATGGATGTCAACGGTTGCATTGGTGTTATTCCAGTGTTGCCAGTGTTTACATTAATTTTCAAAGGGAACTTTGGAAATGAAGCAGAACGTGGAAAGAAGAAGAACTAGAAGTATTGATGAAATTCGTAACGAAAGGCATGTGGATTTGTTTTCGTCTAGCTTCCAGCAAAGTATTATGATTGAAGGTGCGTTTCATCCTTTTATTATTATGAATTATTAGCATTACCATTGGTATAATTTACGGTTTGTCCTGAAATAAAAAAATTAACTTCTCACCTTTACACACGTAATCTTCTAATGTTGTTTCTCAAGGCTGTGTTTGAAGTCCCCAAAGAAAGCCTAGCTTTTGTGTCGGTTGTGAGTTTCCTAGTGGTTGTCACAATTCTAGATTGGCGTTGCAAGAAGAGGTAGTGCATATTTTCATGTGTTGCGATATGAGTACAAGCATGGGAATTTCGAAATAAATTTGCTGCGCCTATGTTTTCAATTATAAGGGCGCTGGTGGGGAAGCAAAATTCTAGGGAACTGCATTCAGATTCTGGCAATGCGCCTGCTTGAATACTGGAATTACAATGCAAGTAGTCCCTTACTCAAGGATAACTATAAGTCACAACCTTGAACTTGTAAGTGTCAGTTCGATCTCCCTCATACAAAGTATCTGTAAAGGACCCGAATAGAACCTAGACAAATCCGGGCAAGTCACCTATCCTCCAACAATTGGCAACACAGCACAGCCCGCCCGTGGCACTGACATCGTAACTACACGCACTTTGGCTTATTTGGGTTTTTTGTTGTGGTTCAGTAAACTTTCAAAAGCAACGGAGTGATGGAATTCAGAAATTTTCGTGTCTGACTACGTCCCAAAAATCGTAAAATCCGACTTTACCAGCACGTACGCATGAAAGAGTACAAGCGGGATCGTTATTCCTGCGAAAAATAGTTTTCCGTAACCCGCCATACACTTTAGTGCACCGCTATAGTGGCCACAGAATAATAGCTCTCGCACCGACTCTACATTCACGACTTATCAGTTATCAGCGATTGGGAATCCCACGTTTATTTTCTTGCTCTTTTCCTCTTTCCCCTACTTTCATCGTTGTCTCCACGGTCAGGCCAGTCCGTAACAGCTGTATGCCTTCTAGGCTTCCCTCCGATTCCATATCTTTTCCCCATTCTTCACCACACCGCAATCGGTGGCGAGGCGTGATTAATCGATTATCGATATTTCTCCATTTAAAGCCATGGTAAAGAATCGATTATTGAGGTGTAAACACCCTGTCTATCGATATTTTTCCATACATTTATATGGGAGGTCAATCGATAATCATAAAGCACGTCGCGCCACTGACTGTAACAGTGTTGAGAGGTGTAGTGAGCCACAACGTGGACATATTGGATGAGAAATGGATCCCTTGAAAATAAAAGTTAGGTTCATGCTTAAGCGCCCGCAGTAGGTCATCTACAGCCAAGGCCAAGCTATCAAATATTAATAGCATATGACTAGATTTTTTTTTAGCTGTAACTCAAAATTTTCGCTCCTATTTTATTTTTTAAATAAATATTACAATGAAAGATGGGTGCCATTAAAGTCTGATTTGAAGTAACTTTAGCTACTGAATCCGAAAATGGCCTTGATTTTAAATATTATGCACCGTTTTCCCAAAAAAATTGAATCAAAATTGAATTTCCCCACAAAAAACTCCATTTTTTTTTAGAAACCCCATTTTGTGGGAAGATAATGGGTCAACGCAAAAAACTAAGGTCAATTTTGAACTCAGCAATACAAATTACATAGAAGCTTGTCAACTATCTAGTCCATCCTCTTTTTTCTCCGACATCTCTCTTGATAATTAGGAAAAAATCCTTTATACTAGTCAGCAGTGGGTACCATGGAGTGAAACACCAAGACAACAGCATTCCAAAAGTGGGCATTGGTCACAAATACCTACACAGGTAACATAGGTACTTACAATGCCAACCAAGGAAATCCAGCAAATGTCACTAATGGCAACAATCAAAATGGAGCAGGTGACAATGCCAACCAAGGAAATCCAGCAAATGTCACTAATGGCAACAATCAAATGGACAGTGACAATGCAACAGGATCAGCAAATGTCACTAATGGCAACAATCAAAATGGAGCAGGTGACAATGCCAACCAAGGAAACCCAGCAAATGTCACTAATGGCAGCAATCAAAATGCAGCATGAGATCAGCATGAATGGAGACAGCATCAAGATAAGATAAAACTGCTTCAGCTAGTTAATTTTTTGTGTTATTTTTTTTACATCCTTTTATTTTCTTTTTTCCCCCTTTCTTTTACATGTTGATCTCTTTCTTTCTTCTTTTTTTATTGTTTCTTTACTTTTGCATATGTCCTAAGAGTCACTGAATAGGTGAAGTGTCAGCAAACATCAAGTTTTCGAACCTGCATAGTGGAGCTGAGTTTTTTAATTTTTTTTCCTTCATATATGTACTACTTTTCTTCTTCCTTTTTGCCTTATTTTTCATGTTTTATCTTTATACAGGGTGGCCCAGACCTACCGTACCAGGCCGTTTTTCGATTAATTTAGGTTGTACGAAGTCTAGGACCGCGGGGACAAGTGAAGCATTGACACCAAGGAATCCGAATTTCATGGTCCCAGAGCCCCCGTGGGTCCCCTTGGGGCGTAAAAAAAGGATCTGTATACTTCAAAAGTCAGGGTTTATGTCAAATTTTTGAAATTATTTCATCGGAATCATTTTCATGCATATCACACACGGAAAATTTTAACTTAAATCGACACCAAGAAATCCTAAATCGGACCATTGGTGTCCAAAATACCGACCTCTAAAGGTGGGGGACAGAGCCCCCTTTCAAAAAGTGCAAGTTTGCTCAATTGACCTAGAGATTCGGAAAAAAGACGTTTTCTTGAGTACTCGACCCCAAGGAATCCGAATTTGTAGGCCCCGTTGTCCCCAGAGTGTTTTCTGATGGGGCACAGGGGGAACCCCGACACGGGTTAAATTTACGAGTTCAGGGTCCCCTTGTGCCCTATCAGAAAAGACTCTGGAGACAACGGGACCCACAAATTCAGATTCTTTGGACTCGATTACTCATGAAAACGCCTTTTTTCCGCGGCTCTACGTCAAATGAGGGAACTTGCATTTTCTGAAAGGGGGCTCTGTCCCCCACCTTTAGCGGTCGGTATTTTGGACACCAGTGCGCAGTGGCCTGATTTAGGATTTCTTGGTGTCATAATTTTAGTTAAAATTTTCCGTGCGTGATGTGAATGAAAATGATTCCGATAAAGTAATTTCAAAAGTATGACATAAACCCTGACTTTCAAAGTAAACAGATCCCTATTTTACGCCCCAAGGGGACCCAGGGGGGGCTCTGGGACCATGAAACTCGGATTCCTTGGTGTCAATTCCTCATTTGTTACCACGGTTCTGGACTTCGTACAACCTAAATTAATCGAAAAAAGGCCTGGTATGGTAGGTCTGGGCGACTGAGTATGTGTCGGTTCCTCATTTTTTAAATTATTGACTTATAAAGAGGACACTGTTTGCGCGGCAGTAATACTTTTGAAATTTTTTACGGACATGCATTTTTAATTGTTTCGATGAAAATATCAATTACAAGATCGTCAAGTTGTACCATTTTGGTGGTAGCATTTACTTAATTTTCTATGTGAGGAGGTAGCCAAAATGGTAAATAAAAGGTAAAGATAATGACCTACTTTGGCGCAAAATAATACCCCTTTTGTCTTTTTTTTAAAAACAATAACAATGACCACTTTTGAAAACGAAATTTGTTTGTCCCTAATTTATTATTTAATATGCATCTAAGAATTGTTGAATTTTTCCTATGTGATATGTAGCAGTAGGTAATATCATCATGTGAACAAAGCGAGTTTTGTGGTGCATGCTGCATAGTGAATACTTAACTTAATGACAAGCAGCTCAGAATGCACCTGTCTTGTTATCCTATGTTAATTATAGACTGAATGTTACGTATATTTTTCTACCTCTTCCTTATTTTTCTATTTATAATGATAGTTCTAGAAATCAGAAGAAGTTTATTAAGCACAAGTGTAAGTCTTTAAAATAGTATGCAAATTGAGTTTGGTTGGTGATTCTGACGAATTAAGAATGATGAAAATGATGGAAGGTTTCCGAAATGAAAATTTAATTTTTGGAGGAGGGGGAAGCGGTCGCATGTGTTTGAGATTGAATATGCCCTCAAAGCTTTTCGGGAGGAGTGTGGTCAGTTAAAAGAGAAAGCAGCAGGAACCGAAGATGATGGTATCCTACAAGCGAGAAAATTAAAACCTCAGGTACATCAAGAGCCGAGTCAATCTTTGACTGTTCCCTCCACCATGGTACAAATAGGTCCGTTTTTCCCATGTGTAATCATTTTTTGGCAGAGGGGAAAACAAATTGTCTTCAGCAATCGTAACTCAAAAATTACAATGGCTCTCCAAGAGTTTTGTCAACAGAGGAACCCATTACATGAGCTGCGAAAGATAATTGCATATCATCATAGGAAACATCTAATTTCCTACAAGTATGCCAAAAACTAACAACGATCTGATTAGAAAATTATCCACCTTAAGCTTTGTACGACTGTGTGAGATCTAATGAAACATATAAGTCCGTCTCAGGGTAAACCAAGGTGTCTGGAATTCTTGATTTTTCCGTTTTTGGAACAGATTCCCTGATGAATTCTGGTTATTCTAGAGTACCTTTATAGACAGAGTATGGCCATTCGTATCTTTTTACTACATGAAAACTGTTCCGCTTTTTGATTGGTCAACGAGTTTTTAGGCTTCATGATGCTCTTACGGCCGTAAATAAACAAACAAAATGGCGGCTCACAGTAACATCGATAAGAAGCTTAATTTGACAAATATTTCAATTATGCGGCAGTAACAATTTAAACGAGCATATCTGCGAATAACACACGAAAAAAACATGAAAACATTGTTAAATCGCCTTTCACCTTTATCACAGGAGGATGTAAGATGTGCATAACCTCAATCTTGCTTGCTGATAACAGCCATTTTGTTTGTTTATTTACGGCCGTAAGAACATCGTGTCAGCCTATTTTCACGCGACCAATGAAAAACCGGAACAGAAATGACCATACTCTGTCTATAAAGGTACTCTAGGTTATTCAGGTTTCTTGACACTATATTTTAATCACTTTCTGAATGCGAGTAATTAGGATCACAGAAACGCGCGAGGGCGGACATGACATGCATACGAAACCGGAGCCTTTTCTGACTGTCGAACCCTTTCATCAGAGGTAGAAGAGATTCGAAAAAGGCAGCGTCGCCGTTGACATCTTCGACGCGTCTCCGCTTTCCTCCTGGCTCCGAGTCAACCGTCTCTTGATGCCACCCTTGGGGCTGGAACGTTGTCTCCGGTGATTCCCGATCGGGTAGGGGGTCGCAAGCGGCAGTCGAGGATGAGCACGGATCGTCTTGCCAGGTGCTCGGCTCTTCCAGTATGGGTTCCTTTTTAATGGAGGGCTCTGAGAAGTTTGGATCCTCCTCAAAGTCGATCTAGAGGACAAAGAAGTTGGTCATTCTCAAAAAGACTGAAACGCCAAAATTCATCTCTAAAAAATAATGGGAATGTTGCATGTGTGAGGAATTTGCGATTTGACTGTTGATTCTTATGTAAAAGTTCGCGAGAAACACGATGGTGCCACTGGTTTTCTCTGAAATCGACTCCCAAGCTCAAAAAAAGCTCTCAAGGTGAGGCCAAAATGGAGGGGATATCCCACCCTACCCTGAGAGTCCACGTCTACATCCAGACAAACTCTCCATGCAAAGATAGGGAGCAAATACATTAGCAGTGATGCCGTGTTTTCAGTTTTGGAGTCCCCAAATAAAGTGGCAGCTCTGTCAATGTATTTGCTCCCTATCTTTGCATGGAGAGTTTGTCTGGATGTCCACGTGGACTTTCAGGGTAGGGTGGGATATCCCCTCCATTTTGGCCTCAACTTGAAAGCTTTTTTTGAGCTTGGGAATTGATTTCAGAGAAAACCGGTGGCACCATCGTGTTTCTCGCAAACTTTTACATAAAGAATCAGCAGTCAAATCGCAAATTCCTCACACATGCAACATCTCCATTCCTCTTGAATAAAATCTTGATTTTCTTTCTCTTTTTGTTAAATGGAGTCCTTTGGGACCAAAAGATCCCCAAAGAGAACAAAAGAAGCATCTACAACGCGATTGTCAAGAGCACAGTAACCTACGGGTGTGAAGTATGGCCGATGAAACAGAGGACCCGGGAGGTTTCAGAGGCAACAGAGATGGACTGCTGGCGTAGATCCGCTGGTATTTCCGGAAAGGATCGCGTCAGGAATGAGACGGTACGGGAGATCATGGATGCCAGGCAGCCCATCGTGCACGACATTATGACGAAACAACGTATTTGGTATAGTCATGTCCAGAGAATGGCAGGAGATAGGTTGCCGAAGAAGGTCCTCGATTGGGTTCCTCCTGGGAAAAGACGCAGAGGGCGCCCAATGAAAGGTCGGAGGGAGGGCATTGAAGCGGAAATGTTAAGGTGCTCAATCCCCCAAGATTTGTGGTTTGAAAGAGAGCAGTGGAGGTTAGGAGTCATAGAGCGCGAGGAAGTGCTGTAAAGCGACCTATATGTACCGGGTGTCCATAAAGTAACTGAAAAGTGGGTATAATTTTTGAACAAAAAAAGATAGAAGGTCGCGGTTTGTGGCATTCTTCATCATTCAAAAGGGGAAATTTTTCGATGGGGGGCTTTTCCCGGTGGACCCCCCTGGGGGGGCCCCAGGGGGGGCAACTTCAAAAATTTAAATGGCAACCCCCATTTTTTTAGACATGGTTAAAAAGAACTTAAAAGGACAAGAAAAATGGCGCAAATAAAATTAAAATCGGTTATTTCGTTCAAAAGTTACAGCCGGTCAAAGTTTTAAATTGACCACTTTTCAAAAAATCGCCGATGAGCTCCAAATTATCGGAAAAACAAAAACAAACCAGGAATGAAAAGTTTGAAAAGTGCTTTTTAGGAAGAGAAAAAACAACTGACGTTGTCACAAGTCTGGATGGCACTGTTTCAAAATAAAATTTCGGAAAATTCAACATGGCGGCAAATTTGAGGAAACGCAAAAAATGAAAATTCCAGAAACTGTTATCTTTCAAATACCCTCTAGTTTAAGGAAATCAAAGGTATCAACTTTTATTCCTTTATTTGGCCAAGTAAGAGCAATAATTTGCTGACTTAAAAGTTGTCGAGCGGGGCGCCTTCAATCGTTGGAGTATGCGACATCACAGGATTAAGTGTGCTGTCGAAAAATGAAGCCGATTTGAAAATGCGCTCCTCCTTTGGGATGCTTTAGAAATTTTTAAGGTCCTCCTCCTCAAATTTAACGAGAAAAAAGAAGAAAAGTAAAATTTAGCAATTTTTACCCACAAACTTGGCGAGCCAAAAAAACATGATCTATCCTGGTGGGGTAGGGGCGGTGGACATTTTTGACATTTCTCTCTCTGAAAATTAAAAATCCAAGAATAATTTTAATTCTCTAACTCCTGGCACTCCAATTTGGCAAGGAGGATAACTGCTACGCTTCACCGTGTCACCGATCAGATAGTGCATCAGATGTTACCGAAAAGATTGGTGTCTCAAATCGTAAGGTTGAGATTGTCAATAAGATAATCTCAATTCAGATAATAATCAAGAGTAGAACGGCGTCTTCGAAATTGGAAGCGTAGCAGATATCCTCCTTGCCAAATTGGAGTGCCAGGAGTTAGAGAATTAAAATTATTCTTGGATTTTTAATTTTCAGAGAGAGAAATGTCAAAAATGTCCACCGCCCCTACCCCACCAGGATAGATCATGTTTTTTTGGCTCGCCAAGTTTGTGGGTAAAAATTGCTAAATTTTACTTTTCTTCTTTTTTCTCGTTAAATTTGAGGAGGAGGACCTTAAAAATTTCTAAAGCATCCCAAAGGAGGAGCGCATTTTCAAATCGGCTTCATTTTTCGACAGCACACTTAATCCTGTGATGTCGCATACTCCAACGATTGAAGGCGCCCCGCTCGACAACTTTTAAGTCAGCAAATTATTGCTCTTACTTGGCCAAATAAAGGAATAAAAGTTGATACCTTTGATTTCCTTAAACTAGAGGGTATTTGAAAGATAACAGTTTCTGGAATTTTCATTTTTTGCGTTTCCTCAAATTTGCCGCCATGTTGAATTTTCCGAAATTTTATTTTGAAACAGTGCCATCCAGACTTGTGACAACGTCAGTTGTTTTTTCTCTTCCTAAAAAGCACTTTTCAAACTTTTCATTCCTGGTTTGTTTTTGTTTTTCCGATAATTTGGAGCTCATCGGCGATTTTTTGAAAAGTGGTCAATTTAAAACTTTGACCGGCTGTAACTTTTGAACGAAATAACCGATTTTAATTTTATTTGCGCCATTTTTCTTGTCCTTTTAAGTTCTTTTTAACCATGTCTAAAAAAATGGGGGTTGCCATTTGAATTTTTGAAGTTGCCCCCCCTGGGGCCCCCCAGGGGGGTCCACCGGGAAAAGCCCCCCATCGAAAAATTTCCCCTTTTGAATGATGAAGAATGCCACAAACCGCGACCTTCTATCTTTTTTTGTTCAAAAATTATACCCACTTTTCAGTTACTTTATGGACACCCGGTATGTATAAAATCTTAATAAAAATGGAATCCTGCGTAAAACTATATCGATAGTCAAAATGCGGAACCACGTACCTCCATTTGCGACGTTTCAGACTTCTCGTCATAATTTATTTCTTCTTCGGAAAAATAGTCGGCGTAATTTCTTGGAAACTTAATAGATTTTTCCTCGCTGGTAGCGGGATATTCTCGTACATTTCAAGCTATGAAGTTGGTTAGTTTCTGATCGAAAACAATTAAATAGGAGCGGACATTTTGAAATACTGCAATAAAGATACGTGGTTTCGCACTTTGGCCATCAATATCGCCTATATATTAAATGTAATATTTGATTCAGTTTCTTCTGGTTCTAGAAATTTTACGTGGATCTTGATTGTTTCTTACTGAAATAATGTGCTTCTACACAAAAAAATAAGTGCTACAAATGCTGTATGTATAATTACATAGAAATAAGCTAGAATTTATGTTTTGCTGTAGACAGGGCCGGATTGAGGGGGTGGCCACATGGGCCGCGGCCCATGGCGGCAAATCTAGGGGCGGCAAATTTTGCAATTTTTTTAAATGTAGGTATAAAAAAAATCGGATTTAGAAAAAGAAAAATTACAAACGAGAAAAGGCTACAAAATCTCTCATTTCCTGAGAGTATAGTAATTTCTAATTTTGTCGTCTTTCAGTGATACAAGAGACAGCACCTTTAATTAGTCGAGTTAAGAGAGAA
The DNA here is from genome assembly GCF_918797505.1 of Bemisia tabaci. NCBI lineage: Eukaryota > Metazoa > Arthropoda > Insecta > Hemiptera > Aleyrodidae > Bemisia > Bemisia tabaci. The sequence continues at coordinate 12,217,847 of NC_092801.1, read as the reverse complement.
ACCACAATTTCGTTTGGAACGGCGCGACTTAGGGAGAAATGATGACGAGGACTTGAGATGAAAAAAAGAAGCCCTCGCCGCGGCAGTCGGCATGTAACACATATTAGCGCCTACAAGACTACACGCATACTTCACGCATTGCATCAAACACAAAGCGGTCATTGCGGACAGTGTGAAACGGATAGCGCCTTCAAGACTGCGTGAATACTTCACGCATTGCGTCAAAGACAGTGCGGTCAGCGTGAGACGCATAGCGCCTACAAGACTTCGCGAATACTTCACGCATTGCGCCAAACGCGGTGCGGTCGGCGGAAGTTAAAATCGTTAAACCTTTTGTGTTTGTTCTTTCATAATGTTTTCATTCATTTCTTATGAATGGAAGGCCTTGTCCATTAGAGATAGGTTCACGAAACTTGACTCTCGCGCAAAGTTCCGTGACCTTTTTTGCTAGTAGTGTTGACAGGGCTTTCCCAAAAATGTGCTCAACACGATTAAACGCGTCTTATACACCCCTCCCCCGCTGGCACAATCACTGGATGGTTTTTATTGATGCTTCAAAACGAACGAGAAGGGGCGGCAAAATACAGGCGGCCCATGGGGCGGCAAGTAGGAAAATCCGGCCCTGGTTGGAGATTGAAATTAATATAATTCTTGGATGACCGAGTGTAGGTACTAATTTTTACGGTCTGTTTTCGGTGGTTTGGTATTGCTCACTCATGGGTGCATCTTGTTTCAAAATGCCAAGCTGAGAAAGGATTTTAAGACCTTAAGAACACCTGAAGAGTCCATTCATTCTCAAAAAGACTCAAATCCCAAAGTGCTTTATATTATTCGCGTATCTTCCTTTATGAAGTTATCTCGAACCTTTAAAGGGGACAGCAGCCCTAAAATCGAAAATGAGATAGCAATTAAAATGGGTCACTAAACCTTCTTTACTTTATTGAATATTCTGAAAGTACAATGTGAGTAGATAACGTGGTGATTTTTCCGCATTTTTATGGAGCCGAAATCGCGGAGAAACCCGCTTTTCAAAAATCTAAAAACTGCAAGACATTTCAAACGCCCCGGAATGGCGGGAAACTGACGGTGTTGACGCACTGCGGTAGTCATATCGCAATCTTCTCTCATTTTCCTCTGATGTTTGTTAAAATAAAACGTGTTTCAATATGGAATTGTTGCTCGTTTATTACAGCTAACATATGAATGAGATTCAAGTCTTGAATTCAAAAGATATAATTTCGACTTTAGTATTGTTTTCATATACGAAGAGTAGAAAGACATTTGACGGAAGTCGTGGAAACCCGTGCCCGCTTCTGATTGGTGCCGGATGACATCATTCGGCGCGGCGGCGCAAAACCGGGGCGTTTTAAATTTGCGTATAAGTTGAGCGATTTGAACTGCGCATTTCTCGGTTATTTACTTGTTCGCGTTTTTAATGTGCGCATCGTGTTCTACGCGTCATTTTCCTTCAGAAAACTATATTCGCAAGTCAAAATTCGTTCACGGTTTAGTGACCCATTGAAGCGGGAAGGTATAAGAGGCAAAATGGCTCCGTTCCGAACGAAAAATTCGCAAAATCGGCTGAGATATGAAAGATTGTAAGTCTGACTGGTGACGTCATGCGCTCCCGGTGCGACTGCGGTCATAGAGTGCATAGAGTTGTAATGTAAGTGGGAGAGCTGGCGCCACTTTTGAACAATTTCCAGGTCCTGAATTCCGAGACTCCTGTGCGGCGCCGGGTCACTTTTTCGATACATAATCGATTGTTTGCTATACACGGGGACCCGGCAATGGAATTACTACGTATTCCACACCGCCATTTTGGATCGAATATGTATCGATAAAGTGATCCGCAAACCGGGCTCGGAACTCGTCGAACAGAACATGGAGCCAGCTCTCCCATTTACATTACGACTCTATGTTCAGGGCCGGATTTACCTACTTGCCGCGAGTGGGCCGCCTGTGTTTTGCCGCCCCCTCCTCATTTGTTTTGAAACATCAATAAAAACCATGAAGTGAACGTGCCGGAGGGGGAGGGGACATGCTCGTGTTGGATACATTTTTTTGCGAAAGCCCTGTCAAAACTACTAGCAAAATTTCACGGAGATTTGCGCGAAAGTTACGTTCCGCAAATCTATCTCTGTGTGGACAAGGTCCTCCATTTATAAGAGATGAACCAAAAAATTATGAAAGAACAAACATAAATGTGGTTTAATAATTTTAACTTCCGCCGCTGCGCCGCGCTGATCGCACTGTGTTTGGCGAAATGCGTGAAGTATTGTATTCACGCAGTCTTGAAGGCGCTATCCGTTTCACGCTGACCACAATAACCGCACTGTGTTTGATGCAATGCGTGAAGTATTCGTGTAGTCTTGTAGGCGCTAATATGTGTTACATGCCGACCGCCGCGCAGAGGGCTTGTCCTTTTCATCTCAAGTCCTCGTCATCATTCCTCTCTGCGCTGAGCTCCAGGCCAAATTGCGTGTTTAGTTCCTCTCTTGACTCGAATAATTAAAGATGCTGTCTCTTGTATCACCGAAAAACGACCAAATTAGAAATTACTATACTCTCAGGAAATAGAGATTTCGTCATTTTTTCTCATTGATAATTTTTTTTTTCTGAATCCGATTTTTTTATACCTACATTTAAAAAAATTGCAAAATTTGCCGCCATGAGCCGCGGCCCATGTTGCCACCCCCTTAATCCGGCCCTGTCTATGTTGCGGTTCACACGCACACAACTCAAAGTCTGAGGCAGAATTTTGTCGGTCCTTCCACCGTACTTAAATATACTGATAGGACGGGTCTCGATTGCACTCAAGTCCGGCTTAGCGCTTCTGTTTGGCCGGTGGTGCGGTTTGAACTCATCGATGGATGTTGCACTCCATGTGAAAAAGCCGACAAAATTCGGTCCCTGGCGCGTTCGCTGTTTGGCGCTGCGAAGTCGCAGTGGCGTAACGGGCGCCCCCGCAGACCCTGCTATGCAGGGAGGCCCAGGCGTCCAGGGGGCCGCCGGAATTTTTTTTTTTCTCTCTCTTCGGTGCTTTGCTTTGGTTTCGAACTTTGGGCCTTTACTTACCGAGATGGGGCTTCTTCCTCTGATTTTTATTGTTAGCTCGGGGTTTTTCGTACTCCTTTCTGACTGTTCCTAACTTTTTGTTTGCTGGAGGGCCCCTGCTTTCCAATGTCCACTCAGTGATAAATAAACATTTTTTTCTTTTTTTTTGTCACTTTTCGTAATACGGGCTTTGAGAAGGGCCCCCCCCCAAGGCTCTTGGGGGCCCTTTGATTCTTGGGCCTGGGCCCCTCTGTAGATCCTTGGGCCTAGGCTGGGCCTCCGCCCTCTTTAGATCCTTGATCCTTTAGGGGTCCAATTAATCGAGTACGGGATCCGGGACGGTAAGGGATGAGGCATTCCAAGTCCAAGTCCGTGATTTGAGATGTCTGGGGCCAAACAATAGGAAGGGGCGGGAGGGGGGGATAATTTTGGAATTTTATTGACATGGGGGGCCTAGAAAAAATTTTGCGGGGGGGCCAGCGGTAGTCCGTTACGCCACTGCAAAGTCGCCTTGCAACTGCTCCGATCATCGCTTGATTGTCTGTCGCTATTTCTCAGTCGTGTCTCGCTCAGGTGATTCTGTTTTTAAAATTACGCCTTGTTATATATTTATAGTTTAACTTTTGAGAATCCCGTTCCGGATATGAACCGATTATGGCTCAATATCAGCCGTACTCGTCTGAACCTACTTGGAGCCAGCACGGCGGCCCATCAGAAAATGAAGAAGACACGGTATCTGATTAAAGCCTGTGTCACACTATCAAAATGTCAAGGTCAAGGGCTAGGAATGGTCCAAGTCATCGAATAAGCCAATCACAACACCTGACCTTGATATTTTCATGGTTAGCTTTGATAAGGCGACACAGGCTGATGAGATTGACGTTGTTGAAAGAGCCGACAAAACTGATTGGTGCAAATGCCACTCACTGAATCGGCGACTGGTTTTTTCCTTTTCGCAACATTTTCTGCCTCCTCCTTCATTTTAAGGTAACGGGCGCCCCCGCAGACCCTGCTATGCAGGGAGGCCCAGGCGTCCAGGGGGCCGCCGGAATTTTTTTTCTCTCTCTCTTTGGTGCTTTGCTTTGGTTTCGAACTTTGGGCCTTTACTTACCGAGATGGGGCTTCTTCCTCTGATTTTTATTGTTAGCTCGGGGTTTTTCATACTCCTTTCTGACTGTTCCTAACTTTTTGTTTGCTGGAGGGCCCCTGCCTTCCAATGTCCACTCAGTGATAAATAAACATTTTTTTCTTTTTTTTGTCACTTTTCGTAATACGGGCTTTGAGAAGGGCCCCCCCAAGGCTCTTGGGGGCCCTTTGATTCTTGGGCCTGGGCCCCTCTGTAGATCCTTGGGCCTAGGCTGGGCCTCCGCCACCCTTTAGATCCTTGATCCTTTAGGGGTCCAATTAATCGAGTACGGGATCCGGGACGGTAAGGGATGAGGCATTCCAAGTCCAAGTCCGTGATTTGAGATGTCTCGGGCCAAAACAATAGGAAGGGGCGGGAGGGGGGATAATTTTGGAATTTTATTGACATGGGGGGCCTAGAAAAAATTTTGCGGGGGGGGCCAGCGGTAGTCCGTTACGCCACTGCAAAGTCGCCTTGCAACTGCTCCGATCATCGCTTGATTGTCTGTCGCTATTTCTCAGTCGTGTCTCGCTCAGGTGATTCTGTTTTTAAAATTACGCCTTGTTATATATTTATAGTTTAACTTTTGAGAATCCCGTTCCGGATATGAACCGATTATGGCTCAATATCAGCCGTACTCGTCTGAACCTACTTGGAGCACGGCGGCCCATCAGAAAATGAAGAAGACACGGTATCTGATTAAAGCCTGTGTCACACTATCAAAATGTCAAGGTCAAGGGCATCGTGTAACTGGACCATAATAGTTACCCGACCTGTGTCGTCAATTCTTTCGTTCACGACAGGTGGACTGCATTTTGCAATTTGGAACTATACATTCTGGCTCTTCTGGAAAAACACTTATGTGCATAGGGAAACTAATGGCACGTATGTTGTTTTTAAACCGGGCTAGAATTTATAGTTCCAAATTGCAAAATTTAGTCCAACTATCCCATCCCATCCCACCTATAATAGTTACCCGACCTGTGTCGTCAATTCTCGCGTTCACGATAACTATCGTTAGATTTACGTTAGCTGATTCAAATTTTGTAATTTTGTCCATTTTGGTCTGATGAAGAACTGTATAGATTTTCCGTTAAATCGCATTTACCGTTTACTTATAAACGGTAACTAGCGTAAGTGCTCTACTTACGCTGTTTTCACTAAACTGTTTTTTCCTCAATAGATAGCGCTAACTTGCTCAGCTGTTTTTTGCGATAGCGGCTCAACGAATGCAGATAATTGCAAACGGATTTCAGCATCATTCATTGCACACTTTTCTTCGTCGATTTGGCCAAACTTGTTTGGCGGGTTACCGTTGCCTTTATGAATGAGGGGGTAGATATTGGGTATCAAACTACAAAAAATCATTACCAGAGAAAAAAATTGACTAAACATATTCAGGGAAGGTAGCAAAAAAAAAAAAAAAATCATCCCAGAGAGTTTCTTTTTGCAAAAACTCTGCAGGTTCTGCAGTAAAGAAGGTTTTTATAGTTTACCAAAGCACGGGTCAGCCGATTATGAGAATTATACACATTTTTAAAATGCGCCTGATCAATTTGACCCATGTTTGGCGGACAAGGGTAGAAAAAAAACCGCAATTATCTTGGTACACATTTTTCATTTCTCTGCGAGTGATTTTCACTAAAAAATTGCCTAAAAAATTATAGTGATTTTAAGAGATTTTATTAGTACCCTGAGAATTATTGATTCCCCCATTCTCAAACAAATTTTAGGCGGACCACATATTAGTCATTTCTTCTTAAAAATATCATTCAATTGATTTTTGTTAAATGCTGCTCATATACCACTCTGGAGAGCATCATTAAACAATCCAGATTATGAAATTTATCCATCTCTTGACTACCATCATCAAGCATAAATGGGAAGACATTCTAATTTTTAGATCCTTCTAAACTTGAGGAAGTGTAAATTTGCAATCTTAAACTTGTATTTTCCCCCTCCTATTTTCCTGTATTGTGAGTGATTTTCACTAAAAAATTGCCCAAAAAAATTATAGTGAGTGACAGGATGTTGTTCTTCCTTTAGGTAAGCATTCATCAAGAAAGTGAAGAATATCAGCATGACTGCAAACTCAGATCCACACACTGAAATTGCAAACCAAAGCTTGAGAAACTGTCATCAGTTCCTAAGACAACTTTTCTCGTGTGCCACACTACAGCCACTTACACTCTCTCTGATGCATGCTTCATTCCATTGCATTCATTTCTCTGTCAAAGACTGATTTATTACGCTTCTCACTTTCAGCTTCTTCAGTAAAAAAGTGCTGACAAAACGCATTCTGTCAAAATTTTGAATAAATTCCATCTTACTGAGTAATCGAATAAACTTCACTTACAAATATGATGAAAACTTTTTACGTATAAGGTAACTCATGGACTTAATAACTGATTTTCGGTTTCTTCCTCTGATTTTGACCCTTAAAACACAATGTAAAAACGTCTGAGTCAACTGCTGGTGTTTGAAATTGGGAAATTCGCAACTTCAACAGTGATATGATGATTATTACCTTCTCCTCCTTGAAAACAATTTCCTCACTCTCCGGGTGCTCTTTGACAATCTCCTCAACATCCGAGGAATCCGCAGAGGCCTGTAGCGAGATAGAATGATCCAGAAATGTCAGATTATCGGCATAAATGTAGCGTGGAGGCAGAATCAAAGGGGCTCCTGTCCGTCTTGCTTCGTCCAATTCCGACTGCTCTTTCCTCTTGTGCTTAACATAGTTGTCTCGAATTGCGTGCCATTTTGTTAACAACTTTTTCTCTGAAATTAAGAGACAAGAGCTGTAAACCGGATTGTACAAGACAAGTTAAGATGACACTATCTTCAGGAGTGCAGAATCTTCTTTGCTGTCACATTGCTCACCATCACACAAAATTATTTGGCACTAGCTCATCTTTTGCAGTACAAAAAGTTCAACCCTGCTTTCATTGGTTTATGAGTCATAGGTTGGGTGGGATTCTTCCGTAAGGATGCTACACCCTCGGATTTCCTTTGCCTTAATCTTACTATGATGGTCAGAGCCTCATTTTTCTCCATAGAAGGGTTGCCACAGAATTTTAAAAATGAAATTCCCTGATTTCTCTGACACATTTTGGTGAAATTCCCTGACAATTGAAGATATGATGGGTGGTTAAGCAGACATAATAGAAAATAGTTGTCAGGCATAATTTGTTGTTCAAAACCCTGAACCAATTCTAGAAAGCAAATAAAGGTGATTTAACAAATTACCCCTGACATTTCCCGCTTTTCCCTGACTGCAGCAACCCTGCCATAGATTGCTGCAAAATGATATCAACTGAATCCAAAACACACCAACAAGGTTGCCACAGAATTTAGAAAATAAAATTCCCTGACATTTCCTTGATTTCTCTGACAAATCTGGTAGAATCTCCTGACAACTGAATGTATGCCAGATTGTTATAAAGACATAATTTGAAATAATTTTCGGGCAACATCTGTCGTTCGGAACGTCAAACCCATTCTGGAAAGCAAATAAATGAGACTAGACGATTTTTCCCTGACATTTTCAGGTTTACTCTGACTTTTAAAAATTCCCTGACATTTCCCGTTTCCCCGCTATTCCCTGACTGTTGCAACCCTGTACCAAGCTTTTTGCTGTGTTCTTTCAGCCTAATTCACCCATTTTCTTGTGTTTGTTTTAATTTATTTACCGCCATGAAACGTGGGCTCTTTTTTTCATATTGTCAGTCAAAACTTACGAATATTTTCTTTTTCTAGGATGGTCTTCTGTGAAAAATGCTCTAATAGTGCAGAGCATATGTCACCCCATGCACGATACTTAATACTTCTGTTCTTAGATTCCGGCAGGCTATTGTCCCACAGGGCTGGTCTCTTTTTCACTTCCTCAATTAGATCTTCAACATGAACGTTATCTGTGACATTCTCCGAGGCTTTCAGCATTGAGGCAAAGCTTCTAGGACTGCGATATGAAAGCTATAAAAAGAAAGAATGAAACATTAACGAAACGGATTTACAGCAGTTTTGGGGGGATGGGGAAATTGGGGAGACAGGAAACATCTACCCAGGTGCTATGGGTGGAAGGAGTTTGGCCTGTAGATAGTAGAAAATTAAGGAAAAGTAATTTAGGCTGATAGGTTAGGGATTGGCTCATACTGACGCAAGCAGATGGGATTAGCCCTTGTGTGTTGCTTTGCCATCGACTTCTGCTGGGCATGTTGGCTTCGTATCATCCATCCATTTACATACACCACTAGCATGAAAGATCGTTGCTTTGAACCGTTTTCGGCATTAGCAAGCTCGAGAGAAAGCAGTCTCTTCAATGCTCTGGGCCTTTGCGTAAAATACGAAATGGTACAATTGATGCTGCCATTGCCAGCTCTGGTTTAATGGCTTACCTCGTCTCTGAACACTTGATGTCCACTTTGAGTACTTTCATCTTCAGGAGGGCGAGCTGCGACTGAGTGGTCTAACAGCAATCTTTCAGCAACTTTCTGCTTTTCTAATAAGTACTTAAGCCGTCTACGTGCTCTTTTCTTCCTCACTGTGTAAACCATGATTTAATAGAGTAATAAAGTGCCAACCTGAAAGAATCATTATTAATCATTAAAAAAAAGAGTAGATGAGGTTATAGTATGTAAGGCATGCACCTCAATGAAAACAACAAATGAATAGTAAACACAATAAATTGAAGATTCCTAAAGACTAGTTGTTATAGGAAAAAAACAAATTGGAAAATTAGTAGGTGTTGCAAGTTTAATCTGAGATTCTTTCCAAGAAATCAGACAAAATACTTAATGTACAGCTAGTTTGGAGAATATAGGCTCTATCTATGTAAACGTACACACTGACACTGCTGCTGCGTGGTGAACTTGAATGTGACGATAACTTCGATCCTTGATTTCTGGCTCAGTTGAGAAACAACGTATGTACCATCCATTTCCCTACGCACATGAGTGATTTTACACATGAGCTAGATATTGTGGTTCCAAATTGCAAAATGAAGTCCATTTATATTGAATATGGATGGCCGTTTGAAGGCAAAATCTTGAGGCACGAATGTGATGCGACACGGGTGTTATGAATTTCACACAAAAAATACCGCAATTAATTAGCGATTTTTGATTGACTGTTCAATGAATCATCTCCAAATTTTGCGTCCTACAAGCCTTCTAAAATTCTGTGATCCGGAGTGCAGGGGTTTTTGAGTTTCATTAAATTTTCACAGAGATACCATAAAATAACGCAAAATGTGTACAGGTAGCTTTAAGATAACAGTCGCTGCACCCTGCTCTTAGATGAGGATCTCTATAGGCTCGACATAGGGTCGCTGCCGCTCCCTATAATTCTCTGCGACAGACCCAGATGTCACAGTCTTTGAATCTTAGACATACTCTATAAAATAGCAGCGATGTAGTTTGACAGAATATCTGCTAAGTGCTTGGAGTATGCTACTGCAAAATTTACACATAAGCCAAACTCCATGGAACAACTATGCCACATGGAACATTACTCTTGATTGCGGTGCATCATCTTTCACCATAGTTTCTAGGTTAAGATGAGATAAGATAAGGTTTATTGTCAAAAAATTACGATTAAGAATGTTGACACGGTCAGCCAGCCAGCACGTCGATTTTGGAATCGTTATTGAATGACCTTGATCAATACTCAGCATTGTAAAGATAGGGAGTTATCGATCGAGTTCATTTGATAAACATTCAACAATCGACCCGCAGATTGGCCTGTGGTCAGCGCGTCCAATTCTGGGACAGTAAGTCCCAGGTACGAATCCCGGAAGAAGCATCTTTCCATGGAACTGGCGAGTGGAACAGAAACAGATTCTACTCGGCTTTAATCCCTGAAAATTTGAAAACCTAGAGCATAGCAGCACATACTAGCCCTGCGATGATGCTTGAGGACACAAAATAAAATTTATTTATGCTCATGGATTCCAAATCGGAACACGAGCCAATGAAGCGACTTAAAAAAAAGGTTCTAGATTATACTAAAAATGTGTTTAAAGTACGTTTAGTCTTACCTGAATCATGCCTAAGAAGGCAGACAAGAGGGTCACGAGGGTGGACTATAACTACCCTTCCGTCCATGGACACATGCAAGAATGGAAGACAAAGATCATCATTTGGTACTGACTTGACTACTCCTTCGGTCAGGTAAGATACAAAATGCACAGTGCCGATAAAGAGTGAGGTGTAACAGGATCAACTACGATTTTGATTATTGAATAAGAGGGTGAGGGAAAAAACCCAGGTATTGCCATTGCCACACGAAGATTCCATCAGAAAACTAGATTGATCAGGGGAGGAACTTTTGTCACGTTGCATGCGGAGAACAGAAAACTAGAGAGCTCCGAGTACGCACCCAAAGGGCTGAAGCAAAGAAAACGAATCGCAATTAAATGATTAATGGAAAATGAGCGACGGTGTGCGTTGGAAATTGTCTCTGGTTGGAAAAAGTAGGAAATCCTAACCTAAACTAAAATGTGGGCCGATTGTAAATAAACAAACGACCAAAACACAGAACACAGAACCAATCGGCGTTTGAGTTTAGCAGAGATTCCTTCTTGGCTTAGAAGGTCAGGGATGACAAAAATCCTGCCGCAGATCATCAGTAAGCAAGAGCGTTTCACCGATGCGTCTCTACTCTCAGCTCTAGTGGAGAAAGAAAGAACTTTATTTGCCTTATGTACTGGCAAATTCGCCGTCTCACTACTAACCGTCATAGCTAGGCGGTAAAGCACTCGCCCCGTGACCAGAGCGTCCACAGTTCGCGCCCACGCGGTGTATATATTTTAACGCCTTGATCATATTTATAAATGCCGCGTAGGGCATCGCAGGGTTATTTTTTCCAAAAAATCTGAGTGAGGATTGCATTTTGATTGAAAGGTAATCGAAAAGGGCTCCTCTTGCTTCAGAGAAACTTCTGAATCCAAGGTCCAGGGCAGAGTTAAGAAATTTCATGAAAGATTACAAAAAGAAATTTCATAAGGAAATTTCAAGAAATTTTATGAGGAAATTTCAAGAAATTTTATGAGGAAATTTCATGAAATTTCTTGTGAAATTTCAAGAATTTCATACGATGAAATTCCTTTAGCAACTCTGGTCCAGGGTCCCTGTATGAGGGTATACAGTAGTATACAGGGGCCGTCCAATAAACTTGTTTTTTCTTGGAGGAAAAAGCAGACTCCAGACAGGAATTAATGTAGCATAGTGTTCAGTTAACATCCTTTAGTATAAATTACGTAAGACCTTTTCCCCATTTTTTGACCCCCATACTTCTCCTTGTGCAGCACCGTAAGGCATCCCTTAACCCCCCCCCCCCCCCAAATTACGTAAGTCTCGACTAACCCCCCCCCCCCCCCCCTTTCTCAGTTATCGTAGATCGAAGCATGACGTTTCCCTTTAGAACACAATGAAATTTTTAAGCCACAATTTTTTTATGTGAAACCAAATTTCTGGAGTAAGTTCACAGGCAAGATTCATGATATAATTAGTTTAATAAACAAAAATATGGAGCAAAATTGAAGATTCTTTTGGCCTTGGGAGTAAATAGTTAAAAGTATAAAGTTGACGTGAGGATGAAGTCACTACTCATCATCGTGAGAATGAGTGGAGAAGTGGGAATCAAGAGAAATGATAGGGCATGGTTCGATCGGCCAGCAATCGGTGGTTTCCTGATTTCCTCTATTTCATCTTGAATTTTATTATCAACCTGACGAAATATGGATTTTTGCATTTTCTTGAAATATAGGCTAAAAAGTTGACGTAAGGCTCAGCCGTACCCTCTCCTCCCCCCTCGTAAGGCAACGAAAGGCTGTTATAGACCCCCCCCCCCCTCCCCATGAGAGCCTTAAGTAATTTATGAACGGCCCCTTATTTAAATTTTTGGTATTCCTTATGGTCTTTATTACTTAAAATTCCTAATCATATAGATAATAGAAGAGAAATCATGCAGATTTTCCTTTAAAAAAAAAGAGCGTTTAATTTGGTTTGAATTTAAAAGATTCCTGCTTGGCCCGAAAGGCGAGGGTTGACAAAAATCCTGCGGCGCGTGGGGAGTGCAGTGAGTCTGCAGAAAGGAAACATCGATGCTCCCGATTGCGCACCAGACAGTTTGCGATGGAAATTCGGCAGGATTTTTGTCATCCCTGCCTTCCGAGCTCAAGGAAGGAATCTCTGCTGAACAGTCGACTCGAACCAATCACGAGCTAATCAGCTGATCAGCCAATCAGCGTCGCCGATTTGTACCTGCGTTGCAAAATGAAATTTAAAATCGTTAAATATTCCCGCAGAAAACTACACACACACAAAGGTGTGTTTCCCATGGGTAATCATTGGTGTTGAGAGAGTAGGTGAGACGTTTCACTATATATATCATCACGGAAAATTACATTACTGCATCGTGTTCTGTTACTTCTGTTGCGACAGAGAAACTACAAGAATGAGAGTCTCCCTTTGCCGATTTTCATTCCCTATATTCCGGTTTCCATTTCCATTTTCAGAATTTTGCTTCCATACTTCCAGTTTTCAGTTTTTCACCGCAAACTTCCGATTTTCTCTCCCATTTCCGGTTTTCACCTTCAACTTTCGGCCTTCTCTTCCACTTCGAGTTTTCTCTTCCTATTTCCGGTTTACGCCTCCACCTTCCGATTTTCATCTTTAACTTCCAATTCTCATTTCCCACTTCCAGTTTTCACTACCTACCTTTTTCCGGTTTTCACTTCTAATTGCCGGGTTTTACTTCCTACCTCCGGTTTAAAATTTCCACCTTAAATATCCGCTTTCTATACTCGGTTTCGACTCAATTTTCCTGGTTTTTCTCTGCCCATTTCCGGTTTTCACTACTAAATGCCGGTTTTCATAACTTCCGGTTTACACTTCCTTTTTCACGATTTTACTTTTTACTTCCGGTTTACGATTTCCGCTTTCCGTTTTCACCCTTAATTTCTATGTGTCCCTTCTACTTCCGGTTATTACCTTTAATTTTCAGTTTTTACGTCCCACTTCCGGTTTTCATATCCTATTTCCGGTTCCTTTTGATATTCTTCACCTTCCACCACCGGTTTCTTCCTCTTTCCTCTTCAGGTTTTCACTTCTTATTTCAGGTTTTCACTTCTTATTTCCGGTTTTCACTTTCCATTTCTGGTTTGCTTCGTGAACAGACCAACCGGGATTACATGATATTGCTGTCCGCGTGATTTCCGAAATTCTCATATTGTTCCCACCCCCTTCCCTTGTTAATCCTCTGACCCCTTTCTTCTCCTTTAACCTCGGAACCTTCATTAATAATAATTTGAATTCAAACGTGAGTTCACTGTTGTTCTCTATTACTTCAATTAGCCTCTTGCCGCTATCACACGCTGAATTTGGCAGCCGAATGTGGTAGTCACCAGTCAGCGCTCAACAGCGGAAATCACACTAATTCGAGTTATTTTCATCCAAATACGTGTATCAAATCTATTCGAATTGTTCAGACAAATCCGATATTATCCGATGGTCGCTGAATTTTGCGCGTCACGCGCAAAATTCAGGCATCGGGCCGATGACTTCCACATTCAAGCCACATTCAGCGTGTGATTGCGGCACAGGGTCGGACTGGCTCGCATCTGAGGGCGTAGACCCTTGGCTGGTTAAAGGGGCGTAATGTGGTATTTCCTGGTAGGGCATTCCCTACGTGGAGAGGGGTTCAGAAAATTTTGGCAAATCAGCACAAGTTTACGCTATTTTCAGGTTCAAAGTTTATTGATCGCACGGAGTAAAAATTGCAAAATGGGCCTGTTGCATGCAAGAGATACAGCCGCGCGAATAGACTTTATAGAGGTGAAATGACACGAAAATTACGATGGTCACATTAAAAAAGGCTGAAATACACTCCTTACTGCGCAATTTGCGTTGTTAGGAACGCGCTTTTTCAAATTTCCCGCGTCGGAGGGCAGTTTTCTTACGGAAACAATTAACGGCAACTCGCGGCTATTTCCGGTCAACTAAAACTGACAACATAACCTAAAAATCGGAGCTCGTGTTATCGTGAAATGAAATGTAGAAGGATTGCGTTGGATATTTAAAAGTTGATCGATTTGGTTAGCGCATAAAGCGTATATGGACCACTTTAAGAGATCACGTTGGGTTTGTAAACAAACTGAAGGAAAAAATAACAACAACAACAACGACTCGGCATCTTCCGGAAATCACCGAGCCCGCCGTTTGCTCGTTTCCGGTGATTAGAAAACTGCCCCCAGACGCGGGAAATTTGAAAAAGCGCGTTCCTAACAACGCAAATTGCGCAGTAAGGAGTGTATTTCAGACTTTTTTAATGTGACCATCGTAATTTTCGTGTCATTTAACCTCTATAAAGTCTATTCGCGCGGCTGTATCTCTTGCATGCAATCGGCCCATTGAACGTGAAGCACAGCATTCAGAGCTCACGCTTCGCGTCATCGCGCCTTCAATTTTTCAGATGCAGCACGGACGTCCATCAAGTACGAATAGTTGTATCTCTGCGCCGTCATAAACACGCATCCTTTCCCTCCTTCTTTTTCCATATTGTGTTTGTTTCCGTTCGTCTTATTCGTAATGGTGCTCCAAGCACCACGTGGGTAATACAGCCAAAGGTAGGAGAGGTGTCTTCAGGCCTTTTTTAAACTTTTCTCCCGAATCAGAGCGACGCTTCATTGACAGCATAAAGCAGAGCATCAAGAGCTCACGGTTCGCGTCATCGCGCCTTCAATTTTTCAGATGCAGCACGGACGTCCATCAAGGACGAATAGTTGTATCTCTGCGCCGTCGTTAACGCGCATCCTTTCTCTAGTTTTATTTCCATATTGTGTTTGTTTGCGTTTGTCTTATTTGTAATGTTGCTTCAAAGTAGAGCAGAGCATTGCGAGTTCACGACTCACGGCATCGCGTCTTACATTTTTCATATGCAATGTGGACATCCATCTTGCGCGAATAGTTGTATCGCGTTTACATTTTAGATGCCTCTCATTTTTCAATTTCGAGATAAATTAAGGTTAAGTTTGCCCGAGCTATGCTATGGTATGTCCAAATCAATAGCCATTTGAAAAGTAGGAGATATGTTTAAAGGTCTCTTAAGAGGTCTATAAAGAATGTGTATGTCTAAAAATCGAATCGACCATCGCTTCTAAGGGAGTTACACATAGCGAATGAAGGAGGGGGATGATAAAGCGCCTGTATGTCAAGAGGAAGGTGAACATTTCGCAGAAAATTGTTTACGCTTCAGAAAGTAGTTCTTGGACCTCTGTTCACCACTTAAATGCGTTAAAGCACCTTTCTTTACTCCCAACTGTCTCTTCTTCCGTTCATTTAAGAAATGTTTCTCACATATTCTCGGTCGTAATCTTTTTTTCTTCTTATTTTGCTTTCTGTAAGAGGGGCGCGTTTTCGGCGTGCAAAGGAGGCGTATCTGCCAATGGCAGATGAGCCTTATGGCCAGTCCGAGCCTGTTGCGGCATCTGTCGGCTAAAACTCATTTGGAAGTTATGCCGCAACGTTGTCGTGCTAAGAAGAGCGCCGGAATGAACATTCGGAAGTTGCCAAATTTCCCTGGATAAAACCTTAATTTTTTAGTAAAGGCGTCCACCAATGGGATCGCTCCATTTCCTCTGGGTTCTCTTTGTTAAAACTTGGTCTCTCATTTTCGAAAATCAGCCCTCTGACGTAAATGGACTGATTCTGGTTAATCCATTCAATTGGTTCACTGCGCGTAACAGTCAGAGCTGAGAAACTGTCTAACCTATCAGCAGATATCGTCCACTGAATATTCGCCTTCAACTTTGCCCCATAGGCAACAAGTATGTTTTTCAGAGACTTCAACGTCGCAGGAGCCAGGAGAGAGAACGCGGTGCGGAGTCATCTTCGCAGTGTGACGCGCCTTCAAGCCGCCTACCGGCAACATTCCTACACCCGTGGTGGAATAGGTATCTCGTCACGCCTACCAAGCATGAATGGAGATGTTGCATGTGTGAGGAATTTGCGATTTGCGATTCTTATGTAAAAAAGTTGGCGAGAAACACGATGGTCCCACTGGTTTTCTCTGAAATCAACTCCCAAGCTCAAAACAAGCTCTCAAGTTGGGTCCAAAATGGAGGGGCTATCCCACGCTATCCTGAGAGTCCACCTCTACATCAAGACAAACTCTCCAAGCGAAGATAGGGAGCAAATACATCAGCAGGGTTGCCATGTTTTCAGTTTTGGAGTCCCCTAATAAGATGGCAGCCCTGTCAATGTATTTGCTCCCTATCTTTGCATGGAGAGTTTGTCTTGAATGTAGAGGTGGACTCTCAAGATAGCGTGGGATATCCTCTCCATTTTGGCCTCAACTTGAGAGATTTTTTTAGCTCGGGAGTTGATTTTAGAGAAAACCAGTGGCGCCATCGTGTTTCTCGCGAACTTTTACATAGGAATTAATAGTCAAATCGCAAATCTCTCACACATGCAACATCTCCATTCAAATATCGACGCCTGTTCGCGCAAAAAAGCGTATTTGTCTCATATAGCAACGCTGCACGTCGCTTCTCGTGTATTATTTTATTTTAGGGTTTTTTAAGAAACTACACACAATTTTGAAGAATTTTCGGGGAATTTCCTGGAATGATATCAAATAAAATCACCGAAAATTTCGACACGATATTTTCGTGCGTTATATTTTCTTCTCATTAAACCAAAATGCATTTTACCTTTCTTTTTTTCTTTTCTTTCTTTTTTTTTTTTGGTGGAGATTTTGGTTGATACCGTTCTCCGTTTAGAGTGGGAATATTTGAAAAGAGCATGAAAAATATGTTTCAACCTCTGCCAATCGCTGAAAAATTGTCCGATTTACATCCGGCTTGGACAGCGTGGCTTGTTTTTTGTGTAAAATTGATTTCTGAAATAATAACATAGGGGTGCCATTTGCAAAGTTCGATATACCGCTGAGGGCACCCCGTACCCCCGCCCCTCCCGCAATTTGGGGAAATTTCAAGAACACCAAAAGGTGTCCCCTTCGATATAAACGGCGCTTTTACCCATTTTTCGAAATCCTGACGCGTTCGGCAGTTACTCCGGGTGACTCCCGGACGTGAGACACCCTGTATTAAAAATTCGATGTAAGAGATTGATTCTAGGTTTTTAAAAAATTACGAGGAACCTCCGGAATTCCCCTAAATTCCCCTTAAGTTTCAGAGCGTCCTCCGGACCCATTCACCGAGGGAGGGGGGTGGGGGGCTGAAATCAATCTCACACATTCGAGCTGGGTAAAAATTAAAAAAATCCTACACTGAGTCTGGTTCGTCTAGAGCAGTTTAAGTGCACGGGGAAAATAAGTCAAGTGAAAATAAAGAAATGCAAGAATAATAATATGCCAAAGTATAATTCTAAAAATACATGATATCACAGAGACTGATTCACAAGTACATTGTGAGTCGTGCATCCTGCATCAATGTCGAGGAGGTTTCTGCAAGTAATTTATTTTCATTAAATTAAAATAATTAGACAGAAATATCGAGTGGATAAGAAAATCGTAGAAAGTTGCAACATACTCGATGGATTTTTTCAAAATTTCTAATTTTTAATCCCGATTCATTTATGACTTTGCTGCATACCTACTGCTCTCCAACGAGGGGACTCACTCCGTAATTCAGGGGTATGTTCAGCCCAATTGCTCCTCCGAAACTCGAGAGCCACGATACCAGAGGATTTACACTGAAAAGAATAAGAACAATGGCTGTAATCGGTTGTTTCCACACAGATCAATTTAAGATTTTAGAAAACTTTCGACGCTTCATTTTTCTGCCAGATTTTTATTTTTTGTACTGGTCCTCGGAACAAAATAGAGTAGGAGCGGAGATTATAAAACATCGTAAAAGAGATACGTGGTTTCGCACTGAGGCCATCGAAATGCAAAGGACCACAAGACAAGGTGCGAATTTAAGCATTATGTGATGTGTTTTCTCGTTGAACTTTCCCGTGGAACACGATTTGTGCAACGAAAATTATTGAAAGAAGTGCCGACCTTAGATATCAATGTTTTTCCATGCATGAATGCGAACGTCCCGCTCATGGCAAAAAAAAGAAAAAAGAAGAAGAAAAAAAAAACCATTATCTATCTGAGTGAAATTGCAAACTGAACGTCACCGAGAAAGTCTCTGCGGTATGAGATTATGACAACCTCAATATCGGCGCTTTGGCTCAGCTTTTGCTCGTTGTTCACACTTTGAACGAAACACGGTGGGGAAGCAACGGAGTACTGCTTGATTGAGAAGTCTGTTAAAACTGTTGTATAGATACACGATTTGCATTTGATTCGCATTATTTGTGACCAATGCTGAATATATGTAAAAACGTCAATATCGCGGCTAGAAGTTGATTTCAGTGATATTCGTCGCGCGAATCGTGTTCCACCTGAAATTTTGTTGCAGAATCACTTAACATGCACTGAAAAATTTTTTTCTTGAGATATTATTTAGCCTTAAATAAGCGTCGTTTCTTGTCGACAAAATATGGTTTTTTGATTTTTTGAGTTAAAGAAACGTTGTCTCGTTATGTTTGTTTTTAAACTTAAACTTAACGATACCAATATGACAATAATTTTTTTTCAGTGTTTTGTTGCCAGTTGCGGCAGACACACAAATACAATACTTAAGCAGGACTCGGAAACACTCAAGCAAGATCATTAGGTTGCGAAATGCGAGTCCGCGGACTTAAAGCTCCTTCAATTCATCGGATATGCAATTTGATCTCCGGAGAGTTAAAATAGTTGCTCGAGAGAAAACACGCACTTTCATTCACGGCGCAAGATTGTGGCATCGTAAATAGGGTCGTTGGGTTCCGAGTCCTCGGACTCTACCCATGTACCTCGAACCATGTACTAGAGTTCAAAATGCTTAGATTCTTATCTTGTGTGGTGTTCCATTGGACAGTAAACGAGAGGGAACAAAGTGATATTTTAAGATAATTGATTTAAACTTAGTTTACAGCTTGTTTGAAAAAAATGTACGTTGTCCTACCAAAACTTTCAGGTCTGCGAAAGAATATTTGTACAAATTAAGCCAGAATTTTCTTGCCTGCACCAGGCGTTGCCTTCGTCAATCTCATTTATTAATTATTTTATCAATCGACATGAATCGATCGAAAAATAAACACGTGAATCGATTGATGTGAACCAATCGACGCCGATTTCATCGCCCAAATAATTGAAAACCCGGTATCGATTCAATCGACATGAATCGATAGAAAAATAAAAATGTGAACTGATCGACGTGATTCGATCCGGGCCGGATTTACCTACTTTCCGCCCATGGGTCGCTAGTATTTTGCCGCCCCCTTCTCATTCGTTTTGGTACATCAATGAAAACCATCAAATGAACGTGCCAGCGGGGGAGGGGTGCATAAGACGCGTTTACTAAAGTTGAACACATTTTTTGGGAAAGCCCTCTCAACACTTCTGTCAAAAGTCCACGGAACTTCGCGCGAAAGTTAAGTACCTATCTCTGTGTGGACAAGGCCTTCCATTCATAAGAGATGAGCGAAAAAATTATGAAAGAACAAACATAAATGTGGATCTTAACTTCCGCCACCGCGCCTCGCAGACCGCACTGTGTTTGACGCAATGCGTGAAGTATTCACGCAGTCTTGTAGGCGCTATGCGTCTCACGCTCCTCACGCTGATCGCACTGTGTCTGCCGCAATGCGTGAGGTATTCATGCATTCTTGTAGGCGCTATCCGTTTCACGCTGTCCGCAATGACCGCACTGTGTTTGATGCGATGCGTGAAGTATTCGTGCAGTCTTGTAGGCGCTAATATGTGTTACATGCCGATCGCCGCGCCGAGGGCTTCTCCTTTTCATCTCAAGTCCTCGTCACCATTTCTCCGTAAGTCGCGCCGTTCCAGGCCAAATTGCGTGTTTGGTTTCTCTCTTAACTCGACTAATTAAAGGTGCTGTCTCTTGTATCACTGAAAGACGACAAAAGTAGAAAGTACTATACTCTCAGAAAATTAGAGATTTTGTCGCCTTTTCTCGTTTGTAATTTGTTTTTCTAAATCCGAATTTTTTTATATCTACATTTAAAAAAATTGCAAAATTTGCCTATAGATTTGTCGCCATGGGCCGCGGCCCGAGTAGAATCAAATAAGTTTTGCTCTACCATGTCTGTCGACTTTTTAGCCCTTCAAAATGGAAAAATCTGACCTTTTTTTTTTTAAATTTGTTCAAAATTTTACGCTTAATCAGATCCCAACATCGTTTTAGGCAGTTTTTGCCATTTAATATCAGAATTTTGGCCCTAAACAGCTGAAATGTCCTGTACCGTAGCCTGTCTGTGACTCAAGTGCGCAACTTTAACGCTACATAACCATCATCTTGCATCTAAATACTTCCACTTCTGCTGTAAATTCACACTCAACTTGTACCTAACTTATTATTTTCAGTTATATTCATCCAAATAAGTGAAAATATTGACCGTCTTTGCGTCAAGCAGCCTTGTCTGCGGAATTCGCGTCCTGTACCGTAGCCCCCTTTTTTCAGCATCATTTCGTCCGTTAGAGTGCAGCACTTATGAACTTTGTTTACTTTTTTTGCGTTATCGTGACTATCACACGCTGATGTCGAGCAGAGGAAAAAAAACCGCAGTGAAACAGTAAATTTTGACCGTTTTTTATGAGTTTCTAGGTTTAACGACCATCTAGGATGTCCTTACCGTATACCTACCTTTTTAATGCATAAATCACTTCAAACTCTCGAATTTTGGTATTTTTTGATACGCTCTGATATCTTAACCTCAAATCCAGAATTTCAACCACATGCGTGAATATGCCCGAGCACCATTGCCAATAATCACACGATTTGTCCGCACCGTAGCCGTCCGTACCGTAGCCCGTAGCCGTCCGGTATCGTAGCCCGTAGCTGACGCGCGATGCGGCCGGGTCTACGGTAAGTACGGACAAAATGCGAAAGTCATCCAAAAATCGGTGCGCTGTTTGATAGATCATCCCACTTTACTTTATTTTATCTATCACCAAAATTTGGAATTTAAAAAAAAAAGGAGACGTATTTTTTTTTAGTACGACGCGACTTAGAAGAAGGAGGCTTTTTTTTCGATGATTGCATAAGGATCGCCATCTTTTTATTTTTTTCATTTTGTCTTTTAGAACTTTGAGTCCTCTTTTTCGTCTGAAGTTCATAGCAATTTATTCGTTTAATATTTATTCGTTAATATCTAACTTATTTTTTTCTTATCGTCCTTTAAATATTTATTTAAGGTGATTTGTGACCACATTTTCGATAAATTTACCTTTTTGTTTTCTTTCTTATTTTGTAAAAGTGCACCTAAAACGTTCTAACGTTGTCAAGCTTGTTTTAAGAACTCAGCTTCTAAGATTTGTCCCTAATTATTTAATGCGTTTACTTTAAAATAAAAGCAGTTCATTATTTTTGAAAAACTGATTTACTTACTCTTTTTACCTTTATTGCCTGTAATTATTTATAAAAGTGGCACTTATAAGCTATGCTATAACTTAGCAGTTTATTCCCCAATGAATTTCAGTTCTTTATAATTCGGCCCTTGCATACAGTAATATTTACGAATGCCTCTTCGTCCTTACCGTAGCCCGTTTGTGTACCGTAACGTTATTGTCCTGTACCGTAGACCAGTAAAAAATTGTACAATTTGTAGCTTTAAAAAGAGCAAATCTGTAGAAATTCTTTAAAAAAAGTTGTCTACCACATCTTCTAAGTTAGTTCTAAAGAAATTAATTAAAATTAAGCGTTTAATTACATTTCCTGGCTTTTTTAGGAGAAAAATGATGGCGCAAAATTCTAGAAATCGGACTTTAGAGCAATTTGGGGGCTAAATTTTGAAAGTAAAAACTTTGAAGGATATTTTGTTTTATTCTTCTACAAGAATATAGCTCTATGAGTGCAAAAAAAACTTAAAACGGTATTATTATCGCACGTATTGATAGGAAAACAAGCCTGTTTAGTTGGTCTACGGTACGGACAAAAAATTTAACTTCCAGTGATAAAAGAGGCCAAAAAAAAAATTTCTGTTGAAAACGAAGATTGACCACTATTAAAATCGACTTTCCAAGAGTATGAGGACTTCAGAAAACATGCTGAAGTTTTAAAATAACTAAAGTCACTTTTTTAAAAAACGATGGCTCCAAGAGCAAAACTTATTTGATTCTACTCGCCCATGTGGCCACCCTAGGGTGCGTCAAAAAAAATGAAAGTCTGAAATGTTCCGCTCCCCAGGCGGCAATCGATGACGTTTGGTAAAAAAACATGTTTGCCAGAATTTGGGCCAATTTCAACCATTTTAAATGGTGCCAAAGGTCAATTTTGTGATGAAATTATGATATTTTGGTTTAGACCTTGATTTCGCACAAAAAACTCGATTTTACGCTGAAATCGTGCGTTTACGAGAAAAATGCCAAAGAACTCGACTTGTAGAGGATGAAATTTTACACTAGGAAGACGTCTTGTAACCGATAAAAATCAAATTGAACTAGAAAAACTCAACTCGGTATTTATTTTTTTGGTCCTCAGAATTTCCGAGGTCTTAGAAAGTAGAGGTGTAAAAGACTCATTTTTCACGAAAATAAGTCGAAAGAGGGTGTAAATGAACTGTAGGTAAGTGTTGAGGATGCAAATGTCATCAGAACTTCCTCAGTTTCAAAAAAAGTTCCAACTATTTTGCACAATCCTCCAAAAAGTGCACGGCTCGAGAAGCAGGGTCGTGCTATGATAGTAAGGGGAAAGAGCGATTTGACCGGGAAAAATTGCGTAACAAACTTTCCCAATGTAATCGTCATCAGTAGGTCCCCCTGAACAACTTCCTAAAAGTTAAAAATGGCCCGACCCCGGAATACCCCTCAAAAAAGTTAAAATTGAAAATGGCGGCCGTAATAAGAGGGTCCGGGAAATCGGTATTTTAAAATGCTCATTCTGTCTCATCATGTGAGGTATCATTTCCTATGTAATTTTGGTCGCAGATTTCATAAATTAATTCCACAAGGCCCTCCGGCCAAAGGGGGCGCTCTAAATCAAAGGTGGCGGCCAAATGTGAAAGGCAGGAGGTTGCATTTTTTTTTTAAATATTCACCGAAGGAACAAGGAAAGTGAATTGTCTTTATTTTCATGTATTTATGGCCAAGAAACTTAAATTTGATGTTATAAATGTATTTAAGAAAGAAAAATAAAGGAAACATACGACTACCGAGAGAAACGTAAGCTTAGAAGGGGCCTTGCGGAATTCATTTCTGAAATCTGCGACCAAAATTACATAGGAAATGATACCTCACATGATGAGACAGAATGAGCATTTTAAAATACCGATTTCCCGGACCCTCTTATTACGGCCGCCATTTTCAATTTTAACTTTTTTGAGGGGTATTCCGGGGTCGGGCCATTTTTAACTTTTAGGAAGTTGTTCAGGGGGACCTACTGATGACGATTACATTGGGAAAGTTTGTTACGCAATTTTTCCCGGTCAAACCGCTCTTTCCCCTTACTATCATAGCACGACCCTGCTTCTCGAGCTGTGCACTTTTTGGAGGATTGTGCAAAATAGTTGGAACTTTTTTTGAAACTGAGGAAGTTCTGATGACATTTGCATCCTCAACACTTACCTACAGTTCATTTACACCCTCTTTCGACTTATTTTCGTGAAAAATGAGTCTTTTACACCTCTACTTTCTAAGACCTCGGAAATTCTGAGGACCAAAAAAATAAATACCGAGTTGAGTTTTTCTAGTTCAATTTGATTTTTATCGGTTACAAGACGTCTTCCTAGTGTAAAATTTCATCCTCTACAAGTCGAGTTCTTTGGCATTTTTCTCGTAAACGCACGATTTCAGCGTAAAATCGAGTTTTTTGTGCGAAATCGAGGTCTAAACCAAAATATCATAATGTCATTACAAAATTGACCTTTGGCACCATTTAAAATGGTTGAGATTGGCCCAAATTTTGGCAAACATGTTTTTTTACCAAACGTCATCGATTGCCGCCTGGGGAGCGGAACATTTCAGATTTTCATTTTTTTTGACGCACCCTAGGCCACCCCCTTAATCCGGCCCTGGATTCGATCGACACCAATTTGATCGAAACAATTCGATCGATTCACGGATTTGTCAATCGACTCGCGGATTTGTCGATCGACTCACGGATTTGTCGATCGATTCACGGATTTTGTCAAACGAATCACGGGTTTCTTGATCGAATCAGTGTCGATCGAATCACGGGTTTTTCGATCGAATCGGTGTCGATAGATTCACGTCGATCGGTTAACGTGTTCATTTTTTGATCGATTCATGTCGATCGAATTCATACCCTCCAAAACAAGTACTTGTTCTTAATGATCCTCTGTAAATAGTATACTGCGTTTACCTTGATTCCTTCTGGATTAGATTTAGATATTCAGCGGTTTTACACGGATGCAGCATGTAGAAAGGCCTACCGAGAACAGGATGCTCCTGCAAAGAAATAATTCGAGGTGATAAAATGGTGAAGCTGGAACCAAGCTGATTTTGAATACCTACATCACAAAATACTCTGCTTGCAACGATAGTCGTTTATTTATATAATCGTGATCAGTGGCGTGGCGTACTTTGCGATATATCGATTGTACTGCCATTTAAACCTATGGTAAAGAATCGATTATTAAGGCGCTCGCTGCGAACACCCCGTGTATCGATCCTTTTCCATAGGCTTAAATGGCGTAACAATCGATATATCACATTTCACACCACGCCTCTGATCGTGATGAGCATTGGAATTAATTTAAGGCTCGATTATTACCGCAATTCAACTTGTATTATTATCAAGCTAAAAACAAATTATTATGACACATGTTGTGGAGTGGATATAATTGCAGTATACGGTAGCCCAGTCTCATTCTAGAAAAAAATGAAGGAGTAAAATAAAAAAAAAAAGTTTTCACCAACCTGTTGAGTGATACTTTGCCAGCGATTTTCAATTAGCTGAGATTTCATTTCAGAATGTAGCCAAGATAATATTTCTTCATACCGTAAAATGGACCCATCTGAAAGATTGAAATTAGTTTTCAACTTCAAATTAGCAAAGTGGACATCCTCGAAAGTTGCCATACCTCGACCATTTTAACAAAAAACAATCTATCTTCACCAAAGTAGGCTGCTTTACGTAGAATCAATAATTTAATAAACCAATAAACAAGGCACGAATTGAAGCATTTTAATTCATGTCCCTTATTGAAATTTTACTTAAAACACGATTTTGAAAATTTCTGAAATTAACTCCGAACTGTGATATTTTACGTTTTTAATGCGTAAATTCGTCGCAGTAAATCACGCCTTCAATCCTGCTGGTGGCAATACAGGCATCACCCGTGATTGAATGGTAATATCGTTGCGTGATAAGATTTTAAGGAGTGTAATTAGAACAGAAGCTCAAATGAGGGGCTTGGAGGACAAGGCGCATAAGTGCAGTTTTTGGTATTTCGAGAAATACGTGCTTAAAGTTTCAAAATTACACGGAGCCTTAAGATGGAAAGGAAGTTTAAACTCACTTTTTGATGCTTTCAGATCGGATTTTAGTTGTGAATTTTACTCAGAATATGATTTCAAACTAGTTTCATAGTTAAGTTCATGTATATCTCAATTTTTTCAAAAACTGCACTCATGCGCCTTGTCCTCTGAGCTACTCAAATAGATCGTTTTCGATAGTGGTTCGATGTATCGTTTGGTTCAAAACAACAGAACATAACCTCAAACAAAACTTTCAGGATTTCAGTCGGAAAAGCTGAAAATGAGAAAATTCCTAACTATTTCACCTTGCGATGCCATTAAGTACTCGTAAGAATCAAAAATCTATCAGAAAAACCCTGTTTCCTCAGATTACTCGATTGACTTTTGAGGCTATGTCAAGGCTATGTTTAAATGTTGAACCAATCGATATCGATACAATCTCACCTATTTGATGTATCGAAAACGATCTATTACTTTACTTCCGAAAGGTTGTTCTCTTAAAATATTACCGTTTTTCCAACAGTTAAAATATAGCACTGGCACACCGTAGCTTTCACTGAACATCACGTGGTATTCCCAAGTAACCGTCTCGGGAAAATTTGACGTATCTTCGGAGCTTGGATCCTGTGGGACGAAAAAATGCGGCGATATAATTAAACATGTTAGCCTCTTGGCTATTTCAAAGGAAAAACAAGGAAAACGGAGGGAAAATAAACGCAACTTCCCGCCCCATTCCAAGAAATTCCTTTTAGGTCCTTGGAAAAATTATTTTCAGAGGAAAAAAACCAAAAATAGTGCTTTACAAAATGCTGGTCCCGACGTAACACAGAGTGCTTATTTAGGAGGAGTATATTGTCATGCCTGTCTCCTCCCAGGAGGAACCCAATCAAGCATCTTTTTTGGCAGCATTTCTTCCGTCATCCTCTTGACATGACCGTACCAGACAAGCTATTTGGTCATGACGTCGAACACGATGTCATTTTCGACTTCCATGATATGACGTATTCTCTCATTACGGACCCGATCTCTCCTAGAAATTCCTGCCGACCTCTTCCAGAAATCCACCTCCGTTGCTCTTAGTATATCCTGTGTCCGTTTCTTCAGCTGCCAAACTTCGCCTTGAGTTCAACTTGGGTTCCTCCTGGGAGGAGACGAAGGGGACGCCCAGTGAGAGGGTGGCGATAGGGGGTATTAAATGAAATGAGGTAGTGTCAACTCCCTGATGACCTGTGGGAAGACCGAGTTTTGTGGCGATTAAGGCGTCGCACAGCGCCAAAGAGCGCTATGAAAGCGACTCTTGCATGTATTGTCATGCCTGTGCCGCTCTCTGATTGGTTCATTGCATTTGTTTTAGGTTTCCCATAGGGCTCTTTTGGACTAACGTGAACAAACTCGATGGAGAGGAATTTGTGTGATCGGGTGAGAAATTGAGGGTGCCGTGTAAGACCTTGAACAACTATTCTGACTCCGGGGGGATTTAATTGCATACCCAACAAAATGAAGGAACTCTGAGTGGATCCAGTGTGCTTATAAGCGTCTCGTGCAGCTAATGACGCGCCGTTCCTTTTACACAGAGCAACTATTTTAACTTCGCGGGGATCAAATTGCATACCCACCGAAATGAAGGAACTGCAAGTGAATCCGGTGATTCACCTCTAGTCATTTTTATCGAATGGATCTGGAAACAGACATCATTTTCATCGACGTATCGCACATACTGTCTCTTGTTAATTTTGTGTGAACAATCATTTTGATACAACCGAGAATAGGGGGAAAAACGATTCCTTTGCCAAATTTTCCACCGAATCATGTGTTAATGATATAAAAAGTCGCAAAATTCCTATTTCAATTGCGACAGTTCAAGACCTCTCCTGTTGTTTCAGTTTTTCAGAGAACAGCATTTAAACTACATCGTTCGACATTGTTGCGGACCAAGGTGCATGGTACACATAAAATGAAAAAATCGATACGAATTCCAAAAAATTAAGTTTGTTGGTTTTTCTTCAAAACGAAAAAAAAGGACGACCTATCTGTGATGTCGCAAATCAAAGTTCGTGTTCGTTATAGCTATACTTTTACCTTCGATTAAGGGTTATGTTGGTGCAACGAAAAGCCGTGTGGCTCAGGGAGAAGGTTTAGGAAGGTACCTAATAATAGGTAAACGAACTTAAGACTTTAAGTAAGCTCACCTCAAAATCTGTAATTTCTGGTTCATTTCCGGGTTCGCACTCTTCAGGATTTGAATTACTGGTTTCAACATTTAAAATGCGGCTGATGCGTTTTTTCAAATAAAAATCACACTGAAAAAATAAAAAAAGGAAAAATTAAGGGTAAAATAAAACACATTAAAGAGGAAAAGTACCGACTAACATTTGATAACGAAAAGGAATGCATACTAAAACACTTTCATGGTGGGGTAGCTTTTACTCAATTCGCTCTTAATATCTGGAATGTTCACCAGGGCCGGATTAAGGGGGTGGCCACATGGGCCGCGGCCCATGGCGGCAAATTTTGCAATTTCTTTAAATGTAGGTGTAAAAAAAAAAAAAAATCGGATTCAGAAAAAAAAAAAATATCAATGAGAAAAGGGGACAAAATCTCTCTTTCCTGAGAGTATAGTAATTTCTAATTTTGTCGTTTTTCGGTAATACAAGAGACATCATCTTTAATTAGTCGAGTTAAGAGAGGAACTTAACATGCCATTTGGCCTGGAGCTCAGCGCAGAGAGGAATATTGACGAGGACTTGAGATGATAAGGACAAGCCCTCGGCACGGCGGTCGACATGTAACACATATTAGCGCCTATAAGACTGCAGGAATACTTCACGCATTGCGTCAAACACAGTGCGGCCAGCCCGCCAGCAGCGGTCGACGTGAAACGCATAGCGCCTACAAGACTGCATGAATACTTCACGCATTGCGTCAAACACAGTGCGGCCAGCAGCGGTTGGCGTGAAACGCATAGCGCCTACAAGACTGCATGAATACTTCACGCATTGCGCAAAACACAGTGCGATCAGCCGGGCTCGCAGCGGTGGAAGTTAAAATAATTAAACCACATCTATGTTTGTTATTTCATAATTTTTTGGTTCATTTCTTATAAATGGAGGACCAAGGATGAGTAAATGAAGGAGTATTGCATTACCACTAAAATCGTCTGTCTTTCTATTTTTAAAATAAACTGACCGAATATGATCCGAAAATTGAAAAATTCCTCTGTTCCATCGACAATGTTTGAGTGCGGAGATAACAAATGTCCAAAATTTTGAATTTTCTCGTAACGTAAAAGAAGTTGCAAAATATTCAGCATTCTTGCATAATTTCTGGATCCTTGTTGCAAAATGCAGTTCAGTTACACTAGAATACATTTTGCAAAAAGGAACTGCACCATTACTGGCTCATTCATGAAAGCGCCTATCTGCATAAGGAGACCTTGCAAATACGTTGTTTCTAAAATAAGCCAGGTGGAGTCGTTCCGAATCGCTAAATGTGGTATGAGAGAACACGTACGGTAGAAAGAGAATTTGCTTGAATTATTGTCCAGCCATCTTTGATCCTGTCAGATACGGACAAAAAACGTTCGCATTGCTCTTTGAAAGTTGGCAGGTCCATTGACACATTGATTCCACGCGCTACGAATGCAGCGAACACGGCTGACTCTCCTACAAAAATAGAAATAAAATAAGTTAGAAATCCATAAAAAGGCAAGTGTTCAAGTTGAGAAAAAAATGGAACATCGAATAACAACAAAACTGAAATGAAAGGGGAAAACTTTTCTAGGCGAGTGTTGAGTATACTCTAGACTAGAGTACCTGTATAGCGAGAGTATGGACAGATGTGAAACTCCGAAAATCCATCAGGCCTTCACCGATGCCTCCGTGAATGAAGTCAGGGCCCAGAAATGCAGCCAACCTATGAATTTCGAATGTCCAGAGCGATTTTTAAATACAATTGTTACGAACCGCCGTTTGTAGAGCATGTATTTGGCTTACTTTTAGCATAAATTTACTTATTTTTGCAAAATAACGCTTATTTATGTACATTCTTGGCCATCTTGGTTAGAATTGAACTCTGTAGGCTGGCAGTGAAATTTTGTGTGTTAGAAGTTGCTCAGAAGGGTGGCTGCACTTTTGGGCCCTAAGCCCTCCATCAAGCGATCTGTCCATACTCTCGCTATAAAGGTACTCTACTCTAGACGGTCGGTCAGCGCAGCGTGGAAAAGTAGGCGTTTTTAAAAAAGCGCGCGTTGAACTACTCGCGAGAATGGCGGGGAAACGCGCGCCGAGGGAGAGGGGGGTGAGGGGGGTTTATCTCTCTCGTCTGCATCACGTGGTAGGGAGAAGGACGATGATGCGAAATCTGAATAGTGGTAACTTCGGCCGAACTATGGCCTTCAAATTCGTCATATTTCGTCTCCGAGAAAGCTTATCATCGTCGAGAGAACGCTATCGTGGCTCGGAGGGGAGGAGGAGAGAGATTAAAACCCGCGCACTGCGATACGTTTCCAAGTGGATCAAGGTTTCCCTCGAAATGATTTTAGGGATAGGGACAGTCAACTCTCGATTCGTGGGACTCTGGAAAATCACGTTGAAATGGAATAAAATGGGCCTGTGTTTCGATGAGGAGACATTGGAGGGAATGAACGCAGCGCCGTCCGTACGGAGAAGAGCGGGATGAGAATAAAAAATTGTACCTCCGTATTTTAACTAAAACGAAGTTCCTGATATCCGGAGGGGGATACGCGACGCCGAAGATTCGTGGTTTCGTCGCTGGAACGAAAACACGGACGCGATTTTCGAGAAAATAAGACGCGCACTTTGCGGAATTCCGAGTATCCCGCGCCGGAAAGTTGCGAATGAATGAATGGGATGGTCGGGAAGATGATGGGAGTGATTATTTTGGCGGCGAATTAACGAAAATTAGCCGGGATCCGGCGAAAATGGATCAACAAGATTAGCCGAAAGCATATTGAAATAACATTCTATGATATTGACTTCTTTCACATGCCAGAAACCAGAAACCGTCGATATCCTCCTCCAACTATCCTTCCCGGCTTTCACTCCGTGCGATTGGCCTCCCGCGAAAATTATCACTCGCCGTGAATTCTCATTGAATTACGTCTATTTTTCACCCATTTATACAAAATTTAAGAGCAGAATAACTATCATTGAGTACTCAAAAAAATTACTGAGGAATAATTTGGTCTTTTTGATAAAAACCGAAGTGATACCAAAGAGGTAAATAATCGTCTGCGCCTATGGGAGACTCGCAGGCAGGGAGGACACTCACAACGAGAGACAGCCGCTCGGAGTAATCGCTGGTCCAATGGCGGTCTGAAAACGTCTCTCTCTCTCTCTAATAATGTCGCTATCTCTCTTGTTGGCTGCTTACGCAAACCGGCCATACTGCGGGCATGCCAGTAAGCGGTAAGCTACAGATTCGGCGTTCCCTCGTGCAATAGGAACTGTGAGTTTCCGACTAAAGTTTCCGTGCGTCGCGATGGATTTTCGTGTGTGATTAGTGACGATTCCAATTTTTACTTACCATGTATCCGAAAGGAAAAGGCTCATCAGTCCCCTCGGATGCCCAAGCTCGTGAAAAGTAAGTCCTGTCAGTGAATTTGTGGAACCATTTTCTGCGTTTCCCTAGAGTCGCCATTAGATTAATAACGAGTTCCCGGAGATTAATTTGGTCGGCGGAAAAGCTTCCAGTGTTTTCGGATCCAAATCCACATCGCCGTTGGTTTCTCGCAGAGAAACGGTCCTGAAAATGTGCATTTATTATCAGCTGCGGCGGAGTGATTGTGAAATAGTGTTTTTGTTTACATTATTTTATTATCAGGCGCGGATGACTCGGAGGTTTTTTGGTTATGTTTCCCTTGTTTTCTGAAACTTTTTTTTGGCTATTACCAATTTCTTATCACAGGAGTTTCGTTTCTCTTGCCTACTCAAGAGTGGATGCCCGTGCTTTCTTATCTGAAACTGATCTGATATCACTTTTCTCACTGTTATCGCTCAGTGTCATCATTTCTCCTGTCTCCACGGTAGCAACACTTTTCCATAGTGTTGTCAGTTTTTTGCTTCGATTCATCAGGAAGCGTACTACTAGGCAATGTTCACAATGAAGCGTCAGTTCTTTACTCACGCTTTTTTCTGTGATTAGGTGAATTACAGCCTCTTGAGTGATAACAATCCCCTTGGCTTGGTTGACAGCCTATCAGCAAGCCCTGCCGTTAATCTGATATCTTACAACTACTATTCTCTATACGTGGATTATTCGTCAGGTTTGTGCCAGGAGTAATCAATCAATACTATCTTGATCAGATGGACATCCTGAATTTGAGGACTTCTGGTAATAGGGTGTATAAGTAAAGTTCGCAGTGCTACCAGAGCGGACGCATCGCATGTTGAGACAAAAGTCTAGTAATGTTTAGGTTACCACTCATCAGTGGAGCTATCTGACTGCATGTATTAACCTGTTTAAGGGTGCTAATTCAGAGGTAATCA
This sequence comes from Bemisia tabaci, assembly GCF_918797505.1. Lineage (NCBI taxonomy): Eukaryota > Metazoa > Arthropoda > Insecta > Hemiptera > Aleyrodidae > Bemisia > Bemisia tabaci. The sequence goes on along the minus strand of NC_092801.1, from coordinate 12,185,645 downwards.
GAGATTGACATTTGTCTCAACATACGGTGCGTCCGCTCTAAGATGGTGCAATTTTTTATAGAATTTGCGGCAGATGAAATTCGTTCCCAGTTAACTTACTTCCTCACAGTAGAAAAGAAAAACCTCAAACAGATTCAGTGAAAAATTTATAGCAGACCTGTCTGATAATTTATTTACTAACGAATGACGTTGCAAAAGCTTTGCAGCATTGGAAGTCTCTACCACCCTTTTACTAAATAATACCTCAATTTCTATCATTTCTTGTCGTTCCTGTTTGCAGAGAAAGTCACAAACAAGCTTAAATCAAATCAGGATATCAGTTGAATTTGAGAACAAGTTGAGACACAAAATCCATTTCTGGTAGGCTGTCAATTTAAGAGGCTGGGGAGTAAACAAACCTTCACCTTATCATGTCGTATAAGAATACCAATCGTTAAGAGTGTTGTAAGAGTAAACTGCGCGGGGCCGTGCAGAAACAGATTCCAAACAGTTGGCGTTGTTGGACTCGGTTTAAATTACTGGTTGATTTGCACGCTTACTCATGAGTGTTTAGCGTTTCGACCAAACGCGCAACTATCTTGGCAGGTTGATGTGACCATTGGGTCGCGTTTGCAAACAGGAGAACCATATAGAATCAGAGAAGTTTACTTTGGCAACCCAGCTAAAATTACTATTAAACCTGGTTGAAACCTAACCTCATTCGGAGATAAGTCGTTTAGTCCACGCCAGGAAGATTTTAAGAGGCATCAAGCTGTCAAATCTGTCAGGAGGCAAAATATTCATCAGTGATGGCTCTATCTGTGAATTAATCTAAATTTTTTACATAAGCATGGAATACTTTTACAAATGACATTTTGATGTTAATGTAAGAAACAGATAAATGCCAACAGAAGGAATTAGTGGACCGCGTTGAACGGAAAGAACAAAAGCCACATCAGCTATTGCCAAATTTAACGTTTTACGAGAGAATGTTTCTCCGGATTTCTGTGAAAATTTCAAGTAATTTACTTTGTACTTTGCAGGAAATTACTGGAATTTGCACAAAAATCTGCAAAACCGTTGTTGTGTAAAAAATAAAAGTGCTCGATTAAGTTTAGAAATAGCTGATGTGGCTTGGTTCCTTTCTGCTTAATGCGGTCCAAGTAAATTATAGCAAAATAGCTAAGCTGGAGGACTTTGGAAAAGATTTAGTTCTGCTTTGACCATATTGCTGTGAGGGACAATGTCTTATAAAAGTTGCAAGTCCAACTGGTAGGAAGAATCGATAGTTTTTCACTCTCCTGCGAGTCTTCATAGCTGTCTGTAGCTGATATTATCCTCGAGGGGGAAGAAGAATTCTTCTGTTGTCAACTTGGTTGTCGTTTTGGATTCATCTGAAATTTTTCCGATTGTGAAGCTTATTTTATTTTGTATCAAGGGTGTATTCGCTACAATTTGTCAAATTTCCTCATCAAGTTTACAACTTCAAATTCATGTCAGCAAGTCAAATTTTATGTGGATAACAGGGATTCTCTTCGCTTTCTATTCCCCAAATCAGGGTACCAGAGAGATGTGCTTTCTGTGATACTTGAACAATAATACCATTCTAGAGTGAACGAAACTTATAACAGGACTTTTTCTGCTCCGAAAACAAGTCATCCTTGCAAATTGTTCAATCTACAACATATCTTGTCCATTAACTTAATGTACTTAAGAAACCTAGAAATATCAAGAGCTAGTCTCATCAAAGTACCTACCATGCATAGTTATTTATCACTTTATCTCGAAGGGACTGGTCTCATCCATTCTTATTTTATAGCTTTTTCCTGAAATATCTGTGATGTAGACCCATTCAATATTTGAAGTAAAAAATCAGTAGATTTGAGGAAAGAAAATTAGCACGGCCTGGAGTGGAGTCATCGTATGTTGAGGCAAAAGTCAAGTATTGTTTAAGTCACCACTCATCAGTGGTGCCATGTGACTGCATGTATTAACTTGTTGAATGGTGCTGATTCAGACTCGGCTCTAAGAACATACCATTAATGACCAAATCATGATGCACTTCGTAAAATGTAGATGCCCAAAGCGCAAAAGATCGTAGAGTTGAGGAAATTCAGGGTGGGTCCAAAATCGGACCCTTTTGATACCTCTCCATTATTCCAACATGTAATTTCCACCAGACAAATCTACTTCAGTTTTTTGGAATGAAGCCATATGGGGGGCTTCGAGGACAAGGCGCATTAGTGCAGTTTTTGAAAAAATTAAGGTATTAATGATTTCAAGTGAAACTAGTCTTAATGCATGATCCATGAAAAATTTGCTCCCTAATTCCAATTTTTCAGCATTAAAGAGTCCTCTTTGAACTTTCTTTCCGCCACAAGGATCCATGTAATTTCGAAACATCAAACACGCACTTCGCAAAATAGCAAAAACTGCACTTATGCGCCCTTTCTCTGAAGCCCCTCATATGTGATGATTTTGATTCTTCTCAATAATGCGAAGGAGCACTCTTTTACATGCTGCTGAGCTATTATGTTTTTGAATACGTTGAAATCTGAATTGTATCTCTTCTATTTTTTTTTTTCAGGTTAGCGTTATATGTTTATGAATACCTCCTACATGTTGGAGCTCAAAAAGCTGCCCAAACATTTCTAACAGAGGTAAGTTGGCAATGTCTTTACCTTTTTATTTCTTACCTAGATCGTGATCTTAAAGTCTGGCACCATGAGGACAAGGTAACCCCTTGAAATTTTTTGAGTGCTCCAAGGTCAAAGTAAAATACTTTTGGAATCCCACAATATTTTGGGCGGATTTCCCTGAAAAAGGGCGAAATCCCTAGGATTTGAAGGGTTGCTGTGGGACTTTTGGATAACCAGTACAAGTCAATGTTATTCAGATAAATTATGACATAAACGGGAACAGGGTGTCTACTGTACAGAAAAAGTACGGACACGCACCAAAAAGCACAGATATCGGAAGGTCCGTACGGTAGTATGGAAATGGTACGGATCTTAGAGATTTTTGTAACAAATTCACGAGAGTAGCTGTGGGGTTGTACGATTTTCTATCATAATCCATTTATCAACATCCCGGAATAAATTCTTCGTGTCTATCGGTTCAATCCTTCGTCATTCCATCATACCACTTTTCCAACTCGAATGTAGTAAAAAATGTATGGTCGGTAAGGAAAAAGCAAGGATTTTTGAGAATCGCCAAAAAAGGAATTTTCCGGCATGTGAGGATGAAGGAAGGACTTTGAATGACAGCGCATCAGGAGACACCCTTGGCAAGAGAGTCAAGTTCTGCGGCGATTTTAGCGTCGCACCTTGTGACGCGCCTTCAATCCGACTAGCGGCAATATGCCCACACCCGTGGTCGAACATTTATCTCATCGCGCCTTCCGTGATTGAACCCAAATATCGATGGCTGCACACGCAGAAAAGCGTATTTATCTCCGATTTTAACGTCTCCCTCTTCTATACTCATGTTTAATTTTTAATGAATTCGTATTAAAAGCTACCCACAGCTGTGACAGCTTTTTTGAAACGCTACGGGAATTTCTCCAAACAATTTCAAATAAAATGAGAGGAAACTTCGACTCTATCTATACATTTTTTTTAACACCAAAATTGTTAGCACTGTTCAAGTTTCTCCAAGATGCATATTATTTTCCTTACACTATGATACAAAAGAGGGTGGAGTCAAGAATAACGCGTGGTCGTAGTTTTGCGGCGAGTTCAGCTTCGCGCCAGCCGACGGACGTATCGGTTCGAGCCATCGTCTAATAGAGTACCTGTATAGAGAGAGTATGGACAGATCGCTTCATGGAGGGCCTAGGGCCCAAAAGTGCAGCCACCCTTCTAACCAACTTCTAACGCACAAAATTTCACTGCCAGTCTGCAGATTCCAATTCTAACCAAGATGGCCAAGAATGTACAGAAATGAGCGTTCTTCCGCGAAATTGAGTAAATTTATGCAAAACCTGAGTCAAACACGTGCTTTATAGACGACGGTTCGTATCGTAACAATAGTATTAGTAAATCGTTCTGGATAATTGAAATTCATAGGTTGGCTGCATTTCTGGGCCCTAACTTTATTCGAAGAGCAGACGAATTTTGAAGGAAACTCGATTTCGAAAATGTGTCACTTACCCTCCTTGCTAGCGCGGCAGAGATAGTCTATCTCTTTATCTATCGCTGTACATGAACCTCTTTCACTCGAATGCTTCTCAACAGCCCTGAGGTCGTTTTCGTTCCCAATTTTTTCTCGGTAAGAGTGCATATGCCGCTGGTCGGGGCATCGACCTTGACACGGAGTGAAACTTACGAAAACGAATCGGGTCCCAAGGCGGGTGGTGCGAGGACCCCACGGAGGGGAGAGGGGCCCCGTCACTTTCTTCAGCGAGCGCCGTACCGCGACGCGGCGGCGGCGTAGAAAGCGTCGCGTCGCGACGCCCGCCGTTCAAGGCGCCCGAGCAGAGCTTTCTTCGCCGGGTTTCCCGACCCGAGCGAACGCTGCGCTGCTCGCGCATCGCGGCGTGAAAATCCTCAGCTTCTCTTTTAACCAGCGGGCTAATTATTCAAATCGATAGACAAAGAAGGCAAAGGGAGAGTACGGAGCGATCCTGTTGGTTGAAACGGTTGGTTTCTATAGACTGAGCAGGGTGTCTAGCATCTGCAGTTAAAGCCGGAAAAATCGGAAAATATCAGGAATTATGGCCGATCAGGAAGAAGTCAGGAAAATCGGAAAAATCGGACATTTTATCAGGAATTTTTCTTACGCGAATCTCCTCAACGGAGAAAGTCTTACTGCTTTTTGCCTACTGTGCTAGGAGTCGAGAAAAATCAGGAAAATATCAGGAATTTTCAAAATGAAAAATTCAGGAATTTTGTATGTAATATCAGGAAAAATCTTGTAAATATCGGGATTTTTCAAAATTAAAAAATACTAGACGCCCTGCTAAGGGAGAAGATGATGGACTACATGGAGATAAAAACTTCGTGCGTGGGACCCGAAGTTGAGGTCTTATGTATCTCTGAAGCTTCCGGATCACGGATCTATAAACTTGAGGTCCAGCTGCCGAAGTTCGGGTCAGACATCTGAAGCACTTCGATTTATACCGAAGGGTTCGGGTCACACATCTGAAGTAATCCGGTACGTACCGAAGTGCCTCGATGTCTGACCCGAACTTCGGCAGATGGACCTCAAGTTTTTAGATACGTGATCCGGAAACTTCAGAGATCCACATGACCTCAACTTCGGGTCCCTCGCACGAAGTTTTTTCTCCGTGTAACATTGGGGTCTCTCGTGGGTTGCTGTATGTCAGTCTATTACATACCTCCTTTGTCTATTGCAACTAACCAGTGCTATAATACCGAATCCGTTAAATGTTCCGGGATTCGGAACTTTTTTGTTGAAATTTCTCCCATTCCATGACCGTCAAAAGTTCCGGGATTCTTTTTAGTTTTTTTCAAAGTTCCGAAAAATTTAAAAGATCCGGAACACAAATTTTGGAAATTTCAGAAGTTCCGGGAAAAATTCAGGAAAAATTCCGAAATTAGGGGAATTTCTCGGAATTTCTCATAAGTTCCGAAACTAGTTCCAGGAAATGGAAGCACTGCAACCAACCGCTCCCACCACCAGAATCCCATCGTATCCCTTTTGTCCTCTTTGTATATAGGTTTGTCTAGCAATTTCAATTATCGACCCGCAGAACCAGAAGAAAACCATCCCGAGTAATCCAGAGAGTGAGTAACCGTAAACGCAGACATTTCTAACTCCGTTCTCTGCTGTTTCTTGGTTCAAGTCGTCGCGCATCCGACATGAGAGCTCACCTCGATTCCTGCATGAGCCCCAGAACGCATAGATTTACACGTAAAACAGGGCTCACGTGGAAATTAAAATACGCTTTCATGCCAGAGGGCGACGAAGCACCGAACGTGAGACTGGCCACTCGAGAAGATGAGCATCGGTCGTCAAGAGACGGACGGAGTCGGAGTGTCCGGTCTCGTACCGGTTGACAATGAATTTTTGACACGGTCACCGACAGCCGCGCGAGGTCGGCCGATCTATCCGCGATCCACGCGATGGACCAGTAGACAAGCCACGAATTTAAGCATTCTGATGCTTACACTGGAAAAAAAGTTACGGGCTACGTACAGGGTTTCCATAGTCAGGGAAAACTGGGAAATCTCAAGGAATTTTAAGAAGTCAGGGAAAACCGGGAAATCTCAGGGAAAATGACGAAAATGTCAGGGAAAAACCGGGAAATCTCAGGTAATTTTATACAGTCTGGGAAATCCGGGAAATCTCAGGGAAAATAACGAACATACCAGGGAAAATTTGTTCAATCTCCTCTATTTGCTCTCTAGAATGCATTTTAGGTTTCGAGCAACAAAATTTGCCTGGAAAATGTTTTCAATCTGTCTTCTTAACCACCTGTCATATCTTTAATTGTCAGGGAATTCCACCAAAATGTCAGGGAAATTCATTTTCCTAAATTCTGTGGCAACCATGTATAGACATGCCGCTCCGTGCCGGGTTCAGAGGCTGAAAGTTCCGGGTGCTGGAGCCGTAGCCGATTGTCCGATTGCTACGTGCCTGAAACTTTCGGCCTCTGAGCCCGGAATGCGGACGGTATGTCTATATAGCCGTAAGTAAGGCTTTTTCACGGCCGGAGGTTTTTTTCAGTGTACATGTTTCCCAAGCATGAATTTCACATAGAATACAATGGGTCAGTTGCGCTGGTCACAGAGTCGTGTTTCGATGCTTGATTCTTGTCGATCGAAAATAATAAAGATCTGTCCAAACAGCAACTTTCTACGTTTAAGATTTACCGAGGTTTGGCGCTTTGAAAAATTGCATTCATGACGTCATCCACCGCGGTAATGACACCCTTGGTTCCTTCCACCTTGCTTTCATCAATCAGCGAAAGAGACAAATTATTTGCACTGGTTACTCAACGTGAAACTCGGATGGAAGCAAGGTGAAAGAAACCAAGGGTCTCACTACCGTGGTGGTAAAGTCATACACAGAATGTTTTAAAGCGCGACATCTCGGTTAATATTGAACGTAGAAAGCTGCTGTTTGGACAGATCCTCTTATTTTTAGTTGATCCACAAGAATCAAGCATCAAAACACGATGCTCGTTTGAATGCCTCTCCGTTAGAATTTGCCTACGGCTTCATCAGCAGCACGTTACTGCTATTCTAATGAACAGGGACATTTAATGTTACTTCTCTTGTCTCTTCTAATGATTTTTTATTTTTATTTTTTTTTTTTACATCGTTAATACCCATCCACCCTAGGAATTTTCTCAGGTGCAGACCCGGCAGTGGCGATTTCGCAAGTTGCCAACACAGTTTTTCTCCATTCAAATCCATGAAAAACATTGATTTTTGGTAAGGCAATCTGTCCCCTCAAGAATCGATTGTTCAACATACATTTCAACGGAGGAAAAATAGTGTTGCCGGCTTGTGAATCGCTACTGAGATCCGGTTACTTTTGGTTAATCTCGTCCAAATGGCGAGGAGTGGGTCCGATTAAATAGAGTCAAAATAGTCAAACCAACTCGCGGTAATCGCCACTTGATGAATCATCCTGTATCGTTTCATGATCGATAACGCACACGCAACAGTGTTCAAACTAATGAATCGAAACCCACTGAAAGTGAAAGTTTCACCACCCACTTAAAGATTTCATTTTCCTTCGCGAAGTTCACCGTCGAAAAGTAAAACGCGAGAAAAAGGCGAAATGTAGACAAGGCGAAGCAAGTTAGTTAGAAAAACAATTATGTAATAAAATTGGATATCTTTTATCAAGTCGGTTTCTTTATCTCATGCGTATTGGTGGCTTTTTGTCGATTCTGTGCGTAACCGCCAAATCGCACGATAAAAATTGCATATTTTGCACTTGAAGGCGAGGATCAAATGGATCGCATTTAGGAAAAAGGAACCAGCGCGATTACAAAGCTGTAAAAATGTTGCTTCTTCATAATTATGTAAAAAATCTCTCAGAATAGGAAATAGTTTTTGCTTCTCACCCAAAAAGTGTAAATTTTAAAGGAAAATAACTCTGTAAATTTTAGTACTGTACATGCTTATATTGAGTAGTTTTAAAAGGAAAGAAGCAGTTGCACAATTTTGAAAACACGGCAATTGCGCTGGTTCCTTTTTGCTAACTGCGATCTAAATGGTCTCAAGGACACTTTCGACAAAATTGATGTAATAGAAACACTAAATACTGCTTTTAAAATGTTGGCTGCATTCAGGGAATTGAAAATAATTGGCAAAAAAATAAATTTTCGAGGTCAAGGGGAGAAATCGTCTCCCCCCTCTTCCAAATACATGTCTACTTTTCAACTCATAGACTAAAAGCGAAATAAAAAAATTAACTTAAATGCCTTGATTGAGAGTCTTAAAATTTGCCTTAAAATGTAGCTGTTCCCTATACAATTTCTAAGGTTACACCATTACTGTTAGGATCGAAAAAGCATGCATCTACTCGGTGATCGAAGAAAAGAAAAAAAGTCAGGAGCATAAAAGCACAACTTGATTCATCCCCTCTATGAAATCCACACAATAATGCCGACTTACCCTCTGAAACTCAAACGTAATCACGTCGTCTTGAGTTGTAATTTAAGCTTAAAAGCTCTAGAAAAACTCCTATGCCAAGAAAACAAGCTCTCAGCTCTCTAAAAGTTAGAAGGAGAGACCTGCTGACTTTAGATCCTGCAATCTGCATGCCTCACTGAGTTGCGTGCAGAAAAGTCCCGATTTTTAGAAAAATCTAGCAACAACGATCCATGCTCAGCCAGTTGCTTCGCTGCGAAAAACCGTTTTACGGCAAAGTTAGAAAAAAAAGCGAACTTAGAATCAAAACAGAGACAGTACAGAGAGAAAAATGCTATCTCGTGCGTTTATTCTTATGTCACTGGGTGAAGGCCTTTGCATACTTTTGCACGGATTCGTAGTGGCCTGATAAGTTGATAAACCCCGTGCACCGACCTTTTGATTCAAGATTATGGTTTCATAAAAAGTAGTTTCATACAGATTGCTGCTGGTGGCTGTCGATGCCAGGTTATATTTAAATTTTCAATTTATCTTTCAATCCTTCATGTACGCGCGTTCGTGACGCCTATAGGAAAATCCTCAAATGTTTTTCGACTTTTCAATTCGTTGGATGCTTTTGGCCTTGTTTTCGAATTTTCAATTATTTCAACAGGATGATAATTCCGGAAAAGTCGTTTAATTTTGTGCAACCGCAAGAAGCCAGGGAACTATTTTCGCGGAGCCTTCCGATTTTTTCCCTTCGAATTTTCAAGTATTTCAACAGGATGATAATTCCGGGAAAGTCGTTTAATTTTGTGGAACCGCAAAAAGCCAGGGAACTATTTCGCGGACCGGCCTTCCGATTTTTTCCCTTGTTTTCGAATTTTAAGTATTTCAACATGATGATAATTCCGGGAAAGTCGTTTAATTTTGTGGAACCGCAAAAAACCAGGGAACTATTTCGCGGACCGGCCTTCCGATTTTTTCCCTTGTTTTCGAATTTTCAAGTATTTCAACATGTTGATGATTCCGGGAAAGTCGTTTAATTTTGTGCAACCGCAAGAAGCCAGGGAACTATTTCGCGGAGCCTTGCGATTTTTCCCTTCACTTTAAACATGGCAATTTTTTAAGTTCAAGCGCCTTCACACTTAAAATTTTCCTCGATTTTTTTTTTATTTGAGAAATCGCGCGCAAAAAGTATGAAAAAATTGTAAAGTCAGAATATTTCGAAATCTAAGAAAAATCCTCACCTTGTTGAATATTCAGGAATTTTAGGAATTTCTCCTTTTCCCGAAAATTCGAATTTTAGTTTTTGAGGTGAAAAACATGATTGCATCCCAGGCCTCCTACGTTGAAGCCAACAAGTCAAAATCATTCACGGATATGATTGCTACTTTTGCCCAAAATGTTGCTGATATAAGCGTGTACAAGGTTGCCACAGTTAGGGAATACCGGGGAAACCGGGAAATGTCAGGGAATTTTAAAAAGTCAGGGAAAAAAACGCAAGTTTGAGGGAAAAATTGTTAATTCATCGTATTAGCTTTCTAGAATGGATTTGACGTTTAGAACAACGAATTTTGCCAGGAAACTATTTCAAATCATTTCCTCTTGGCCGTATGACACTTCTTCAATTGTCAGGGAAGTTTAACTAAAGCTAAAATCAACTAAAAAACTCGAATTCGCTTACGTCTTAAAACGCCAGACTAGTTTCGGCAGCTATCGCTTCCCATCCTTAGTGATTGTTGACTGATTCGGGTTGAGGAGTAGTAAGTTTTAAGACGTAAGCGAATTCGAGTTTTTTTATTTGATTTTAGCTTTAGTTGATTTAATCAGTTCGCTGTTTTTTTATTTATTTTTTTATTTTTTTTATTTATTTTTTATTTATTTTTTTATTGTTTAACCCTTCGATTCCCAACCGTTTTTACCTACACGGATTACCAACCGGGGCCTACGAGGCCCGTATTGAGAATGTATGGTTATTTGATAGTTGCGATGCTTTTTTCTATATTTTTTGAAGAATTTTATGATTTTCTTACTGCGTCTTCTATTACCAAGGCCCGAAATTGTCCTTCCACCCATAAACTGCCCCCTCTCCCCCTCTAGATCTCCCCTCTCTTAGTCAGGGAATTTTAGTTAAATGTGTGAGGGAAATCAGGGAAATGTCAGGGAATTTCATTTCCTAAAAGTTGTGGCAACCCTGCGTGTAATCAAAAGAAAATTCGGTGAAATTTGTTTGGAACGTACAACTCATTTTCCTTTTTATTCTTTTTTCAGATCCGATGGGAGAAAAATATCACATTGGGCGAGCCGCCCGGATTTCTCCATTCATGGTGGTGGTAAGTTCTTTCCACATAATTTTGATCTGGAATTGTACTTAGGTACTATTATAAAATTATTTTTTATCATCCCCTATCTACACAAGAAATTAGGGTAATTTTTATAAATTGGTCCGGGAGAAGCCGGGAAAATGAGGGAATGACAACCCTCAATGGGTCAGTTGCGCTGGTCACAGAATTGTGTTTTCATGCTTGATCAGGGTGTCTGCAAGTCCGGAATTTCCGGAAAGTCCGGATATTGTACTGATTTGTTAAGGGCGGTCCGGAAGTACTGAAAAAGTACGGAAATTCTGCAAAAATTCCGGAATTTTTCCATTTTTTTGTAATGTTTTTTCGCAACTTGAAATTCAAATTTTTGAAATTTTTCGAATTTCGTCAATTGAAGGTACTGGAAAAGTACTGAATTTTTCTGTTGAGGAGATACTGAATTTCTTGAGAAATTACTAAAAAAGCACTTTAAAAGTACTGATTTTTGGGCAGCCTGTTTTAGTAGACACCCTTTTGATTCTTGCAGATTAGCTAAAAATATTAAGATCCGTCGTAACAGCAACTTTCTACGTTGAATATTAACCGCGATATCGCGCCTTGAAAAACTTGATTTTTGACGTCAAAAACCAGACTTTTCAAAGGGCGATATCTCGGTTAATATTGAACATAGAAAATTTATGTTTGGACAGATCTTTTCACTTATTTTTAGCTTATCTACAAGAAACAAGCATCAAAACACAATTCTGTTAGCCGCGCAACTGGCCCATTTTTTTGTGGTCATGCTGAAGTCTGCCAATCAACTACACGACAGCGAGGAAATATTTCCTTTTTCAAGAGAGTTGGTCCCTGCCCAATTTTTCGGTAGGCTTCCATGAACCATGAACCAAGTTATTCGCAGCTCGAACCAATGGTAGGGTTGTCTTCTTATCGAGACCCGTCGATTTTGGTTCGTATTCCTACCGCAGCGTTCAAGTCTCCAGCTTATGAAAGAAAGGGTGCCGTACTTGATCGCGAATAGCGGGCTGCAGGGTTCGTCCCCTTTTACTACCGTGCGAAGGACGAACGTCGTATCAGCCTTGAGGCGTTGCCAAACTTATTTCGAGAAATCGCACGAATTTTCGGGAAAATGTATAGTTAATTTTCTTCCGATTTTTCAGAAAATTTTGCTCGTAATTTGGTTTGAAGTGTCTGGCAATTTCAAGGAAAAATATTCATACGTTTCTTTAAAAAAAAAAAACCAAATATTTTCCGAGAGGCAATTTGGCAACATTCGAATGCTCATACGGCGTTTTTCCCTAGCACGGCAGTATATCTGGTCGTAATTGACCCGCGTAAAGCAGAAAGGAAATTATGGAAATTTGATCACATCGAGAAATTGGTTAACAATTTTGATTTATTTTCGAGCGTAGAATAAATTTTAATTGATTGTATCAATAGTTCAATACATTAAGTGTATCAAGTTGAATGAAAAGCTTTAGTTTTAAAAATGTATGATCAAATCGTGATGAGATTTCTTATTAGGTCCATCGCATTTTTATGAAAATCTGGTGAATAAGAAATACTATACCGTGCTGAGGAAAAGCGTATTATGAACATTCGAGTGCTGTCAAATTTTCGCCCGAAGAAATATTTATTTTTGTGGAAATTCATGAATTGTTTATCTTGAAATTCTCAGGTAATTTATAGATCAAATTCCGAATGAGATTCCCGAAAAATTTGAAAACAAAATACTCACTCGTTTCCCAGAAAATGTATGTACCGTACCTCATACTATTATGATGACCAGGGTGGCATGAAACGCAAGAAAGAAATGCATGATTGGAAATTTTTGTGAAATATTAATGAAATTTCACGAGGCTGTTAAATATTTCATATTTTCCAGGGGCTAGAGCATGCAACCCGCACTGAAACTTATAAAATTAGAAAAAAGTCACAATTTTTACATTTTGCGAAACATGAAAAAACATAAATCTCTGAAATTTCATGGAATATTTCACGTGAAATTTCAAGATTTTTTATATCATGAAATTTCGCCACCCTGCAGATGATGACAGAATATGCTCGTGTTGTGTTGTGACTTTCACCAAACTTTCATTATGATTATCACTCTGCCGAAAACGTAAAATCGCAGAAAATTCATCCGATATTTTCCTCTCTGAAATATAAACTAGCACTGAAGATTCTGAAACACAGCAACCGAGTAAATGCCCTTTCTGCCCCAAACGCCTAAATTATTGGTGCAATTTTTGCGTCTCGAAGTTTCCCTTTCCCCTTGGATGGTCAAAAATCGCGATGAAATTGTTAAATAAATTGTACACGGCGAGGGGCGAAAAAAATATTCGTGCGCGTGCGTGAGGGGAGTAAGTTCGTCAGCGCACGAGGAAAATTCTCTCTGAAAACTTTTTTTTCCTCCCTCTTTTTGCACAGAAAATAAGGAAAAACACCAATGAGCACTGATTTTTAAGTATTTTTCCTCGTCACGGTGAAAAAAACTTGCTGCGTGTGACCCGAGTTTGAGGTTATATGGGTCCCTGAAGTTTTCGGGTCGCGCATCCGAAAACTTGAGGTTCAGCTGCCGAAGTTTGGGTCAAACATCTGAAGTACTCTGGTACGATATCGAAGGATTCAGGTCACATACCTGAAGTCTGGGTGTCGAGCGACCGGGGAAACCTGGAAAACTAGGAAAATTTTAGAGAGTTTTATTTTTTGTCTGGGAAATCGCAGTGAAAATGTCAGGGAATTCGCAAAAATTCGGCATGTCAGGGAATTTTACTTTGCTAGCGATTTTCGTGACAGGGTAACGTTGGGGAAATCGAAAAACACGAATTTTTCGGAAAATGTTTCCCGAATTTTACTCTAGCGGAGATTTCAACCAAAATTTCTAACAGAATTTCTGCTGATGTCTTCTAATTTTTAAAATCCAGGCAAAAATATCTCGCTTAAGTTTAAGCACCACATATTTTGCTCGTTTTATTACATTATATTCCTGAAACATGAAAAAAATTCTTACGTACATGCAATCAGTTCAACTGGGTCGGAAAATCAGGAAAATGTTTCTTTTATGTCAGGGAATAATTTTTTCCGTATGTCAGAGAATTTTAAATGTTTCCCGGTATTTTGGCCATTTTTGTCAGGAAAATCAGGGAAATGTCCGAGATCCTCCGGAAATACTCCGGTACGATATCGAAGGAATCGGGTCACACAGCTGAAGTACCTCGGTGTGTACCTGTACCGAGGCAGCTGGACCCAAAATTTTCGGATACGCGACCCGAAAACTTCAGAGATCCATCCACATGACCTCAACTTCGGGTTTCACGCACGAAATTTTTTTCTTCTCTAACGCGCACCTTTTGCAGAGGAAAATTTTTTTCCAAAACTTTGGAAATTTCGTGGCTGAGATCGTGACTAAATTCTGCTCCGAGAAACTCTCGGGACCCCTGTACAGTTTTAAAATAGGCAAAAGACGCTCTTTTGACGTATAGCTTTGCCCTTTGCCTGAAAAATTGTTTCCTCGTAAATCGTTCTAATTTTGTTTTTGGAATTGTTTGTTGCAGCGTGTTTTGGGATTTATACTGCGCAGCACCTGAACGAAGGGATTCGTGTGAACACTCTAGTGAAGCTAAAGCTTTCCATGATTATGTAAGTAATGCTCCTCTACCTCTTTTTACTCTTACTTTTCAGAGTCTTCTTTTTTTGTTGGTGTCTTTAAACACTCATGACCGAATACGTACCTGAACAGAGAGACATTAGCAGGGGTGTCTAGTGTCTAGCATCAGGATTTTCCCGATTCTATCGGGATTTGAGGGCAATCAGAATTTAATCCCGATTTCATCAGGATTTGAGGACGAGTCGGTCGTAAAATCAGAATTTGAGAAGTCGGCCGTCCGATCGGACTGCTTTCGCACACGCTTTTGCAGAAATTTTAATTTTTCTCCGCAATAAATCAGGATTTGATTAGGATTTGGAAAAATTATGAAATCAGGATTTAGCAGTCAAATATCAGGAAAAATCAGGATTGCATCTTAATTTCTCAAAATGAAAAAAAAAAAACAAAACTAGACACCCTGATAAGTGTTTGAAGTGCACCTAGCGAAAGGCTCGCTTCTACAAAAATAATCGAGGGATCCCTTCTTTCCTGAAGTCAGGGAATTTCGCTAAAATTAGTCAGGACTTCAGGGAATTTTTGTGTTTAAGTTCAGCTGCCACCCCCTCTTGGGTCCCGAAAAAGTTCTGGAAAAGCCCTCAATTTTTTTTAAATTTGACACCATGACAGAGGCGTTTTTCTGGTAATATTTGAAAAACGTCGGAAACTCTTGCAATTTCAAGAAAACTTGCAACCCTGTTTGCGTTGTTGCCGCATTTCAACCGGAACTCTCCTCTTTATATCGTTTTACCTGTGTAACGCAGGAGGATAACAATTTTAATATTATTATTATTACGTCGGTAGCACAGCCTCCGCCTCTCGAACAATAAGATCCACTGCACTCCGCCGGGACGGGCGCGGGAGTACGGTTGCCAAATTGTGCTGTAAAACAGAATTTATTACATTGAGCTAATGGGAATAATGGTAATTTCCAGCAAAATCTGGCAACCGTGCGCGGGAGTTTCGCCGGGAAGCGCAATACTGCATCGCGAAGAGAAAACAAAAGAAAGCCGTTCCTCTCC
Source organism: Bemisia tabaci (assembly GCF_918797505.1). Taxonomy (NCBI): domain Eukaryota; kingdom Metazoa; phylum Arthropoda; class Insecta; order Hemiptera; family Aleyrodidae; genus Bemisia; species Bemisia tabaci. The sequence goes on along the minus strand of NC_092801.1, from coordinate 12,170,128 downwards.
CCCCTTCGCGGTGATGGCGAGTTTAAAATGTGCGAAGCAGCGTTGCGAGTTTCCGTCGAATTCCGACCATCGCGCATCGATCTTCATCAGCGTTCGAAACTCACAGGTGCCAACGCGCCAAATGCGGCTAAAAATCAGTCATAGCGCCTAAAAAAATGAAGGCTCTGCGCCATCGTGACCCATAAAAATTACCCCCCCCCCCCCCCCCAAAAAAAAAAAAAAATTCCTAGTTTTTCTGTTCGGTGATTTTTCGAAATTTCCCCCAAGTAACAGCTACTAGTTCTGTAACTAAAGCATCTTGCGTCTAACTTGTCACTAAATGCGCCGTGACACATACGCTAAAAGTCAATTTGGCTCCTAAAAAATCTTCAATGGCCCCTGAAAATCGAGCTCGATGCGTCACATTGCTCCTGAAACTCCAAAGAGTGTTTCGAACACAGATCTCCATTCACGAATCGGAAACATAGCCGCCGCCGCACAGTGGATCGAGTCACTACCGGACAAAACCTGGAAACTTTAAACGGTTTAAATTAAAACTTGGAGATTATAAAAATGGTTCCATCGGTTTCCTCGTAACATTTGATGCTAGAAGCACCTCCAAAAATTTAAAATGTGACGAAATAAACATCCAAATTTGCTGTTTTAGTCAGGGTTTCTGCTAGTCCGGAAATAGTAGTCATTTTTTAAGGGCGGTCCGGAAGTACTGATAAAGTATGGAAATTCCGCAACAAGGTCCGGAATTTTTTTAATATTTTGTCATTTTTGTCGTGATTTCAAATTTTTGAACTTTTTCCAATTTCGTCAAATGGAGGTACTGAAAAAGTACGGATTTTTCTGTTGGAGGAGGTACTGAACTTCTTGAGAATGTACTGAAAAAGCACTTATTTTTGATCAGCCTGTTTCAGTAGACACCCTGTTTAGTAAAACATTCAACGTCCGATATCTCTGATTTACTCGACCCACTTTGCGCCGCCGCGAAGACGTAACGCCATCACGAAAGGAAGATAAAAGGAGAGGCAGTGTCGCCGCGATTCGGTGGATGATCATTCGCTCCCGATTGCGTAAGAATCGAATCGATTTGCCGTTAGAACCAATGGGAAAGGATCGATTATGAGGGTGCTCGCAACGGGCGTTTCGATGATCGATTTGTTACCGTAGTCGCCAATGGGAGAATATCGATTGTTGATGGATTTTTGTGCCGACTTGGCAACACTGAGGAGAGGAGATGCAGGTCGAAGGATGAGAGGATGCGAGGAATTGAAGGAGCCGATCAGAGTTGCCAGACTTTCATTTTAATAAGCGTTCCGTTTTTCTCGTAGAATAGAAGGGTTTTCTAGACGGCTGAAATCAAGAGGAGGATTTTGAAATTTTATACATTTTCGTAAAATTGAATTTGTCTTTTTTTCGGGACGGTCGAACTACGAGGTGAGGAAAATTGTCCAGAATGCTGGAGTTATTGCAAAAACAGGGCTGCCACAGTCAGGGAAAACCGGGAAATGATAGGGAAAACGTGGAAATGTCCGGAAAAAATCGTGGAATCACCTGCATTTGCTTTTCCGAGTGGGTTTGACGTTTCGAACCACAAATTTTGCATGACAACTATTTCCAACTATGTCTTTTTAAAAAGCTGACATTTGCTTAATTGGCAGGGAATTTTGCCAAAATTAGTCAGGGAAATCAGGGAAATGTCTGGGAATTTAATTTTCCAAATCCTGTGGCAACCCTGAAAAAAAATTGAAAATACTGAGAATTTATACAGAAATTTTTCTCTGGATGTCAAAAAACGACCGACTCTATAGTTCCGCCTCACCGAGGATTTTCGCTGTTTTAGCATTCGAATGATGCCGAATTTTCTCTTAGACAATATCTATTTTTGTAAAAAAGTCAATATTTCCCTTTAAATTATCAGACACTTAAGATCAAAATACGAAAAATATTCTCTGAATAATCGACAAAAAATATTCTCAAGTTTCCCCAAAAATTCAAGATTTGTCCAAGAAAATTGTGTAACTTTCTGCAGGCTCATAAGTACGGTGCTTTTCTTTCTCAGCACGGCAGCGGAGAAAATGCTGATCCCAGTTTCTTGAGGGTGCAGTCCACTGCGATTGGGTGGGTCCATCCTGCCCGATTATGGGCACACGGTCTGAATTTGGATTTTCAGTTGGTATTTCCAGTCAAAATACGTCATACTCTCTGATTTTTACGGATTTTTTCGAAAATTTCCGTGCGAATGACCCTCTTACAAAACTGACTGATAATATTGACCCCCTGCCCCAAGAATTTTCCCATCAAAGGAAAACGGTAAAAGGAATCGCAAGTCCACGGAGGCATCTCCCGTGCGCCCTTACTTTACAGTTGGACCCCGTTTTTGCATGTTGCATGTTAATAATTTTAGGCGAGTGCATGGTGGTTACGGACTTGCAAATCCTGCAAAAGTCAGGAGTAAAACGGTTTGGGAAAAGTAGAGAAAAAACCAGGATAAGTGAACGAAACGACCCCAAAAGTTGGGGAAAAATGATTTCATGGAAATTGCGAATTTTTTCGTTTCGCATCACTTATATTCAGCTTTTCTCCCAGTCGGATCCTCTGAAAAAAAACTTACGGGCTATATAGACTTACCGTCCGTTCCGGGCTCAGAGGCCGAAAGTTCCGGGTGCTGGAGCCGTAGCTTCGATCGCTTCGGGTGCTGCGCCCGGAACGCGGACGGGTGGCTTCCCCGGCGGAAGTTTTTTTTTTTCAGTGTTCGGAACACCGTGAAATGCATCGTTGTTTCTCATCCCCTACAGTCCTAGAAGTTAAAAGTTAGAGAATCGTCGCTATAGTGACCGGGGAAACCTGAAAAAGTCGGCTAGTTCTACGTGTAAAAATCCGTGGCAACCCAGCTCTAGCCGCGGTTTTCGGAACTTTTGCGCCCCCCCCCCCCCCCTTCCGACCCGCTTGCCCTCTTTCAACGAGCTTTTTCTGCGATGACGGAATCACGCCCCCGTTATCAGGGTGTCCGCCGTCCGTAAAATCCGGAAAGATGTCATCGGGAAAAATGAGGAATATAGGCCGTAGATCACCATCAGGAAATTCCGAGCATGCCACAAGCATTTTCCAAACGTTTGATTTAATTCATTTTTGCGTTTTGGTTTCCATTAACCGAACGAACATCACTTTATGCCCGCAAATGAGGAATTTTCATTTAAATACCCGGAATATCTAGGAAAATATGAGGAAAATCCAAAATGAAATCTTGGTAAACCCTTTGGCTAACTAATTATTTCAAGTTGGGAATGGCTTTTTAACGTCTCATTTGCGTCTCCAATTTCACACAACACAGATTTCGCATGTGTTTAAAATCAGATGATGTATATATTTTAAGGGTAACTATCGTGTGAGCTGAGAACGAAACTATCATTGGTTTCTAAATCGAAAAATTACCGTAGGAGTTATGATCGAATGACCTGATCTATCAAAATACACGTGTCTTAATGGGAGATACCGCCCAAAGACGTCTCAAGGCGGTATATTTCGCCTCTTTTAAATATTTCTTTCTGCGATTTTCCATTTCAGAAAAAAATTATCAGAAATACAGAAAACCCGGCTTCGTACGCTCTCGTAGATGATGCTACAAAATTTTCTCGCAAATTCTCCATTTTTTGGCGCAGTTGGCAACGCCGGATTGGAGCATCCGAGCGAGTCTGCGGAGACGTTCGCGGGGGGCGGGGAGGGGGGAGTGGGTGGTGCGGTAATACGGTTCAGTAGCAGCGTGCAACGGTGCTCCCCGCGCTATGTTGCCAGACAGTGCTGAAAAATCAGCACATATCCCCTTTTAACCCCATATAAAATATTCGTATTTTATCGCACAGTCCGGCGACGTGGTCCCCAAGCCACCGCCGCTCGCGCGCGGCGCTGTTGCCGCATCACGTGAGGAAATGAGCGTATTTTACGTACAGTTTCACCAGGGGAAAATGCTGGTTTTTAGTCAAGGATAATCTGGCAACCGTGCACCCAGGTCGCGGACCCGCGGGTCGCTGTTGCCGAGTTTCCAACGTGTTCACGAATTTCCCAGCGAGTGATTCCTCGTGATCGTGAAATAATCCTGTTCTCCGTGCCGATCGTGCAACATGGCGCCAAGTTTCACGCTCGTGCGCGCGTAAATCGATGCGCGATCCGGCAACACTGCGGCGTTGACGAAACTACTGCATTACGGAAAAGCGCAGTATGAACTTTCGAATGATATCCCTCTTGACTCCAATGAAGCATTTTCTGAGTATCTACAGGCCGTAAAAACTGGGGAACCTATTCAGTATCAGGAAATTCGTGTCTTCAGTGATCGTTAGCATGGCGTTTGTGCGGAAAGTCCGGAAATATTTATGATTTTTAATGGCGGTCCGGAAGTAATGGAAAAAGTGCGGAAATTCCGCAAGAAGGTCCGGAATTTTTCCTTCGTACGACGGACCGCGCGTTTTTTTCAATAAAGCCTGGATAAGTGTGCTATGTGCTATCGGTGCTGTCCTTTGCGCGCTGATTCTTTGAGTGTAGTATTTTCCTGCAAGATCGCGCCTCGTGCAGTCTGTTAATCTTCAAGCCACCACTAAAATCCTATGTCCACTTCATTTTTGTCGCAATTTGAGCGAGAATTTTCTCGTGTCTTTGGACTTTTCAAAAGTGGACTTGTCCGAGATTTTGGCTCCAAAAATACGCAATGGATCATTACACAGTCTACTCAACTGTTACTTTCAGAATAGTAGATACACTGAAGAAAAAAGTTACAGGCTAGGCATTCCGTTCGTTCCGGGCTCAGAGGCCGAAAGATCCGGGTTCTGGAGCCGTAGTTTTGACTGCTCCGGGTGTTACGGCCGGAACTTGCGGCCTCTGAGATAGGAACGCGGACGGTATGTCTATATAGCCCGTAAGTACGGCTTCTAAGGCAAGAGTTCTTTTTTCTGTGTGCGGTACAACTATCTTAATTCTAGTTTTTCGGCACTGTGATCTCTTATTCCCTGGACGGTCTCAAAAATTGTTTTCGCTGAGGTAAACCGAGGAAGTACCTGAGACTGATAGCCAGGCTGACGTCAGGCTCGAAGATACGGAGGACTTGAACTGGTAAGTCACCGTTAGGCGCTCCTCGGTTCAATCTGCCTTGAAAATTGGCCTAGTTCTGACGCGGACGAGAGTTCGCCGTGGAGTCTGTTGCCAGCTCTTGGTTCGACCATGGTCCAGCGGAACTGTCACATTCTGAGGTGTCTGCGCCCGGGCGTAAGTGCTGAAAGAAATTGTTTCCTGAATCTGTAAACGGAGCAGCTTGAAAAATCCTTTAAATTTTTCTTATTTCTGGGATGTACACTAAAAAAAAAAAAATTACGGCCGTGGAAGCCATACTTACGGGCTATATAGACATAGACATACCGTCCGCTCTCCGGGCTCAGAGGCCGAATACCGGCCTAAACACGACGGGTCTCGATGCTGATTTCGGCGAAAAATGCGGGTTTGGTAGATTCGCGGTTGATTGTCAAGTATGGGAATTTGCCGCCTAATTCAGAATGTAGACCCATGTTTAGGCCAGTCGTAGACTCTTCACTGTTAAAAATCCCGGCGCGAAATTTACGCTTACTCAGTTGCTATTTTGACCACCTGTCACTCTGAATGCATGGATCCGGCGCGATTTTCGCGCTCTGGCGGGAGTGAAATTCTGACAAGAAAATGTAAAACGGAACCGCCGCAGCATGGATTTGAACTCGAGTCGCGGCGTTGATAGACGAGTGCGTTACCATTTTGCCACTTGACGCCCACATCTTTATATGCTGAATTTACGCTACTTGAGGGAGCTCAACTATAATTCGTCCGTCGTTCGTGATATAAACGCTCTGATCTATTCACTCAGAGTGCGGCGCGACATTCGCGCTGAATTTTTTTTTTCACGCCGGCTATTCACTCAGAGTAAATCATTGATTTTTAACAGTGAGACCGAAAGTGGCCGAATCATAATGTTTTCCGTAAAACATGAGTCTTCAATGAAAAGCAAAAACATCGTTGAGTCGCAACGAACTACACCTCTAGAATGGCCCCCAGATAGCAAACCATGCGTTACGCGCATGGGACGGGTTTTGAAGGCAGGAGGGGGGTGGGAGCCCAAGTATAGCTAACCCCACTCTCCATTTCTGCCGCGTCTCGCACATAAGGATTACATGTGAAAATTTCAACCTTCGTAAACATTAATTATTTTGAGGTTTGCTTTCAAATGTCCTATTTTTTGAGAAAAGAAAACCCTTTGAGGTGCGAGTATTATGCCATCTTTTCATTGCTATCACTTTATTCAACTAAATTGGGGCAAAAGGTGGGCAGTGTCTTACATGGGTTTAGATGGCAGCCTGCTGTGTGAGCCCAAGTAAACCTAACCTATATCAACTTCAAAACGTTACGGGTCTCTAACACTGGTCAGCCATCCTAGAGGTGTAGTTCGTTGTTGAGTCGAGAAAATTCAGGGTGAGCCCTTCAGTGGCCCTTATCGATGGCCCTCCTTTTTAATCGTGCGGTCGGAGAAGCGTGCGGCAACACGACGTCGTCGGGGCGACGCGACGTGACGTGAGGCTGCCGCGCGGCGCTTTTTAGCGGAACTCACCGTTCATCGAATCCGCGCCGCATGCCGCCCGGAGCCGGTCGAACCGGGAACTCACCGACAACCGACGACACCGGAAGAAATTAGGCTAATTAGCCCGAGCCCCATTTTTCGCTCCGTTCCGTCATCGTCGGCGGCGCCGTGCTCGACTCCGGGATAGTGCAACGGGAAACGGGGAACGACGATGACGGATTTCTATTTCCCATATCCGCCCGAAATCTCGTCGATCGTCGACTGCGAACGGTGGATCGAGTCAATAGAAGAGGTCGGACTATTGGAAACTTTAAACGGTCATAACGCCGTTCATACAATACTTTGAGGCTCCAAAAGTGGTTATATTGGTTTCAGGGTGTCTGCAAGTCGGAATTTCCGGAAAGTCCGGAATAGTACTGATTTTTAAAAGGCGGTCCGGAAGTATTGAAAAAGTGTGGAAATTCCGCTAAAAGTTCCGGAATTTTTGTAATTTTTCGTCATTTTTGTCGCAATTTTAAATTTTTGAAATATTTCGAATTTCGTCAAATGGAGGTACTGAAAAAGTACGGAATTTTTTTGTTGGAGGAGGTACTGAATTTCTTGAGAATTTACTGAAAAAGTACTGTATAAGTACTTATTTTTGACCAGCCTGTTTAAGTAGACACCCTGAAGAGTCGCCAAATTTCCTTCGATAAAATGTTTATTTTTTCAGGAAAATTATGACTATTTTTCCTTTAAATTTTCAGAATCTTTAGGTAAAATTGCGAACTAAATTATCTGAAAAATCGGAAGAAAAATGTTCATAAATTTACCAGGAAATTCACATTTTATCAAAGGTAAATTTGGCAACGCCTGAAGGTTCATACGGCGTTTTTCCCCAGCGCGGCAGTTATACTTCGACAGTGTCTGTTCAATTTCGGAGAGTATTCGGTTTCGTTTTTCGAGGCCCGCCGACCCCGGAGTGGCGACCCATGACGACGAAGTGCAGCGTGCAGATGAGCGAAGCGACCAACGGCTTATCCGCGAGTTCCGCGGCCGCTGGCTCACCTTGGATCGATTCGTCTCGCTCGGCGCCAAGTAGGCCCATAATCGGAATTGATAGACAAGCCGATACACATAGAGACAGTCGGGCCGGGGCGATCCCAATGATCGAGGCGAGTGGTTGTGATGGACAACAGGGCCGGATTAAGGGGGTGGCACATGGGCCGCGGCCCATGGCGGCAAATCAAGGGCGGCAAATTTTGCAATTTTTTTTAAAAGAAAATCGAATTTTGAAAAAAATTACCAACGAGAATAGGCGACAAAATCTCTCATTTCCTGAGAGTATAGCGATTTCTAATTTTGTTGTCTTATAGTGGTACAAGAGACAGCATCTCACATTAATCGAGGTAAGAGACAAACCAAACACGCAATTTGGCCTGGAACGGCGCGACTTAGAGAGCAATGATGACGAGGACTTGAGATGAAAAGGAGAAGCCCTCGGCGCGGCGGTCGTCATGTAACACATACTAGCGCATACAAGACTGCACGAATACTTCACGCCTTGCATGAAACACAGTGCGGTCACTGCGGTCTGCGTGAAACGGATAGCGCCTACAAGAATGCATGAATACTTCACGCATTGCTCCAAAGACAGTGCGGTCAGCGTGAAACGCTTAGCGCCTACAAGACTGCGTGAATACTTCACGCATTGCGTCAAACACAGTGCAGTCTGCGCGGCGCGGCGGCGGTAGTTAAAATCATTAAACTACATCTATGTTTGTTCGTTCATAATTTGTTCGTTCATTGCTTATGAATGGAAAGCCTTGTCTACACAGAAATAGGTTTACGGAACTTAACTTTCGCGAAAAGTTCCGTGAACTTTTGCTAGTAGTGTTAACAGGGCTTTCCCAAAAAATATGTCCAACACGAGTAAACGATTCTTATGCACCCCTCCCCCGCTGGCACGCTTACTTGATGGTTTTTATTGGTATTTCAAAATGTATGAGAAGGGGGCGGCAAAATACAGGCGGCCCTTGGGCGGCAAGTAGGTAAATCCGGCCCTGATGGACAAATGAGGCAAGTAAGAGACGAACTAACGGCAACCGATCAGAGACTCCACACATCCTTAGTCAGTAAGGGGCCTTGCAAGTTTTAAGTAACACACTTTTCCGATGTTTTTACACACCCCCCCTCCCCCCAACAGGGTTGCCACAGTCGGAGAAAACCGGGAAATGTCAAGGAATTTTAAAAAGTTACGGATTATCGAAAAATGTCAGGAAAAATGTGTTAAATCATCTTTATATGCTTGTTAGAATAGGTTTGAGGGTTCGAACAACGAATTTTGCTGAAAACTATTTTCAATTATACCTTCTTAACCATCCGTCACATCCGTCACATCTTCAATTGTCAGGGAATTTCACCAAATGTAAATGGAGATACGTGGTTTCATAATTCGGCCATCGATTTGTAATACATTTCAGGCGCGACTTCTTCTGAAGTTGCGTTCCCACTGTGCGGCGCTACGCTCGAGACGACTCGAGAACGCGGAAGGCTACGATCGAACCAGGAATCAGGCGTGTTCGACCCATCTCGAATTCCGGCGTTGTCACTCGCGACCGAAGTGTGGTTCCCTCCAATTGGAACTTTTTTTCTCTTCATTTAAACCTATGGAAATGTATCGATTGTCGGAAGGACCAGCGCTTCGACAAGAATCGATCATTTAACATAGGTTTAAACGGAGGGAATCTGGCGTTGCCAAATTGCTAGATCCGCGTGTGGTAGCGAAGTGTGCACTGGAAAAAAAAACACATGGGATCTGGAGTCCAGACTCTTAAAAACATCGACAAGAAAAAATACTGTTGATTCAATCAGATTTAAGCTTAAATCAAGAACCAAGCCTCGTAATTTGAGCGGATTTCCTTTTGATCTAAATCTGATTGAATCAAGAGTCCCTTTTCTTGTCAATGTTTTCAAGAGTCTGGACTCTAGATCCAATGTATTTTTTTTCCAGTGTGGTTCCCTCCAATGTCAAGTGGATAACCAACTGCTAGGAGACGACATAAACTGTACGTCTTTTCATAAAAATTTCACATCGGACTTGGTGGACCTTTAGAAAGTGTTCTAATGCCGCAAATCGACCAAGGCTGTGTCAGCGAATGGTCTGTTTCAAGTGTCTGGAAGGGGGTTGTTAATCCCCCTTTTTTCCACAATTTTCCGCCTTGATTAGTTTTTGGTCGAAACTTTCTAATTCTTTCTTTTCTTCTGTTACAGGGTTTTGTTAATTCCGGTTACAATGTTAATGGAATCGCACATGTAAGTAATTTACAATCGCCTAGCATTGATTCACTCGTAAAGATATGCATAATACTTCTGCTCTAACGTTTAAACGTTGCTAAGTTGATGCCGATGGATTACGTGTTGCTGAGGAAAATTATGGACTTTTTTTATGAGATTTTCAGGTGTTCTAGAGTAAAACTAGAGTATCCAAATGGATGAACCGCACTGTTGCCGTCTTGCTAGAATCTTTACCCGAAGCTTTCATTCCGCCACGAAAGTGTTAGGACTCGCCAACCTCTCATTTCAACTTTTTGTCAACAATCGAGTTTCATCTTATCCAGAATCGATTGGAATCGATCACATCGATCACAGTGCACACATTCAAACGGGCTAAGCACACCGTCAGTGTCTTGCAAGACTCTGCCCCCGAAGCTTCCACGCCACTACGAAAGAGTAATGAATCGCCTACCCCTCCATTCAACTTCATGTAAATAATCTAGTATCACCTCATCTAGAACAGGGTGTCTACAAGTCCGGAAATAGTACTGATTTTTTAAGGACGGTCCGGAAGTACCGAAGAAATTAGAAATCCCGCAAGGATGCCCGGAATATTTTGTCATTTTTGTCGCAATTCGAGCGAGAAATTCAAATTTTTGAAATTTTCGAATTTCGTCCAATGGCAATACTGAAAAAGAACTGAATTTTTCTTTTGAGGAGGCACTGAATTTCTTGGGAATATACGGAAAGAGTACTGTGAAATCACTGATTTTTGGCCAGCCTCACTGGAATAAAAAAACACATTGGATCTTGAGTCCAGACTCTTAAAAACATCGACAAGAAAAAATACTCTTGATTCAATCAGATTTAAGCTTAAATCAAGAACCAAGCCTCTTAATTTGAGCGGATTTCCTTTTTTGAATCATGAGTCCTTTTTCTTGTCAATGTTTTCAAGAGTCGCGGGACTCTAGATCCAATGTGTTTCTTTTTCCAGTGCTGTTTTGGTGGACATCCTGTAGAATCGATTAATCTCGATCATATTGCGCACATTCAAATGTGCCAAGCACACTGTTGCCGTCTTGCAAGACTCGACCCGGAGCTTCCACCCCGCTACGAAAGTGTAATGAATCGCCAAGCAAGGGATCGTTCATCCCACGAGCCTCCTCCCCCCCCCTTCACCCTCCCTTCCCCGCCCCTGCAGGTTCGACCCCGAGCACCCTCGGTTGTCTTGCCACGGCGGCGGCGGCGGTGGCGGAGGCGGAAGGGTGGAGGGTCGTAATCGTCGGGATCACCCCCGCTCCCCCCCTCCCCCTCCCCCGGTCCCTGGTCCCTTCACCTCGGCTCCGTCGTCGTCGTGAATCCCTCGCTCGCTCCTCGCCCCGTGTCGGGGTCGCCGTGGCGAAAATAGGAAAAATCAATGGAACGAAAAAGCTCGAGGGTTCCACGAAACGGGGCAAAAGTCCCCTCGGCCTCGTCGAGAAGGTTGTCGGATCGCGGTGGCAGTGGCGAATCCATCAATTTGGCAACACTGTTATACTGCATTTAAATCCGTTAATGTACAGGGTGTCTACAAGTCCGGAATTCCGGAATGTCCGGAAATAGTACTGATTTTTTAAGGGCGGTCTGGAAGTACTGAAAAAGTGCGGAAATTCCGCAAAAAGGTCCGTATTTGTCCCTGTCACTGTCCGGCGTTGTCACTCGCCCATCGGCGGATCCAGCAAATTGGCAACACTGTTATACTGCATGTAAATCCATTGAATATATCGAATCTACGTCGGACAGGCTGCCGCGCTTGGATCGATTTTTTGCATGATTTTAAACAGGAGGAAAACAGTGTTGCTAACTTGCAGGAAGTCCATTACAACCCAACAGTGGCAAATCCAAGAATTTGGCAACGGGGGAAACGTCCCCTCTGCCTTTTGGGGAAGTTTGTCGGATCGCAGTGGCAGTGGCGAATCCATCGATTTGGCAACACTGTTATACTGCATTTAAATCCATTGAATATGCAGGGTGTCCACAAGTCCGGAATTTTCGGAAAGTCCGGAAATGGCACTGATTTTTTCAGGGCGGTCCGGAAGTACTGTAAAAATGCGGAAATTCCGCAAAAAGGTCCGGATTTTTTTTTAAAAATATTTTGTCATTTTTATCGCAATTTCGAATTTTTGAAATTTTTCTAATGGAGGTACTGAAAAAGTGCGGAATCATGTCGGAGGAGGTACTGAATTTCTCGAGAATGCACTGAAAAAGTACTGTAAAAGCACTTATTTTTGACCAGCCTGTTTTAGTAGACACCCTGAATATATCGAACCTACGTCGGACAGGCTGCTTTGCCTGGATTGATTGTTTGGCGTGGTTTTAAACGGGAGGGAAACAGTGTTGCTAACTTGCAGGAAATCCCTTACAACCCAACAGTGGCAAATCCAACAATTTGGCAACGGGGGAAACGTCCCCTCTGCCTTTTGGGGAAGTTTATCGCATCGCAGTGGCAGTGGTGAATCCATCAATTTGGCAACTCTGTTATACTGCATTTAAATCCATTGAATGTATCGAACCTACGTCGAACAGGCTGCCTCACCTGGATCGATTGTTCGACGTCACGTGGTTATAAACGGAGGTAAAACAGTGTTGCCAACTTGCAGGAAATCCATTAGTGGCAACCCAACAGTGGCAAATCCAACAATTTGGCAACGGGGGAAATGTCCCCTCGGCCTCTTGGGAAAGGGTGTCGGATCGCGGTGGCGAATCCGGAATGTTGGCAACACTGTCATGCTGCATTTTACTCCATTGCATTTATCGAATCTACGTCGGACAGGCTGCCGACGAAAAAATTGGGGCTGGGACCCCGAAAAAATGAGTGCTTAAATTTATCGCACTAATGTCATTTTTGGATTTGTTGTAGCCTCTGCCTCCCCCAACTATTAATTCGGCCCAAATGACGCATCTGTAACATTTACTGATAAGAACGGCTGAAAAAGAACGTATGGTTCGTTGAAAAGTGCGATTTTAACAATAGCCAGGCTTTTGATCATAGTATGGGTCACAAAAACATGTACTTCACATGCCAAAAAAATTTTTCTCGCTGTTTTGAAAAGCAGGTTTTTTGAGTGGAATGACATCATTCGCGCGTACTTTATTGTGCAAACCGGATCCGATCGTTTTGCGTACGAAAGGACGCAAAACGAAATTTTCCTGTAAATTTTGTTTTACCTAGGTGTCGTCTACCTCCTCATTTTTTTCGCCGCTGAAGCCGAAAATTACCTTAATTTCCTTAATCATCCATTCATCTCCCGGGAAAGCGATTTTCCACAAAAGCCCATTTTAAATCGCCATTAATTTCGCTCCGGGGAAAAACGTCGTATGGGCCTTCAGACGTTGCCGAATTTCCCTAACAAACCACGATTTTTTTTAAATAATTCCAAATGTTTACCTCTCGATTTTTCAGAAAATGTCCAGGAAAAAAATTCCTCACAATGTTGAAAAATAAATATTTTCTGAGAAGAAATTTGGTATCATTATAAAGCCAATACGGCGTTCTTTTTTAGCACGGTAGCATTGATAACAGCCCGAACGATTCTGTAGAATCGTGCTGTAGCTGGACGTTACACGAAGCAGCAAGTAAGATGAGGCTTCTCCGAGCAACAGGTCTATCGCGTCGCTTGCGGGTGCGGGCGAGTTCGACTTCGTGCTCTGTAGTGCAGACTGCAGGGCTGGCGACTCGCAGCGGCCCGCCCGCGCCGACGCTTCAGCGTTTGTCCGCGCCTTCAATTAGCTGGATATGCAGCTAGCACGTTCGGAGCTCCTAAAGCTCCGTCAACTAACCTCATAATGGAGATGTTGCATGTGTGAGGAATTTGCGATTTGACTTTAGACTATTATGTAAAAGTTCGTGAGAAACACGGTGGTGCCACTGGTTTTCTCTGAAATCAACTCTCAAGCTCAAAAAAAGCTCTCAAGTTGAGGCCATTTCCGGAAAGTCTGGAAATTGTACTGATTGTTTAAGGGCGGCCCGGAAGTACGGAAAAATTGCGGAAATTTCGCAAGAAGATCCGGAATTTTGTCGTAATTTGGGGGGAATATTTCATATTTTTGAAATTTTTCGAATTTCGTCGAATGGAAGGCACCGGAAAAGTACTAAATGTTTTTGTCTAAGAGGTACTGAAATTTTTGGTAAGGTACCTAAAAAGTATTTTAGACTTTCGGCTTTTTGGCCAGTCTGTTTTAGTAGACACGTGCACGAGCAGATTACACTTTTTTTTGCACTTCTTCGAGTTCAAAGTTTGGAAAAGTGGCTCGGTGCCCTTTGTGTTTCCTGCATCTAAGTTTTCCGGGAAAGTAGATTTCAGCTGCGTGAAGCCTCGAGACAGGCTTGCCACGGTCAGGAAATTTAAAAATCCAGGAAAAACCGGGAAATGTCAGGGAAAATGACGGAAGTGTCAGGGAAAAATTTTCAATTTACCTTTATTAGCTTCCTAGAGCAGATTTTACGTATAGAACGTCAAATTTTGCTTGGAAACTCTTTCAAATTATGTCTCTTGGACATAACTTCAATCGTCAGGGAATTTCTCTCAAAAGTGTCAGGGAAATCAGGGAAATGTCAGGGAATTTCATTTTCTACATTTTGCGGCACACTGGAAGAAAAAACACATTGGAACTAGAGTCCAGACTCTAAAAACATCGACAAGAAAAAATACTCTTGATTCAATCAGATCTAAGCTTAGATCAAGAACCAAGCCTCTTAATTTGAGCGGATGTCCTTTTGATTCAAGCTTAAATCTGATTGAATCAAGAGTCCTTTTTCTTATCAATATTTTCAAGAGTCTGGACTCAAGATCCAATGTGTTTTTTCTCCAGAGCAACCCTGCATCATGAAACGAGAAGGTGATACTTTTTTGCAGCTCTTTGAAAGTACGAAAAGGTGACTCTCGCCCTTTCGTGTTTCTCCCTTCGGCGTTTTCCGGGAAAGCGGATCCCAGCCTGAAGTCTCGAGAACTTTCCTCTCCCGGGAAAGTGCCGACGCGGAGGCTCTTCCCGAACGCGGAGGAGCTATGGCCACGCTTCCGTCACGTGTCCGCACGGCGGGGCGGCAACGATCCCGCGCTTTTCCGAGAAGACGCGACCCCCGACATCCCCCCCCCCCTTCCCGGCGTCGCGACGGCCCCGGCAAAGGCCGATAGCCCCGCGTGCGTGCGGCTCCCGTCGTTGGCTGGCGTCTGCTGCTGCCTGCAGTCGAGCCGCCCACGCGGGGGTCGCTGCGACGCGGGCCGGGCTCGCGCGTGCGTTTCGCGAACACCCCCCCCCCCCCGGGGGGGGGGGGGGCACGCCCACAACTACCCTGCACACCTTCGTCCTCCCGTTACTTCGGTGCTTTCGTACGGCGGCGCACAGTGGATCGAGTCAATAGGAGAGGTTGAACAAAATTTGGCAATTTTAAATGCTTATAACTCCGTTTATTCAAGACTTTGAGGTTCCTAAAGTGGTTTCATTGGTTTCCTCGTAAAATTTCCTTCCAGAAGCACCCCTTAAACTTCAAAATGTGACGGATTAAACATGAAAATTTGCAGTTTTAGTACCAAACTAGCCGTTCTGGGCGCGCTTCGCGCGCCCGTCACGCCTAGCCGGGGGCTACGCCCCCTGGACCCCCGGTCACTCGCTGCGCGAGTGACATTCGGCTCGCTTCGCGAGCCGATTTTGTAGTAGTTGCAAATTTTTTATCACTATATTTTGAAGATTTCATAGAAAACATTATGAAATTCTCATTCCACAATTAACTTGTAGAATAATAATGGCAGGGCAAGAAATAGACTATATCTTATGGACGGTTCCCACTTAGTAAAACAGCCAACACCACGAGAAGGTGAGGAACCATTGTTAGCCACTTTTTTTACTTTTCTGAAAAAATTTACTGAAATTTTAGTTGCGTCCCCTAAAGGAAACACGGAGAAAAAAATTTTGTGCATGGAACCCGAAGCTGAGATCATATGGATCTCTGAAGTTTTCGGATCACGCATCCGAAAAGTTAAGGTCCATCTGCCGAAGTTCGGGTCAGACAATTGAAGTAGTTCGGTATATACCGAAGGTTTCAGGTCACACATCTGAAGTACTCGGTGCATACCGAAGTGTTTCAGATTTCTGACCCGAATTTCGGCAGCTGGACCTCAAGTTTTAAGAGATTCGTATGATCTCAACGTCGGGTCCCATGCACGAAGTTTTTTCTCCGTGTGAGTATTAATATAAATTTCAACACAGTCAAACACAGTAGAGAACCAAGGAAATCACAGTAGAACAGAGAAAAATACCGTCGAATAAATAAAGAAAACTATTATCGAAGAAATTCTAATTATTTGGAAAGTAATTCGCTGGCGTAGGTAATCAATGCGTAGCTGCGTAGGAGCATGAGCGAGATTTATCATCAACTGACCGCTGGCCGGTAGGTACCTGGGGGGGGGGGGGGGGGCGAGTGACAATACGTAAGCGGTGGCATATGGTTCGACTGACAGAGGAGTGGGGAACGGTCAGACGTAGGGGAAAGGTTCAGGCTGAACCGTTCAGCACAGCGCAGCGTCAGTCACCGGGTGGGGAAGAGAGTCCGGGAGGGGACACTTCCCCTCGAGTGAAATAGAAAAAGGCAGAATCCTTCGAAGTTTATATTAATGATTAATGATGATGGCATGTTCGACCTCTCTGATTGACACGGTCCACTGTGCGGCGTTTCGGTTGGGTTCGGGGCGCGTCGCTGCACAGTGGATAGAGTAAATAGGAGAGGTCGGACAAAGTTGGAAACTTTAAACGCTTATAACTCCGTTTTTACAAATTTTTGAGGTTCTGAAAGTGGTTCCATTGGTTTCCTCGTGAAATTTTCTCCTGGAAGCACCCCTTGAAATTCTAAGTGTGACGAAGTACACATCAAAATTTGCAGTTTTAGTAAAAAATGTCATGTCCGACCCCCCTCTATTTGACTCGATCCACTGTGCGTTGTCGGTTTTCGGTAGGGTACTTATACAGGGTGATCCAAAAGTCCCCTACCTCTAACCCCGAGGTTTCTTGCCCCTTTTCAAGGTGATTCCCATAAAATTCTGGCGGGTGCCAAAAGTCGTTTCCATTGACCTAGTAGCACTGGCACAAGTTCGAGTCTCTATTTCAATTTTTTTAAAGTTACAGGGGCGGTATCTCGCGCTGTTGTCCTGGAACTTTAGGAGCATGCTGTATAGGGAGGGTTCAAACATATGGGTAATTTTGAGGTTGGGTGATAGAGCTGTTACAGGGTGTCGAGCATCAGGATGTTCTCGATTCTATCAGGATTTGAGGTCCATCAGTATTTGAGGAAAAATCGATCGTAAAATCAGGATTTGAGAAAAGTCGGTTGTCTCATCGAATTTGTTTATGCTTTCGCACACGCTTATGCACAAATTTTAAATTTTCTCTGCAAAAAATCAGGATCTGGAAAAATTATGAATTCAGGATCCAGCAGTCAAAAATCAGGAAAAATCAGGATTTCCCAAGATGAAAAAAAACTAAAGACCTTGTCCTAGGTAACCAATCTATGTATTCAAATTCTCCAGAATGATTTATCATGACTATTGTTATGACCCTTCGTTTGTTAAGCACGTATTTGATTAATTTTTGCATAAATTACTCATTTTGCGGAAAAACGCTCATTTATGAACATTCTTGGCCAGTCTGGTTTGATATTGGAATCTGGAGATCGGCAGTGACATTTTTCATGTCGGAGAATTTTCAAATTCGAGCTAAAAGCTAAAAGCTTAAAAAAATAAACTTGGTTTTAAATCCCCTCTTAAAAACTGGAGAAATGTGAGAGGGGTCCAAAAATGTTTGGGAGAAACAGACTGGAAAGTAGAGAAGCGGACCGTAATCGAGACGCTTTCAAATCGCCTTCAAGACTCAGGCTATGCAATCCGCATGTCTTAGGAGTTGAAATAGTTATCTCGCGAACGCCGTGTTACAAAAAATCCCTGTGAAAAGTTTTTAAATGTTTTATCGTTTCTTCGGAACCCTAATCGATTTTATTTATGATTTTTTGTTTGTCTCTGTCTTCTTTCTTTATTTTTCGTGCACGAATTCGTGGAAAAACAAATGAACAGAAGGTACCGATCGGAAAAGCTTTTTAATCCCTCCTAAGTACCTTCGGCTGAAGTACTTACTTGTCCATTTCTCCTCCATTTCTTTCTCTACATTCTTGCAATTTGGCGACGCTTGGTTTCGTAAAAAAATCGATATCTGTCGAAGCAGACCGCCTTTCTCAAAATCGATCATTAGTCGGGGATTGGTATGATAAAAAACACTGTTGCCAACTTGTGTCTATCTCAACGGAAAGTGCGGTGAGCTTGAAAGCACAACAAACCCAACAACTTGGTTCTGGTGTCCCAGTTAGCACCCTTCAAAATATAGGTCATCAGTAACCCAAAATTTGGCGACAGCGGTAACGGCGTTGCCGAATTGGACGTATTTCTATCAAACAGAACTATGTGCATTAAGACATGAGCCCTGAGACCCATAAGAATGTATACACAACACGGCTCATGTCATATTGCACATAGTTCTGTTTGACAGAAATACGTCCAATTGAGGATTTGTATAGTTCATCGTCTGATGTCACAATTGCAACGAGACTTTTTTTTTCGAATGTGGCAAATTTATCCGTCGAGGAGGCTCTGAATTTTTCAGGAAATCCCTGAAAAATTACCGTTAAGGTACTGATCGTTAGTCCTCCAGTTTCAGTCGACACCCTGTTCATGAAATTCCGAAGCCGTTAAGCATTGTTTCAACTTCGTTCAGTTTCGCCGATGAAACCGGACGATCCGACGAGTGCCCATATTTCATTCGCGCAAAAAATCAGGCAATCTCATTCGGAAGTCAAAGAAAATATTGAAAATGAGCCTGAAATGAGCTTGGAAATGAAATTAATTTTTGATCTTCCATCGATTTTCGAGAGTCTTTCGGATGATTGGTGGTAATTGGACAAAGAACGTAGGCTTCGTGCTCGTGGTCCTATTTTCTCAACCAGTGGCGCGGCGTGCTTTGCGATATATCGATAGATCTGCCATATAAACCTATGGAAAAGAATCGATTCACAAGGTGTTCGCAGCGAACACCTCGATAATCGATTCTTTACCATAGGTTTAAATGGCATAACAATCGATACATCGCGGGGGAAGTCTGGCAACGTCCGAATGCTCTTACGGCGTTCTTCCCGAGCACGGTCCCCGCTCACGCGTTTCCCCGCGTTTTTCCGATATCTTGACCCCCCCTCCCCGCCCCCTGTCCCCCACCCCCTCATCCTCAATCACCCCCCCTGCACCCTGCTCTAACCTCCCCGCGCCGAGCTTTTCGCGCTGTTGCGCCCGACTCAGAATCCCACTCCTACCTCTTTTCCCCTCCTTCCCCTCTTCCTCCTCACCCACCCCCCCACTCCCCGGGGGGAGGGGGGGATACAGTTTAGAGCTCTCCGGTCGGCGAGCGACTGCATCGCTTTTCGCGGGCGCCTTGAACTTACTCCAGTTAAATCCGCGTCACCGCCGCGCCACCCCCCCCCCCTTCTCGGTCGCGGGAGGGGGAGGGGTTCGCCAAAACGATGCGAAGGTCAAGAGTACGATAAATAGTCATCCCTCGCCTATCCGCTCCGGGCGGTACTTGCCCCGCGGGAAATGGCGTTGCACCATTTTTTTTTTCTTTTTCGTAGCTTTCATGCGCCTCCCATGGTCGTTAATAGTGTGGAGATGCGGATGAAAGCATGAGTTTTGTAAGCTCGGTACCAAGGTGTCTGCAAGTCCGGAATTTCCGGAAAGTCCGGATATAGTACTGATTTTTTAAGGGCGGTCCGGAAGTACTGAAAAAGTGCGGAAATTCCGCAAAAAGGTCCGGAATTTTTTTTAATAATTTGTCTTTTTTGTCATTTTTGTCGTAATTTCAAATTTTGGAAATGTTTCTAATTTCGTCTAATGAATAGTATTGAAAAAGTACGGAAATTTTCTGTTGGAGTAGGTACTGAATTTCCTGAGAATGTACTGAAAAAGTACTGTAAAAGTACTTATTTTTGCCCAGCCTGTTTTAGTAGACACCGTGGGTACGTAAGATTGGAAAGCATCCGGATCGTACATTCGTCGGAAGAACTGAATCGAGGGTGTCTACTAGTCAGGACTTTCCGGAAAGTCGGGAAATAGTAAGGAGTTTTTAAGGGCGGTCCGGAAGCACTGAAAAAGTGCGGAAATTCCGCAAGAAGGTCCGAGATTTTTTCATTTTTTGTCATTTTTGCCGCAATTTGAGCAAGAATTCAAATTTCTGAAATGTTTCCAATATTGTGAATCGGAGGTACTGAAAAAGTATACTGAATAGTTAAGTTAAGGGGGCACTGAAAAAGTACTGAATCTTTCTTTTGAGGAGGTACTGAATTAATTGGGAAAGTACTGAGAAGTACTGTAAAAGTACTAATCTTTGGACAGCCTTTTTTAGAAGACACCCTGTGAAAGCGCACACTGATGAACTTTCTGCACCCCTCCTGCCTTCTCCATAGGTTTAAACGGTAGATCAATCGATTCATCGCCAAGCATGCCACGCCCCTGATCCTTGAGTTGCAGCCAGGCGTCGCGTCGCGTCGCAATTTAAGAAAAATTAAAGCGCCTTCAATATTTCACGCAGGCAACACGGACATCTCCGAGCACGAATAGTTGCATCATCGTATTGCTATTAAGAAACTCGTAGCGCCTTCAATTTTTTCAGGAGTGATGATAAAACGTGCCACATCATTGCGTTGTCTGTGACGTCATGGCGTGTGCGCGTGACGTCGCTCACCAGCTGTGAAGAACGTGACGTTGACGTCGAATATCCAGGATCACGAAATCTGCCCTTTTTTGCCATTCCACGCCCGAATCCAAACAACGAAATTTCAGTGGTGAGGCGTGAATGATCGACTTTCGATAACCCCCCATTTGAAGCTGTGGTAAAGAATCGGTGGCTGACTACCTTCTCCGCGCAAAGCACATTCGTCATTAGTGGTAATTTTTCCGATTATCCTTGCCGTACAAAATAATTTTCGAAAATAACGGTATTTCACATTCTCATGAACTAGCATATTTTTACCCCGGTTGCTTTTAATTATCGCAAAGTTGTCGGGCATGTAATCGATTTAAGACACGCTTTAAAAATGCACACCAAATAATACGATCAAAATCACCAATTTTGTGAGAGAATGCACCAAATTTCCTAACCTTCTCTGAATTTCCTTACCGATCATGGCATCCGTGGATCGTCTGATCGGGTGGTTTTTGCATTTGTCCCAGAATAACTTACGGTTGCGGTCAATTTAACAATAAATTTTGTCCATCAATGTGTCAATAGGTTTGCCTATCAATTACAATACTCAATCCGCAGTAGGTTTATCAAATTTTTGTGCGCGCGCAGGGTGTCAACAAGTCCGGAATTTCCGGAAATAGTACGGATTTCTTAAGGGCGGTGCGGAAGTACTGAAGAATTGCGAAAATTTCGCAGGGAGGTCCGGAATATTTTTTAATGTGTTGTCATTTTTGTCGAAATTTGAGCGAGAAATTCAAATTTTTGAAATTTTTCGAATCTCATCAATTAGAGGTACTGAAAATGTACTGAATTTTCACCATTGAGGAGGTACTGAATATCTTGGGAATGTACTGGAAAGTATTGTAGAAGTACTGATTTTTGGCCTGCCTGTTTCAGTATGTCTACCCTGGCGCGCGCGCATGCTCCAAAAATTCGAGACGCATCGGCGTGGCGTGCTTTGCGATATATCGATTGATCTGCCATTTATACCCATGGAAAAGGATCGATAAACAGGATGTTCGCAAAAAACACCCTGATAATCGATTCTTACCGATGTCTTTACCGTAGGTTTAAATGGGAAAATATCGAAAATCGATCATCCACGCCTCGCCGCCGCCGAGACGCGCGTCTCAAGCTTTCGGAGGATGTAAATATCCCTGTCAAAAGCATCAAGATAAGGCGGAGGGAAAGAATTCCGTCAGTAAACCACCGGAACGACGAGCAGAGGACGGCACGGGGGGGTGTAGGGCGATGTCGGACGCCCCCCCCCTTTTCTGCCCCTCGCCCCCCCCCCAGTCCACCCCGGTGGAAAGCCGGGGGGGGGGGGGGGAGGTAAAAGTGCACGGAAGAAAGGTGGTAGAGAGGCGTCACGTGCGTATTGATTTTGCCCAGACACCCTTCAAACGCCGCCCCTCTTCCCGCCCCCCGCGACCCCCGCCCTCGCGTACCGGTCGAACCCCTCCCGCCCCCCACCCCCTTCTTGTGCATCTTTGCACTCGGACACGCACGCGGCTTGTCATCCCTCCCCCCGCGGGGGGCGGGGGGGGGCGTGCAGCGATGACGTGTAGACGCTTTTGATTGTGACGTCATCGTTGGGATTTACTGGTGTGTGGCCAGGCGGGGTGACAAGTTCTTGAAAAGTCGGGAAATTCCGCCCGCATTCTTGGATGGTGAGAGTGAAGTCGAGGGATTTTGCGGCGGAACTTTGAACTTTTTTCCTCGGGCGGAACTTCTCGTTTTCTCCGCATTTCAAGACTTCGTTCTCGAATTTTTTCGTGTAAAGAATTATTATTTTTTAAGAATCGTGTAGAAAAAACAACAAGAATAATGGAGATGTTGCATGTGAGAGGAATTTGCGATTTGACTGTTGATTCTCTTGTAATAGTTCGCGAGAAACACGATGGTGCCACTGGTTTTCTCTGAAATCAACTCCCAAGATCAAAAAAAGCTCTCAAGTTGAGGCCAAAATGGAGGGGATATCCCACGCTATCCTGAGAATCCACCTCTAGATCAAGACAAACTGTACATGCGAAGATAGGGAGCAAATACATTGACAGGGCTGCCACTTTATTCGTGGACTCCACAACTGAAATCACGGCATCCCTGCTAATGTATTTGCTCCCTATCTTTGCATGGAGAGTTCGTCTTGATGTAGAGGTGGACTCTCAGGATAGCGTGGAGTATCCCCTCCATTTTGGCCTCAACTTGAGAGCTTTTTTTGAGCTTGGGAGTTGATTTCAGAGAAAACCAGTGGCACCATCGTGTTTCTCGCGAACTTTAACATAAGAACCAATTGTCAAATCGCAAATCCCTCACACATGCATTATCTCCATTATGTGTCACATTCTATGGAATAGATTGATTATTTAGAGTTTGCAACAATCACGCCAATGTTCGATTTTTTATCCTAGTTTAAATGGGGAAGTATCGATTTTCATATCGATGCACCAGGAACAAGGAAACTCGGAAGTCGGAGGGCAGAACGTAAGACGAATTCTTATCGGACAGAATCTCGCTCAAAGTGTCGTATAAATTGACCCTCGTTTCCAGTGCCGTTGTGCTAAGGTAAAACGGCGTATGAACATTCGAGAGCTCCTAAATTTCCTCCGATAAAGTGCTCATTTTTAAAGAGAGTTATGAGTATTTTCTCGTTTTTCTAGACAATCCAGATCAGATTTCGAAAAAAATTCTTTGAAAAATTAGAGGGGTTAACGTCCAC